>NC_081311.1:82222424-82525454 GCF_026419965.1 Kogia breviceps
CTCCTACAGGGACAGCGTTTAGGGAAGGGTTTGGGCACCGGAGGTGCTAAGTAAATATTGTTAAATGTTAAAGTACCTTCGAAGGGGCCCTGTTTCCAGTTTCTTTCTCCCTTCTTACCTCTACCCAACTTTAAAAAACCACCAGAGTACATAGAGTGGAATATTATTCAGCCTTAAAAAAGTAGGGCATCCTGTCCTGTGTGGCAGCGTGGATGAACTTGGAGGACATTATGCTCAGTGAAATAAGCCAGACACAGGAGGACAGGTGCTGCGCGAGTCCACTTAAAATCATCAAACTCAAGACTACAGAGTAGGATGGTGGTTACCACAGGCTGGGCAGGTGGGGAACTGGGGGGCGGGGTCACTGTCCAATGGGTGTAAAGTTTCAGTTATATACAAGGAATAAGTTCTAGAGCCTGCTTTACAGCGTCCTGCCTGTAGTTCATAGTATTGTATTGTGCTCTTAACATTTGTTGAGACGGTAGATCTCATGTTAAGTGTTCTTAGCACAGTTAAAAAAAAAAAATTATATATATATATATATATATATATATATATATATATATATATATATATATACAACAGCCACCAAAGGAAAAAAACAAACAATACTTGAGTGACAGCAGTGCTTTATGTTAGGCCAAACTGAAATCACAGAGGGAAGTATCTCCGTGAGAGGCAGCCCCACCCAGGTTGAGAGGTTCATGGCGCTGACCTGATTCGCAGTGAAAACAGACCCGTCCTAGTGGGCAGACATCAAGGTCTGTAACACAGTTTAAAGCTGAGCTGACATCTTGTCCACGATTTAGACAGCAGCGTAGAAGTAGACCTTCAAATAGATTGGACACTGCTTTCAGAGACCGCCGGGGCTCCGTGTGGCGTGCTGTGTGTGTGTGTGTGTGTGTGTGTGTGTGTGCGTGTGTGCGCATCTGTCTGTCTGTCTGAGTACAACTATTTGAAGCAGTCAAGCCCGGTTACTGGCGCTGGTGAGTGGTCGCTGGTGTTGAACATCGGCCATTGACAGGTGAGCTGGTCTCCAGAATGCGTTTCCTGGAGCAAATGGCATAATCTGCAGAATCCCCGGTGATTCAGAAATTCTCTCCTGATATGATAAGCTACTTGAATCTGGCCCTGGGCGCATATCCGCATGGACTGTGCTTGTTGAGTGGGTGAGGTCTGGGTTCGGGTTCCGGGCCTAATGCTGATGGGGAGGTGGGACTTTGCCTCATGGATTTGGGGGAGGTGCTCCTTCCTGCTGGCCCGGATGCGGGGAGAGGTGGTACCCCTTGTGCACGTTGCCAAAGGTCACAGGTGCACGGACAGAAATCAGCGCCGACCACTTTGGCCCCTCGGAGACATCTCATCATTTTGAAAGGAATTTTTATTTTTAGGACAAAAAACGGGACTAAAACTTGGCCTTTCTTGCCTGCCCTGAGTACTAGCAGGTCTGTCTTAAGAGCCGACGGAGAAATGGTGGTTCTTTGAGCTGGAGGGAATATTTATGTTCTTCTCAGTGGAAAGAAGATATTTGCCGTCACTTTCTCAGAACCTGGATTCCCTGGGGAAACAGCTGAAGAACCTGCTGATCAGGACAGAGGGCCAGGCCTCTGTGTGTCTGCAGATCTGGTTTTCTGGCAGAGCTTCCTGTTGAGGTGCGAGGTGCCTCTCTGAGCAGCGGGGCGGAGGCGGCTGGAGGAGGATGTCCCTCTTCCTTAACACTCTGCGTCGGCCCCAGCCCCAGCCCCAGGTCCGCTGCTTGGGATGCCTGGTCCGCAGAAAATGCACTCTTTTTTTTTTCCTCCAAAGCCAAAACAATAGCTAGTTGCCTCATATAAACCACCTGCTTGGTAGGAAATGAAGCAAAACTCTGGAGTCCCCAATGCCACCGGGAGGATTTGTGGTTTCCCTTCCCGTCCATAAACAAAAGCAGTCGGTTGAAGGAGCGGGGCATTAATTGTTTCCAGGATGTTTGCTGTAACAAAGGAAGGAAAAGTGCCTTTTCCAGAGTTGCATTCATTGTGTGAGGGGTATTACCACAAAATTTAAAGCCTCTCTGCTGGAGAAGAGAAATTAACTACACGATATTTAGTCATGAAACACAGACTGTTTAATCAGTAGGATTTTTAAAAATAAATTTTTAAGTTAATTTAACTTATTTTTTTATACAGCGAGGTCTTCTTAGTTATTCATTTAATACATATTGGTGTATATATGTCAATCCTAATCTCCCAGTTCATTCCACCCCACCACCCCCAATCAGTAGGATTTTTAAAGACTTATTTCGTCAACTAAAGTTGAGGGTTTTATAGTAGATCAGCATGAAAAGAACCCGCAGAAAACAGAGAGCCTCTTTAGAGAAGAAAAGACGATGCCTAAAACTTTGAAAAATAGTGATGCTTAGAGGACTTGAATTTTTCTTTTTTAATTGTACAAGCGCATGGTTTGTTAGCAAGAAACATTTATCGTTTGTAGTGCGGGGTTGTGTCTGCCATGTAGGCTGCCCCAGGGTGGTTTTTGGTGTACAGAGTACTATGCCTGGGTGCCCTGGTGGGTGTGCTCCAAGATAGAGACTGGACTGTCTCCTTCACCAGCTCCTAACACAGGAGCTGATGACCAGGACGCAGTCAGTGGACATTTGCTGCGTGGACGAATGCTTGGGTAGATTTAATACATTTAGTGAAGGTTGAAACCATAACATAAGATACCCATTAATATATTCTTTTCTGATTGCTTGATGTTAGGAAACCTTTCTGATGAATGCTATTTTTGAATTGTGGTAAGATATATGTAACATACATTTTACCATTTTAACCATTTAAAATGTACAGTTCAGTGTACCTTCACATTGTTGTGCAGCCATCACCACCATCTGTCCCTGGAGCATTTTCTCTTCCCAAGTAGAAACTTTGTACTCATTAAACAATAACTCCCCATCCCCCCTCCCCAGCTTCTGGCAACCACCATTCTACTTTCTGTCTCTATGAATTTGACTCCTCTGGGGACTTCATATTAAGTGGAATCCTACAGTATTTGTCCTTTTGTGACTGGCTTATTTTACTTAGCATCATGTCCTCAAGGTTCACCCATGGTTTAGTATGTGTCCCAATTGCCTTCCTTTAAAAGGCTTAATGATACTCTGTTGTGTGGATAAACCATAATCTGATGGACACTTGGGTTGTTTTTACCTTTTAGCTATTGCAAATAGTGCTGCAATGAACAAGGGGGTACAAATATCTGTTTCACTCCCTGCTTGCAATTCTTTTGGGTGTATATCCAGAAGCAGAATTGCTGGATCATATGGTAATTCTAGGTTAAATTTTTTTTTTTTTTTTGAGGAACCCACCATACCATGCTTTAGATTTTTAAGCTCAGAATGGCTTGTATTGGCTGCACAAGTTTTGTCAGTGAGAATTTCTTTCCACTCCCTCCCCACTGCACATAATCTTAAATTCAGCTACAGTTGAAGGACTAATAATAGTACATCTTCACCCACAGTTTCAATGTTTCATAAAAATTGAGACAGATTGCTAAAGGTGGGCTTTCTAAAGCCAAGGCCAATTATAGCCGTCTTGATAGGTCACCCTGAGATGTATCAGGGACACCGGTAATACCGTGAGGGCAACAAGAGATGTAAACTGGACTTGGAGAGGTGTGTCTTTTGCAGGCAGCAGAAAAGCCCAGTCAGTGGTGTTTCATCCGAACTGTGCACTTGCATTGTTGCATCCCGAGTCTGTCCAGTGCCACGTGGGGGAGTGGGCCCCAGCCACTTTGCTGCAGTTTAGTTTGCAGAAATTCTCATGATTCCTGTTTTTAAAAAACGATGCAGTAAAAGATCATGACTTAGGAGCCAGGCCGACTTGAGTTCATGCCCTGCTCTTTGTGACTTGGCTAACTTTGGTCAAGTCACCAGTACTTAGAGCACCAGTCTCTGCTCCAGGGGGGCAGAAAGGCTGGATTTTATTTCTTTCCTCTTTTTTTTTTTTTTTAAATTGAAGTATAGTTGATTTAGAGTGCTGTGTTAATTTCTGCTGTACAGCCGCGTGACTCAGTTGTACATACATATTCATTCTTTTTTTTATGTTCTTTTCCATTACGGCGTATCACAGGATGGTGATTATAGTTCTCTTGGATTTTTTTTTTAAAGATGATCGTGAATTTGGAAATGACATACATAAAGTATTTAGTAGGCCACCTGGCACATAGTGCTGTGTACCTAATACTGGCCACTTCTGTTCTTCCAAGCAGATGCTGTTTAATAGAAGTTAGTACCAAAATAGCCACCTGGAGCAGCAGTTCTCAATATTTTGGTCTTGGGCCCCCTTGACACTTAAAAATTACTCAGAATCCCAAGGAGCTTTTTTTTTTTTTTTTTTTTCCTGTAAGCGGGCGTCTCACTGTTGTGGCCTCTCCCTTTGCGGAGCACAGGCTCCGGACGTGCAGGCTCAGTGGCCATGGCTCACGGGCCCAGCCGCTGCGTGGCATGTGGGATCTTCCCAGACCGGGGCATAAACCCATGTCCCCTGCATCGGCAGGCGGACTCTCAACCACTGTGCCACCAGGGAATCCCCCAAGGAGCTTTTGATTATGTGGCTTATCTCTACTGATACTTATGGTATTAGAACTAAAATGGAGACATTTAAAAATATTTCTTAATTCATTTAAAATGGCAATTAGCCATGTACATCTTATTATAAATAAATACCTTATGAAAATCACTGTTTCCAAAACCAAAGGAATTAATGAACAGAATGGCCTCGTTTTCCATTTTTGTAAATCTCTTAAGTATCTGGTGTCAGAGTATAAGCTATTACACCATGATGTGTCAGCCTCTGGGAGACTCTGCTGAACTTGGTGTCCTGGTGAAGATGGCTTTGACCCGTGGACCCCCAGAAGGGTCTTGGGACCCTCCTGGGGCCTCAGCTTGTGCTCTGAAAGCCGCTGAGCAGTTTTCCTGTGCGTCTGAGCTGGGTCTCTTTCCTCTCTTGGAGAATCTTGCTCTTGGCCGTGTGTGCAGGAACTTGCTGCCGCCTCTGAGGTAAGCCAGCCAGGAAGGCCAGACCTGCAGAGCCATCCTTACCTCAGTGATGCCTCCAGCTTGAAAATGGGCTTATGTGTCCCATGCATGGGCTTTTCAAAAAAGATTGTTTCTGTTCCCCTCGGCTTGCAGATTGAATGTTCTTTTTTTTTTTAAAGATTCCATAATTTATTTTTTATTTATTTATTTTTGGTTGCATTGGGTCTTCATTGCTGTGCACAGGCTTTCTCTAGTTGCAGCAAGCGGGGGCTACTCTTTATTGCGGTGCGCAGGCTTCTCGTTGCGGCGGCTTCTCTTGTGCTCTAGGTGTGCGGGCTTCAGCAGTTGTGGCACGTGGGCTCAGTAGTTGTGGCTCGTGGGCTCTAGAGCGCAGGCTCAGTAGTTGCGGCGCATGGGCTTAGTTGCTCTGCAGCATGTGGGATCTTCCCGGTCCAGGATTCCAACCCGTGTCCCCTGCCTTGGCAGATGGATTCTTAACCACTGAGCCACCAGGGAAGCCTGCAGATTGAATGTTCTGATTTGTTCCTCCTCAGCGGACAGGGGTGAGCATTGCTTTAGAAAGCCCGTTTGGCTTGGAATTGCCTAAATTTCAGGCCTCAGAAGGGGTTGCTAGCAAGTTCCTGTGAGTGTCCCTTGATGTGTGTAAGAGGATATGATTTTAGAAATTGCGTTGTGCATCTCTACACGGAGTGTCCCTGAGATCAAAGGGACAGTGTGAGCTTAATGGTAGGTAGAGGGCTGCTCTCCCCGTGGAGCTGTGTGGCATGGTGAGGGCAGGGGAGACCTGCACGGAGAAGACGGTGATGGAGGGAGGGTCCAGGAGGTGACGGACGGAGAGGTGAAGAGGACCAGGGCTTCCTGCCTGAGTTGCAGCTGGCGGCTCTGCCTGGGGTCCCCTACATGCGTCCCTCAGACACAGAATAAAGGCAGAGCCAGGGCTCCCTTCCTGTGTGTGCGTGCTCACAAATACTGTGTTTTCTTAACAGCAGGAGATAAGGTGGGTTTGTGAAAGAGCTGTCAGAAGTAACCATTCCCTGGCACATTTGGTCTCTGGCCCTGGATTACCAAGAGTGGATTACCATTCTTCTCTCTCTGTCTACACGTGCGCGTACACACACACACACACACACACACACACACACACACACACACACACACAGAGTTTTCTTCTGCACTGTTGAAGAATGAGTTACGTCCGTCACGGCCCTTTACCCTCCAAGTACTTGTGTGTATTTCCTAGAAATAGAGAGATTCACTTAGTTCATAGTTCAGTGATCCACTTCGGATCATTTAATATTGATTCATTATTTACACCGAATCTATCATTTGTGTTCCAGCGTTGTCGTCTGGCGGAAAGTGTCCTGCACGGTGCGCCCCCTCCACACGGGTCCAGTCTAGGGTCAGGTCCTGCATTTAGTTATCACATCTCTTGATCATCTTTATTTCTGCAGCCTCTGTCGTTTATGTGTGTTGGTGCATTTTGAAGTCTGTGGTCCGAGAGCCTGCATTTAAAAATGTTTTTAAGTGGACAAGCACTTAGATGGTGGCAAGGTGTTATTGGAGGAGAGAGTAGATACCCATCACATGCTTCCTTATCACAGATTATAAATACGTACTATGTATGTATATATGTATGTTGAATGGTGAAATTGTGAAAGCATTGGTAGGAGAGAGAAGAGGGGGAATCAGGGAACCGATAGTAGAGCCTCTTAGCCTGAAAAGGCTGTTCCCTCTTAAATGTGGCTTCAGTGACTTGGCTGAGTGCTAATGAACGCTTTGGAGCCAGAGTGAATCCTGAGGGGGGACAATGATAGAGGGAGATAACTTACATTTCAGCACAGGAAGTGTTACCTCGGTTAGTTTTAAGGAAAGACCCTCCCTTTGTTCAGCTGGACTTGTCCCTGCTGGTTCCTTGGTCCCTGCGGAAGCCGGTGATGAGTTCATTCTGACACCGGCCTCCCGCCAGCCAGGGGCACCTCCTGCTGCCTGGACGCGGCTCTGACTCTCCTCTGTCCTTTACTGCGCTTTCCAGTACCCTGGGGAGATGGCTGCTGCCTGGAACGAACCCTTTCTAGGTTTTCTCTAGTCGGTGTGTACAGCAGCTAACCTAGAGGGCGTGGTCTCCAGATTAATTTCTTTACGGTTAATTCTGATGAGTGATGGTGTTGGTTTATTATAGAATATGCGACCGTATAAACGTTTGTGACACATGCTCATGATATAATTTTAAGCATACTTCATTTTGTCAAAAATTATATGCTTCAGTTTTTAGATTTATAGATGTATTCCCGTTCAAACAACACAGAAATCCCCCCTGTAATCTCACTCGCCAAAGGCAATCTCTATTGATAGACCTTTGAAATCTCCATGCACACTTTTAAAAAAACAGAAACAAAAAAACAAAAATGGGATTAGTCAATACGTACTGTTTTTCTGGTTGCTTTTGGTCACTGACCAATATTTTGTAGACATCTTTTCATTGTCGACATTTAGGTAGTTCCTGCCTATTCTTTTTAATGGTGAATTGTTTTTCATTGTGTAGATAAGACTATAATTTATTTAACTAATCCCTGTTGGAGGACATTGAGGTGCTTGTTAGTTATTCCTAACAAAATGTTTGTATATAGACTTATACAACTATTTCTTTAGGATAAATTCCCGGATGAAAGAGTACACACACTTAAAATGTCAACGGTGTTGCCAGATTGCCCTCCAGATAGTTTGTGCTCATGTACGATTCCATCACTGCCCTATGAGTGAGGCTCTAGCCTTCACCAACAGCGAACATCTCAATGTTTTTTTTTTTTTTTTTTTTTTTTCTTTTTTTGCGGTACGCGGGCCTCTCCATGGCTCACGGGCCCAGCCGCTCCGCGGCATGTGGGATCCCTCCAGACCAGGGCACGAACCCGCGTCCCCCGCACCGGCAGGCGGACTCCCAACCACTGCGCCACCAGGGAAGTCCTGTTTTTGATTTTAATGTAAAAACTATTTCACTGTCTTAATATTTATGTTCTGTTTAAAATGAATGCTGAAGTTAGACACCTTTACGTGTTCATTGGCCACTTGTATTTCATTGGCCCACTTTTGAATTATTACATGTACTGACTTCTTTTTCAAACTTCTTTATTCAGATATTAGCCCTTTGTCATGTAAATCAAACAACTATTTTTGCCAATTCTTAGTTTTCTTCCTTCCTTCCCCTCCCCTCCCCTCTCTTCTTCTTTCTTTTTCTTTCAACTATTTAGTTGTTTATGATGCGGATCCCATTAGAAAATCCTGAGTTGAAAATCCTTTTAGGGCTATTTTAACATGGGTTATAATTATACCCCAGTTAAAGGTGATATCACAAATCTGTACAACATATGTGTTGTTAAAAATATATATATAAGGGCTTCCCTGGTGGCACAGTGGTTGAGAGTCCGCCTGCCGGTGCAGGGGATGCGGGTTCGTGTCCCGGTCCAGGAGGATCCCACATGCCGCAGAGCGGCTGGGCCGCTGAGCCTGCGCGTCCGGAGCCTGTGCTCCGCAACGGGAGAGGCCACAGCAGTGAGAGGCCCGAGTACCGAAAAAAAAAAAAAAAAAAAAAAAAAATATATATATATATATATATATATATGGAGTTCATTTGCTTAGTTCTTTTATTTTCCCTTTTGCAAGGCCCTTTATTTTCACACAAACTTATACGTAATGAGAACGCTGTAATTTGTAAATTCTCTCATAGCATCAGAACGGAGGAGATGCTGTACTCCTTGCATAATCCTGTATAGATGCTTTTATAATTCCTTGTCCTCATTTCTCATTGATGAAGTTAGGACTTATTTAACCTTCATACAGGCTTAGAAGCTTGTTTATCAGAGGATTAGAAGACTCGTTCTGTGGGATAAGTCAATTATTATCATTAGGGGATTACGCAGAAAAATTGGAGCTGAGCTCCAAATTCTTATTCTTCCAAAGATGAATAAAATTTTCCAAGACATCTGGTACCATAGTGTTAATAGTGGTGTGCATTTCATTCATCTTTCAGATTTCTGGTAAGAGTTCTTAACTCCTTCGGCATCAGAAAGCTTCTGGCTTTTTTTGTTTTGTTTGTTTTTATTTGTTTGTTTGTTTTCAGTACCCGGGCCTCTCACTGTTGTGGCCCCTCCCATTGCGGAGCACAGGCTCTGGACGTGCAGGCTCAGCGGCCATGGCTCACGAGCCCAGCCGCTCCGCGGCACGTGGGATCTGCCCGGACCGGGGCACGAACCCGCGTCCCCTGCATTGGCAGGTGGACTCTCAACCACTGCGCCGCCAGGGGAGCCCAGAAAGCTGCTGTTTTGATGCTGAGACTATCTTGTCCCTTCCCTCTCTGCTCTCAGCTTCACCTTCAAACTTCTGCCTTTCTGGAACGAAAATAAATATAGGCAGGGTGGTGCTAGGCTTCCTTGTGATCCTGTCCTTTTTCCTTCTTGGCCAATTCTTTTACGGCCAGTAGAATCCTAGGACTCTATGGACTTCTGGAAGGGCCATCGTTTATCTCCATTTACTTCAAATGTTCTCAGACTGGTAAGTTCCTCACTGTCCTGCCCAAGTTTCTGAAGACGTATCCTAGTTTCTAGGTTAGATCTCTCTAGTAGGGGAACAGCGCTGGGGGAGGCCGTTTGCTTGCTGACAGCAGCATTGCCATATGGTGTCAGGATCAGGATGTCAAGGACGAGTTGGAACTCTGAAGTGGCTTGGACATTGAGCAGTGCTTTCGCCTGTACAGAAAACGTTCAGGTGATCTCACATCTCTTCCTCAAGTTTGTCTTTTTTGCTGCTTATCTTCATAGCATTTAACGGTGGGTTAATATTTTCCAGGTTATGTTTAAAAACATTTCATCCCACATCTAAATCTAGCAGCCAGATTTAGAAAGGTTTAGCCACCTCAGGCCGGCAGTCTTAAACTCTGAAGACCTCAGGGGAGAGAGACCGTGAGCTCCCCGGTCCCATGTGTCCTGGAGGGTGATTTGGTTCAGTAAACGTTTATTGGGTAATTTCTGTAAGTGGAGTCCTCTGTTAGGTGCCAAGGAAAACAAGATGATTAAAATGCAGCCCTTCCCCTTCAGGAGTTTGTAGTCTAATGGGAGAGGGAAAAAGTACGTACAAGTAGCTCTAATACAAGGTTCATTTACTATAATACTAGTGAGCTGAGATGACTGTGGAACTCTGCCCCCTCCAGCATGCCTGGCACATTCTAGGCACTTAATACACACATTTCAGTGGATAAATGAATACATTTAGACATGTACGTTTTGGTGTACTTTTTTATTCATAGCAAAAAATGATGTGTAGAAGGAGATGGTTTGTGGGATTTTATATGGCCCCAGAGGGTATGAGAATTTGTTGCGGTCAAGGGTTTAGGGCAGGAGGGGCAAATTCCATCACATAAACCACCCTTTCTCCTTGTGTCCCAGAGGCAGTCCGACTGCTTCCTCGGCCTCCTTCTCCCAAGCCTGGGAGAACTCTTAGTTTTCTGTTCCCCCTGAATCCGTCACTTGAACCAAGTAGGGTTTGGCCCTTAATTTTTTTTGGGGGGGGTGGTACACGGGCCTCTCACTGCTGTGGCCTCTCCCTTTGCGGAGCACAGGCTCCGGACGCACAGGCTCAGCGGCCCAGCCGCTCCGCGGCATGTGGGATCTTCCCGGACCGGGGCACGAACCCGTGTCCCCTGCATCCGCAGGCGGATTCTCAACCACTGCGCCACCAGGGAAGCCCTGGCCCTTAATTTGATGGGTACAGCACCTTGGTTTCTTGTGGACTGATTCATGCTGGTCAGATTTAAAACACAAAACCAAACCTGCTTTGTACTTGGAATTATTTTTCTTGAAGGACAAAGTGAGATATGTGTTTCTTGATAACTAGGGAATTCTTTCTTTTAATTCTCTTTTTCCAATTTCTTGTGCTTCCTGTTAGTTTCTTTCTGGTTGGATACATGACAATGTGCTTTAATGACCATTGTATCACAAGTACTTTTCCTCCCAAAATGTAACCCTGATCAGTCTGATCACACATGAGAGGGACCTTATGATCGAATGTGCAGACATTTTTAGTCACATTCACAATATATTTGCAGGCCGTTTCCTCTTCCTCCTAATAATTATGATTGTACAGTATTGCAGCTTTATTTGCTTACTCTTTACTATGTGGTAGGTACTATTTAGTACTTCACCTATCTCATTTCATCTCCCAACAGTACTTTGAAGTAGGTATTATCACCCCCCTTTTAGAAGTGAGGGGACTGGGACTTCCCTGGTGGCGCAGTGGTTGAGAATCCACCTGCCAATGCAGGGGACACTGGTTTGATCCCTGGTCCGGGAAGATCCCACATGCCACGGAGCAACTAAGCCCACGCGCCACAACTACTGAGCCTGTGCTCTAGAGCCCACGAGCCACAACTACTGAGCCTGCGTGCCACACTGTTGAGTCCGCGCGTCTAGAGCTTGTGCTTCGCAACAAGAGAAGCCACCGCGATGAGAAGCCCCTTCAGCGCAACGAAGAGTAGCCCACGCTCGCCGCAACTAGAGAAAAGCCTGCGCGCAGCAACGAAGACCCAACGCAGCCAAAAATAAATAAATTTATGAAAAAAAAAAGATAAACATACTGATATCCTGTAAAACCAGATGGAATCCCAGCAGCGCTTTAAGGATGTGTGGTGGAATAATATGGGACAACTACTGTTGGTTCTGACAGAATAATATGAACGACCCACCCACGGCCTGAAGACCCACTTGAGGTATCAAGCCTCTCAAAACACACTTGTCCCTAAGGGTTATGAACGCCAGATCTTTTGACAGCTTTGTTGACTCTTCAGGGGCTTCTCAGTTTAAATGATAATTCTGCGTGATTTCTGAAGGGTGAATATGACCAATAAGAAAGTCAGTGTATTAGGGGTTGTCATTACGAAACGTTTAAAATGCCCTGTCAAACATTGCGTACGCCTTCTACAGTGTTATTATTCGGAAAACACCCACAGTTTTGTGCTGTAAAGACAGATTCTGTGTAATTCCTTAGTGACGAGCTGCTCACGCCCATCTTCGTTCAGGAACCTGAGAGCCAGCATGGCTTTTTCAGAGAACACATTGTAGTTTGGTAAGTTTTCTTTCCCTTTGTTTGTTTGTCTTTATTAAGCATTTCTCTTTGGAGGAAAGATCAGTGGAAGATTTCATAAAGGAAGAGTTCAGTGAGGAACGATGGATGGGGTTAAGATGTTGATTCTGAAGTAAAATCATTGTTTTTCCTTGATAAAAGCAACTTGCCTTGGTAATTAGCAGAGGGCCGCGTAGAAGCTGAGAAGAAAAGGAACTGTATCCTCTGAGAGCTCTTCCAAACTCTGCAGTCCCTCTCCCTCAGGTTTCTGTGATCTGGGAGGCTGTAGTCTCAGGGTCCTTTGGTCCCCTTCACACCTTGAGGCACAGTAGGGGTCAGGGGGTGGCAGCCTTCCCTTCTAGAAGGTTGTTTGTCTAGAGGGAGGAATAGAGTCTACCTGTTTGGTGAAGTGAACGAACTTTTTATATTTAATAACCTGCTAACAAATGTGAACATATTTCTAAGGTAAGATTCTTCGATTCTCTCTTCCCCACAACGTAGTGGTGACACCAGCTGGCAGTTACGAGCACTTTCTGTTCCAAGCTGTCCTTTCCTTTGGCGGGAACAGCTCCTGGGCTGTCTTCCCACCCTGCAGATGAAGGCACTCCGAGGACAGAGCTGCTCCAGAGACTTCGGAAGGAGAGTTTAGCTCTTAGCTGCCTGTGCTGGCATCGCATGTATTTGCAGAGACAAACATCTAGCAAATGGGCTTGGTGGAAATAGTGTGATTTAGTGACAAGAACGTGAAAGGACTTTAATTTTAAGGTTGGACAACAGCAGGGTGTGCTATCCACGTTGTCAGATTATTAACTTAATGTCAGCTTGGGCAATTTACTTAATCTTTTATGTGTCACAGTTTGGATATTGGCAAAATAGAGATGATAACCTATGGTAAGATTTTTATATGTATTCAGTGAGGTAATGCTTATCACAACTGATCTAGCTATTTTATTCGTTGGCTTTCGGTTTTATCTGATAAATGTACTAAAGTCCGTTATTTTCCCATCTCAGCTTTATTGTTCCCACAGTAAAAATCCATGGTAGAATCCCATTTTTATAAATATATTGAGAAAAAGGAAGGAAAAAGCAAAGGCTAAATTAAAATCGGGAATTAAGGAGAATTAAAACGTGGGTTTTCGTTTTTCACTTTCTTATGATCTTATCTGACTTTTTTTGGTAGCCAACTGTTGTGACTTGATTTTTATTCTGTCCAGCGGTGGTTTCTAGAAGAGTAGCACTCGTGACCTCTGGGTGGCCCAGCCTTTGCAGGCTTTGTCCCTGGTACTTATGTAAGCAGATAGGTTAGGGGTGGGGGGGGTCCCTGGAGAAAGAGAACCAGGAATGGCTTTCTCTACATAAGAACCCATCTTGGTCTAAGCCATTTTGTGATCTAAGCCTGGCCAGAGTGCTAGCTATTGAACAGGTCTCAGTAATGAATGATCTTACGGGAGGGGATGCAGAAAGAAGGGAGGAGTAGTCAAGAAACATTAGTGCAGCCTTGGGACAGGGTCCTGGTTCCTAAAGGGATACACGTAATAATATACCTTTGAGTTCTGCAGAAACTAAGGCTCCCCCCCCAGGTGGAGGATGGAATGATGACATTGACCCTCCAGACTTCAGTCAATTAAAGCCTGGACTCTGTTGACCTTTGCCCCAATTCTGTGCTGAATTCTCCTCTGCTCAAGTCCTCTCATGAACATGCATGCACCCTTAGCTTAAAACTTTTCCAGTTTTGCTGTTGGGGGAGACAAGTCTTTGGGAAAGACCTGCAAGAGTTCTCCTTACTTGCTGCAAGTGCTTATAAATCCTTCCTTCGCCTGCGCTTTGGCTTGGTTGTGTCTATTGGTTCGACACCCACCTGAGAGGTGAACCCAGTTTTCTGGTAACACTTACCCCTGCCCTCCAGGTTTTTCTTGGCCGCCCTTCGGCTTGGGCAGCGGACCTGACTTGACCTGAAAGCTTTGTTATCTTAAGCAGTGGTTCTCAGCCCTAGCCATCCATACGAATCGCCTGAGAAGCTTTTAAAAAGTACCAATCCCGATATTTAAAATTGATACCTAAAAACTGACTTGGAAGCTACATTTCTGACATCTGTATCTTTATTTTATTTATTTATTTATTTTTTTTGTGGTACGCGGGCCTCTCACTGTTGTGGCCTCTCCCGTTGCGGAGCACAGGCTCCGGACGCGCAGGCTCAGCGGCCATGGCTCACGGGCCCAGCCGCTCCGCGGCACGTGGGATCTTCCCGGACCGGGGCACAAACCCGCGTCCCCTGCATCGGCAGGCGGACTCTCAACCACTGCGCCACCAGGGAAGCCCTATCTGTATCTTTAAAAATTTTCCCAGGTGATACTGGTACACAGTGAAGGCTGAGAACCCCGTTTTAGTATAAGGGAGCCATGAGTAGTCAATAACTGCCAAGATGTAGTCATCACTTTCATGTCTGTTTCAGGGGGGAGGAGAAAGCCTCCTAAAGGTGGTAGTGAATACTAGAGAAATGTGGCGCTCAGTCCCTGTGTCCCCACCCTCATCTTCCTGTGTAGACTGTTGGGCTAAATTGGTTTGCTGTGTGTTCAGACAAGGTGAGGAATCCGGGCGGGGAGATGACCGCGGGGGCTTGCCTGCTGCCTGTGAATAGGTTTTGGTGTTCTTTCCGTCCCTTTGTCTATTGTTTGGAAGTTGAGTGTGTAGAGATGATTCCTGGGTGTGATCTGCCTGCGGAACTGTACTATTTTTAGGCACTAACCCACACAATAGGTTTATTAAAAGGCTATGGAACCTTTTGAGGCTGGTGGATTTTGTCTGACAAGGGCTGAGTTACAAGTAGGCTCTCCCACCTCCCAGTTCAGGCACATAGGATTTTTCTGTTTCTTCTTTAGAAAGCGTCTGAATAGCTTCAAAATACAGTGGTTTGGCAGCCTGACAGGTGATGCCAGATGTCTGCGTAGCTCTCCTCTGTATCCCGGCTCTCCAGACACAGAGCTTCGCAGGTGTATGTCGGGTTGCTAATTTTTATTTCTTCTCCTTTCCCTTTTTTTTTTAACATTAAAAAAAAATTATTTATTTAGTTTTGGCTGCGTTGGGTCTTTGTTGCTGTGCATGGGCTTTCTCTAGTTGGGGTGAGCGGGGGCTGCTCTTCGTTGCGGTGCATGGGCTTCTCATTGCGGTGGCTTCTCTTGTTGCAGAGCACAAGAGAGAGGCTCTAGGCACGCGGGCTTCAGTAGTTGTGGCATGTGGGCTCAGTAGTTGTGTCTTGCGGGCTCTAGAGCGCAGGCTCAGTAGTTGCGGCGCACGGGGCTTAGTTGCTCCGCGGCATGTGGGATCTTCCCAGACCAGGGCTCGAACTCATGTCTCCTGCATTGGCAGGCGGATTCTTAACCACTGCGCCACTAGGGAAGCCCTCCTTTCCATTTTAAAATGTGCTAAAATATGCATAGTTCATAGTGCTGGGGGAAAAAAGTGAACACATGAAGCATTTTCTTGGTCTTGAATCTCTGCCCTCTGTCTAAAAAGATGTGTTTTCCTCCATTGAGGGGATCCCCTTGTCTGGGTCTGCTTAGCAAGTAGATTAAACAGATAAAGCCAGTACTGATGTTATTTTAAATTCATTTTTTAAATGGCAGTCAGACCTTACTGGCTTCTAATCCATTCTCAGGAATATGCATCCATCCATTAGGAGGCAGAAACATGAGTTAGCAGTAGTCGCAATGGAAAAACAATCACTCATTGTGAAGTAATGTGATGCCCTTAACGTGTCCACAGAATAGACTGGATATAATTTGTGATTTCTTTTCTTTCTTTACTGTATCTCCCTCCATTAAAATGCTATAATAGGCAGTGTGTATTAGAGTTACTGCTAGATAGCTTTGACTTTTTAAAGTACGTATCTTCATAAAGATCACTCCCAAACTAATTTTCAACCAGGCAATTAGCCAAGTGAAGATTTCCTTCCCCGGTGCTTGGTGAGGGGTAGACTCCAGCTTATCTATGACAGCATGCGTGATTAATAGGGACGGTATTAACCCCTCTGTGTTGGTGTTACAAATTTGTGATTCTCCTTGGCATTTGAACTGCGCTGTTAGGATCTGTGTCACTCCATAAGGACAGGCCTTGTCTTGTTAAGGGGAACATTTTGGTTTTCCCAGCTACATGCGGGCCATGTCCCCCATTTCTTCTCATCAGTATTTCTCTAGGGTCTGATACCCTCCAAGCCTCCTTGGGGAGTTAGTTGTGGCTGATTCGGGCAGCTCATCTCTGTTATTGCCCTGGTCATTCTGTCAGAGCCTCTGGGAGAACCTGGAGCAGTGGAGGCTCTGCAGTGGTTGGCTTTCCGGCCCCCCTTCACCTCCATCCCTGAAGGAGCCTCGTCATTTCCAAACCTGCTTATCAAGAATCCCCTGAGGTCTTTTTTGAACTAGCCATTTTTTGAACTGCCCTATGTCCCCGTTCCCTCCTCTCCTGCCCCTGGATTTTGATTCAGAAGGTTAAGATGGAGGCTAGTAAGTAGGGTTTTCATCAAGATCGTTCTCCTGCGGTTGTCTGTGTGGACATTTGAATGTTTGGGAACTGCCCCGTCGTTCAGAGCTCCATTGTATAGAGGCATTCCAAGCCCTGCAGTGATAAGGAACTTAGGCAGGGTCCCACCTAAGACCTGCCAGCCAGAGGTAGAAGTCTGTATCCCCATTTTGTATCATGTCTGTAGATGAGGCAGAAACAACCAGCAAATTCCCTGGGCTGTTTCTCCTGGACGCAGGCAGATTGCTGTTCTACTCATTTGTTTTCCGTCTCCTTGTCCTGGAGACTGTGTGTGTGTCCCTGTGACAGAGAGGGACATGGACTGAGCATGTGATCTCTGCAGTCACCCAAGCCAGGACCAAACTCAAAGGTAACTAGTATGAGATCCGGTTTGAATTTTTTAAATTTACTTATTTATGTATTGTTGGCTGCGTTGGGTCTTCGTTGCTACGCGCAGGCTTTCTATAGTTGCGGCGAGCGGGGGCTACTCTTTGTTGCAATGCACGGCCTTCTCATTGAGGTGGCTTCTCTTGTTGTGGAGCACAGGCTCTGTACACATGGGCTTCAGTAGTTGTGGCACGCGGGCTTCAGTAGTTGTGGCACACGGGCTCTAGAGCGCAGGCTCAGGAGTTGTGGCGCACAGGGTTCGTTGCTTCGCAGCATGTGGGATCTTCCTGGACCAGGGCTCGAACCCGTGTCCCCTGCATTGGCAGGCGGATTCTTAACCACTGCGCCACCAGGGAAGGCCCTGGTCTGAATGACTTATATTGAAAGACTTATTGTTAAGTGTATTACCTTTGCCATTGTCGTGGCCTCATGTTTGTGTCGAGTGGGGCTCTGGTTAGCTTTGCACGCTGATGGATTCGTCAGCAAGTTTCAGTCGACAAGCAGCTTTATAACAGGGGCCCCTCAGAGTCCGGCAGGTCAAGGCCTAAAATGTAGCCCTTATTCTGATCACTTAGGGACAGACCAGACACGTATTTGCAAATCCATTTAAAATGAGCAAAGCTGACTTCTTGAAATTAATGTGAAACCTCCCTTTCCTTTACCCTGATAGATAATGATGTGGAGTTGGGAAGAGAATCTAGGAGAATGAGGTGGTCATTTATGTTACGATCAGAAAGGTCCAGGAATTCATTTTATTTGCCTGACTTGACCTTGGTGACGTGGAGATCGCGATGTAGCTCCTAGGGACCTGGTCCATGTAGGGAATGTCTGTATCAGCTGACTCTTATGTGTGAACAGATGTGTAAGAGTTACGATGTACTTGTCTGACACATGGTAGGTGCTTAATAAATACTCAATGAATGCAAGCTTAATGCTTTAAAAAAGGTTCCTTTGACATCTATTACAATTCTAGCTCAGGATAAAGCAGTGTTTTATTTACCTTTTTTTCTCATAAATTTCTGGGCTCTAAAATCTGTTATCTTTATTGGGATAATTTACATTTCTTATTATCCAAATTTCCTATTTTTGGTATTTTTCCTGTAATGGTACCTCTCATGATTCTGTTCCCTGTCAGTGGAATTATATCCACTTAGAAGCTTACATTCCGGCTCATTGGTAGAACTTGGCACCAACCCAAACCAGGGCCTGGGTCTGCTGTGGGAGAGCCTTTGCACAAGGGTTCCTGGCCTGATCCGCAGTCTCCTGAAGGCTGGAGGCCTCGCCCTGCCCCGAGGCTGGGCCTGCCTACTCCTCGGCGCCCTCCTGCCCACACCTGCCCACACCTGCCAGGGGCACAGGCGGCTGAGAGTTGGAGACCCTTCCTGCTGACCGAGTTAACCAAAAAGCAGTCACTTTGTTTCCACGAGGACTAAGCAATCATTGGAAAACCTTCCTGTATGTGAGGAATTACAACTTTATAAAGGGATCTGTGAGTACTAATTAACCCGATAGACAGATGATCCGAAAAACAGTACTGAATTGAATTTTATGTTCCCAAAGATTTTATTAAAGTCCAGTGGGCACGTGATTGCCAGGGAATAGCAGCTTCTTTCGGATGTTATTACTTGGGTAAATAAATTACTAATGACCAGATTACTGATTACCTATTGACTGCTTGATTTGGGATGTGGTTTGGGTTAGGAGGTATTTAAGTGGTTCTACCTAGTAGCCTGATGGGTAGGAAATTGCTGGCTACCCTGCTGCTCCATCATCACGGGGAGAACTTTTTCTTTTTTGAAAAAACCCTCAAACTAGGGACTTCCCTGGTGGTGCAGTCATTAAGAATCTGCCTGCCAATGCTGGGGACGCGGGTTCGATCCCTTGTCTGGGAAGATCCCACATGCCGCAGAGCAACTAAGCCCACGTGCCACAGCTACTGAGCCTGCGTGCTGCAACTACAGAAGCCCGTGTGTATAGAGCCCATGCTCCACAACAAGAGAAGCCATCTCAATGAGAAGCGCCCACATCGCAACGAAGAGTAGCCCCCGCTCGCCGCAACTAGAGAAACCCGCACGCAGCAGCGAAGACCCAATGCAGCCCAAAATAAAAATAAGTAAATAAATTTATAAGAATAAATAAGTAAATAAAAACTCAAACTAAGTTTCTTTGCTGGCAATCCGGGACCGAACAAGGGATAATTCTGTACTGAGCTAATTCTTTTGTGGGCCCTCAAAGTCCAACAGTTCTTTGTGTGATAGAGATAACGGGGATAAAAAGTCAAGAAACGAATCAGGGGGAACCAACAGGAGGACATATTTTTCCAGAATGACTTGCCAACATGTAGGTTTTACTCTCCCTGAATCACAGGACTTTTATGCCCCTGATGAACAGATGCAGTCAGCTTATATCTGCATCAGATTAGCCTTTAGTAGAAACACTGTCACTCACTCTGATAGAGGAATTTCCTGATTCAAGGTAGTATATGCAGGTGTTACTGATAAATCAAAAGATATTTAGATTTGTATCGAAAGGCTTCTTTGCTTCATAGGGCTCTCTCCATTAAAAGTATGTGTATTCCATATGCAATATTTGGGTAGAAAGAAGAAAATAAAATCACTCCAGGCGCCAAAACCCAACTATCAAGACTGATGACATTTTTGGAGAATTGTGTTCATCTTTTTTTTCAGTAGGTGTGTCCATGTGTGGTTGTTATAGTGTTGTAAACATACTGTATATATATTTCAGGGTGCTTTTATTAATGCATTCTAACACTGCACAGCTCATTATTTCATGGTCTTTATAAACAGTATCTTTAAGCTGAGACATCTAATGTATTTATTTTACAGAACCTGGCATAGTGCCCTCAAGGACACAGGCTTGGGCAGAGAGGGGTTGCACTTTTTTTTTTTTTTTTTTTTTTTTTGCACTACGCGGGCCTCTCACTGTTGTGGCCTCTCCCATTGCAGAGCACAGGCTCCGGACGCGCAGGCTCAACGGCCATGGCTCACGGGCCCAGCCGCTCCGCGGCATGTGGGATCTTCCCGGACCAGGGCACGAACCCGTGTCCCCTGCATCAGCAGGCGGATTCTCAACCACTGCGCCACCAGGGAAGCCCCGGGTTGCACTTTTTAAGAATTTTTTTGGCCACGCCACTTGGCATGAAGGATAGTTCCCCAACCGGGGATCAAATCCATGCCTCTTGCAGTGGAAGCACAGAGTCCTAACCACTGGACCTCCAGGGAAGTCCCATGGGTTGCACTTCTTACCAACCTTGTGCCTTTGGCTGTGGAAAGCAAAGCACTCTGTGCCCATTGGATCCAGCTGAGCTGATTGAGTTTATCTTATTATTTGCCCATATCCACAGCATCTGTTCTGTATGAAGATGTGGAAGAAAAGTTTGTCAAATGAGATGCTGGTGCCCAGTGATTGTGCTGTGCATAGTGAAATACTTTCCTCGTCCAGGCTGATTTCCAGTGTCATCCTTCCTTCCTGTGGGCTGCCCCGGGGGGTGGGGGGGAAGCTCTGCTCTGGCTCCCTGAGGGCCTTGGAAGGGTGATGTCCAGACACTCCCCCACTTTACATACTGGAGATCACTGCCCTACTGGTGGGATTAGGACCCCATGTGTGAAATTAACACATGAAGGGAATTTATATCACGGTGGCCTTGGGCTGGTTTTTGCAAATTAAGTTTTGCAGAAATGAGCCTCAGCCCTACCCAGGCAGTATTAATTTCATACTGGTGTAGCCAAGGTGTTTCCATGACGTTTCTACCCTGAGAGGTTGTGAGTCTGGTTTACATTAGGACAGTGAGTCTTGCTGAGTAAATTATTGTCTCTTTAGTAAAAACTGCTGTTGACCAAGAGCGATTACCTTCAGTAAAACTCGATTCACACAGTGTAGCAGTTTGAGGAGAACATGTGTGAATATGAAGGATGGTGTGTCAGCCAGCAGAAGCGCCAGCCAACTCTTGCAGAAGACTTTTGCAGGTAATAGTCATTATTTGGCATTCAGGAAAATTTGTTTTTCCCAGCGCACTCTCAGACCTGCTGAGTAGGTATCAAGGATGCCCAATTAGTAATTTACAAAAATAAATATAACCATCATGGGGCCCTGAATGGCAACTTCTTCTCTGCCCCTGCAGGTGGGCAGAGGTCGGAAGGTTGCTGACACCTCTGCAGTGGAACAAGGGCGATTGGTGAATTGAACGACTGCTAGATCTTGGTACGGACAACAAGAGTGGAGGCGCCCCTTCTAATGGCTGAGGGTCCTTCTCCTCTAGACATCAGCATTTGCTATGGGATTCTTCTTTCTCCACATCCCCACGTTCCATGACCAAAACTCTTTCTTTAATTACATTTTGTCATGAATTAGGCCTTTAACAGTCAGATTTTACAGGCCTCTGGGCTTCTTGCTCTTTAGAATTTGAATCTCAAGGGGGTGATGGTTCCCCTTGCTTCTAAGCTCTCTGGGGAAGGTTCACTGCAAGACGAAGGCCTATGACGGCCAGTTTCCAGGTAGGGTTCTGTTTAAATGACGCTGTTACGACTTGTCGCTTTTTCCAGGAGGGCTGTGTCTTTGTATTGGTTTACTCTCCATACCAACATTGCTTTGTTGGTGTGGATATGACAATTTATATAAAAACATTCTACCTAAATGGTTTAAACATGGGATTTATCTGTCATCTGGTCACATAGCAGTTCATGTCATGCTGGTACAGGATGTTTGGCTTGGTGACACTCTCCAGCTCTGGGCTGCCTGGCTGGCAGTGTTTCATTTAGCTGACATTTTTTGTCTGTTGGTTGGTTTTTGTTTTTGTTTTGCATTTTCACTGTGCCAGGTACCTTGTCAGGCAGAGTGAGAGAATATGAAATTGAATAGTTTTCTCTGCTTTCTAGATTCTTAGTCTAGTGGGACAGACAAACATGTAAATAAATACATAATGATGCTATTGAGTAATGTTTGTTAGGATGCAGGAGGGGGTGAGAGCCGCAGCTCCCAAAGGCGGTGAGGACACGTGGAGGACCCGTTGGCTGGAAAGAAGATGTTCTTGGGGAATTTCAGGAAGTCCATAGCGCCTAGGGTTTGGGGTAACCAGGGTTCAGTGGTAGGGAAGGGAAATTCTGGTGGAGGTCATCGTCTGGTAGGGCCTCTCACCCTGTGGGGTTAGGAGAGTCAATGGTATGCACATTGAAGAAACACACAAGAACGTTTTTCTAAACCTGTGACTAAAATTAAACACCTACCCCTGGAGTATGTGGCTTCCTTGGTTGAAGAGCTAACTAAACTCTTTGAGCCCCTTGTCTCACATTTAATAAGGATGCTGATAATGACGTCACTGGACATCTTACCTAAAATAGAATGCCTTCAATGGAGCCTGGACCAAAGCTGGCATTCAACGCGTTATGTCCTCCCGTCCGTCCTATACACCTCCTGATTTTGTTCAACAGACGTTTGCACCAGCACCTCCGGTGGATTTGACAGGCACTGACCACATGAGCTCTTCACCTCCTTCTGTCCCTTTACTTTATTGAGCAGTTCTCTTTAGTATTTGTTCCATCTTTTGCTGATGGGGCACAGGTGAAAATTTACCTTTGGTGGGTGTAGGATTTTCTCTCCCTTCTTGACCGTGGTCCCAGAACTGTCACAAGTGCTGGCTTCTGTCTCTCTTGGCCATCCTGATTTTCTCTATTCTGTGCTCACTGAGATCTGGGTATCTGGGTCTAAAAAAATGGAAATGAAATGAACTTTCCAAAAGAAGTGTACTTTAACTTTTTCTGGGTAAATCATCTTATCTCTTGTTTTGCAGACCTAAGCCTGACCCCAGTGTGCATTAACTTGGAGCCCTTCAATCTTCTTCTTTTTTAGACTTTGTAGAAGAGAGGGCTAAGATGCCTAGTTTTACAAAGCAGAAGTTCAAAGATTCTCAAGTGCGATTGAAAATAGCTCCTGATGACACATCGTTTCTTTGGACTTTATCTTGTTTCTGTCTTTGGACTACAGACTTACCTATCTGGTTTCTCCGTATCTGAAGTTTATGTTCCATTAATAACTGCCTCCTGAGTGACAGGGGTTGTATTCCTATCAGGGTCTGCAGCAGTTAAAGCACATTTACAGAATTAATTTTCACCTGGTGTGTTAAAACTGCACCGTGGCCCTACCTGCCACTTGAAGGGAAGGAAGAGAAGTTTCACATTTGGGTCTTTCTTTTAAAACGTAAATGGCGATCACCAGTTGGGTATCTCTGCTTGAGCAGCACTGGCAGCCCTACTGCCAACGAAAAGCCTGGAGCCCCAGTAGATGAAATTGATGTGAGGAAATTGGAGGGTCTCGGCTGCCAGCCCAGCCCTTGATGACAGAGGCTCAGTTTAGGTGAGTTATTCCTCTGTTAGTTTCTAGAACAGGCAGAGGTATCCTGATACAGCTGTAATCACAGTCTACACATTAAACATCTTTGAACAGCTCAGTGGATGCTGAATTCTTGAGGCCGATATTTCAGACTGAACACTTGTGCTATCTTTGGCTGGAATGTCATGTCTAAGGAATTCTGCGCTAGCTCTTCGGGGGCTATATCACCAGGTGTCAGTGATCCTTGAACTGTTGACTGTCCTCCGGGTTAACTTTGGCTTGTCTTTACTTCGAAATGCTGTTCAAGGACGTTGTTGCCAGAGAAGCAGCTTTTTAGTTAATGCTCTTGCGAGTTAATACCCTTGTGATGGAGAAATCCGCCCTCCCCGCCCCCCGCACCCCGTACTTTTCTATAATGGAGAATTCACCGAATGGCTTGGTTTAGGAATGTGTTTTTTGTGTGTGTGCTTGCTAGGACTGAGAATGCAGTCCACTCTCTCCTGCTGTTCTGTCCTTTTCATCCTTTCATTTATTTGGAATTTCCAAAGACCGAGTGTGCTGGTTGGTTCTTTTTTGAATCTGCTGATTTGCTGTGAAGCTGATGTCATGGTCTGGACCTTTACCCTTACATATGCTAATTATTAGATTACATTGGCAGTTGGGGGCTTTGTCAGTGGGCGTTGAAAAAGGTGGATTATGTATTGGCTGTCTGCTTTGTCTCGGGCTTGGCGATGATATTTTGGTGAGAGCCCGTTTATGGCAGAGCAGTTTCAGGACCTGTGTTCTGTGGCACGTGGTTAGAGCCTGTCTTCAGGAGTTGGGAGAAGTGGGTGTGTCCACGCTCACCCTCGTAGGGGTGTTAAGTTCAGAGGGGTTCTGTGGCTTCTGTGGCCCCAGGTGAGTGTCAGGCAGTGAGTGGAGTGTGTCGCCGTGGGTTGGGTTACCTCCAGACTTGCCTTCACGAATACCTGCTTTCCCGCTCTGGCCTAAATACCTGGAGGTGAGTCGTTGAGTCTGAAACACTTTCCCTTTTAAGTTTGGGTTGGGGGTAACACAACTGCAAGACAATACGTTTCTCCGGGTGATTTCATCTGTTCAGGGCAAGTGCTGCCTGTTTCCTCAGTGCTGCTGTGCACATGCTCTACCATTTAGGGCCTCGAGTTTTCGAGTGTGGGTTGTATCTGATTTTCAAGTAAAAGCCTTGGCCAGAATTGACTAATGAATGTACATCCATTTGTAAATGCAATTTCTGGTTTAACTTATTTGCTTTTCTTCCATAGGCACTTCTTATAAGGACGCAAGTCCAATACTTAATAGGGAGAAAAAAAGGGACATTTGGTTTTGTTAATTACAGACTTGGCGTATGGTGCGCAGATCACTCACTTAGACGTTCATTGTTGGAAATTATTTTTCTGTCGTTAGTTTAATAAAGATAATTGAACCTCTTTTAGCGTGTTAGATAAAATTAAACTGACAAACTCAGTGGCATGCCTGGGAACAGTGTCCAGCTCGCCTCGACAGCTGCAGGGCCAGGGTGTACCCCAAACACGGCTGGCTGCGGATCCCATTTCTAGAAAGAAAACATCCCTGCGTGTGCCATCGTGTCAAGATCCATCTGCGTTACATAAATAGCGCGCGCTAGTTAAAATAAGTAATTGTTTCATTCTTCGTGACACCAGGGTTCTTGCAAAAGCAAACTGAAGAGGAATCTAAGTGGTATCCTGAGAAAGAATAAAGGAAACTGATTTGACGGAGTCATTGTTGGAAAGGTTTTTCCTGTTGAAGGCTTCATTACTTGAGAGGTTGGATTAAAGTAAATTTGTGAAAAACAGAACTTTGCATGTAAATATTCTATTTCATAATCCCCTCTTTTAGCACAGCCCCTTCCTGTATCTTCTCCTGTGTGAGCCACTCTCACTGGAACATCTTTGTCCGGTTACTGAAGTGCTGTATCTTACATCTAACTTAGAGATCTCTCCTCCTTTCCCTTCTTTTCTGACTTTCTCTGATAACTGCATTTAAATAATTTTACCACTTGTTAACATCTATCGCTCAGAGTCACAGACAGGAGAGCAGGTAGAAATTTAAACTAGAGGATTGACACATATACACTACTACATATAAAATAGATAACTAATAAGGACCTACTGTAGAGCACAGGGAACTCTACTCAATACTCTGTAATGGCCTATATGGGCAAAGAATCTAAAAAAGAGTGGATATATGGATCTGTATAACTGATTCACTTCGCTGTACAGCAGAAACTAACACAACATTGTAAATCAACTATACTCCAATAAAACTTGAAAAACAAACAAAAAAACCCCAAACAAACAAAAACAGAATGTATCCATTTTGGTCCTCAACAGTTGTTCTATTGGAAAAAAACCATATTCTCTTAGAGAAGAAGTTGACAGCGGTGTTGTGGGAAGATTTCGTTTGTTCATCTTGTCTCCTTGGGTATATTGTAAGCTTCCGTAATTCAGAGCTTTTGCCTTCGGTATCTTTCACCACTTGCCATGGCCCATTAGTAAACGCTTAATGAACGCCCGAATGCAGGAATGAAGACGGCTTAGCAGAAGTTTGATTTTTGTTGATGCCCTATCTATTCTTAATCAGAAAATTTTTACTCGTCACTCATTGATGGCTCCAGCTCCATAGTCAATGGAAATGTTATTTGTACTCTAGGAATTTAGAGTCTGACAACAGAGAGAGGAAATATTCGCAAACTACAGAAAAGGTCAAATTTTAAAATGAGTTTTATAGTAGAAGAGGATTTAGACGTATATATTTGTAAGGGGAGTGAAACATTCCATAGATGCCGGAGTGGGGGAGTGTGTAAACATGGTAGCAGGTGGACACCGCCTCTGTCTGGGTCCCTGGCGGGCTCCTTGCCCTGGGCCCTGTGGCCACCTCCCATCTGTAGCCGGGCCAGGGGCAACGACTTGCACTGTAGTGTCGGCTCGAGTGTGCTAATTACAGGAATCCGCTTTTCATTCCATCGGTCCTGCCTCTCTCTTCCCCTCTTCCTTCTCCCGTTTTCTTCCCGACACCGTATTTCCTGGGGTAATCCATTCACTTGTGCATGCTTTTATTCAGCAGATGCTTATGGGTTACCTGCTCTGTGTCAGATACCAATTCCGTAAGTCAGCGAGAGCCCCAAATCTCATGGTTTCAACTTTATACCTCAAAGAGTCAGGAAAAACGTGCGCCATGTATAAGCATGTTTTTATTGATACTGATGAAAGCTGTCTTTTAATCACTGATTCCTCTTTTTGAGGCACGGGGCTAAATACTGTCTCTAAGTTAAACCCTTCTCTGACTTGAAAACCTGGGGCTTTCAAGATAAAGTTAAAATTCCTCGGCCTGGCTTTTCATGCTCAGCACTTTTGCTAAGTAACTAGTCCTTCCCGCCGTGGCTTTCACTGTTCACTTCAACATGAATCATTTGCTCCAGCCATACCTGTTTATCCATCATCCTCTGTGAGGCTTTGCACAGCCCAGAGTGCGCGGCCGTTTTTCTCTCTTTGAAGGTAGAGTGGAACCGTTCTTTGAGGCACACCCCCATCTCCCCCGCTGTCCCCCAGGCCCTTTTTCTCCTTCCTCTAAATTCCCACAGCTCATGCTGTGAGGACCGCCTGTCTGTCCGCTCTGGCACAGGGCCTCTGTGTCCACGCACCGCTCAGATGCTTGCCGCTCAGTGCCTTCGGTTTGCGGTCCGCCCCCAGTGTCGCGTGGAGCGGTAAACGTGCTGTTTGGTACCCTCACCCGGTGTTCCTTCCAGTCTTTGGATGTTAAAGGTATAAGCATCCTTCAATTGTGTAGTGTTTCAGATCTAACCTTTTCATCTTTGTAGATGGAGAAAAACTTAGTTCTGGGTCACTTAAGAAACAGAACATATCCAAGGGAAAATGAGAGAAGGCATATCCACTTTGTGTTTGTTTTTTTTGGAGGGCCAAACACAAGCATCATATTATCTCATGTAATCTTCTTGCCGGTCCTACCACATACTTTATGATCCCTTTAGGGATGGGGGAAGCCAGCTTAAAGGTGCAGGGCCACCCAGCTAATAGGTGGAGGGAGCAGGATTCCCCTTTTTCTCAGGCTCTTGTTCTCTGAAGTCCTTGCTGTTTCCACTTGTCTTTACCTTTCTCTCAATTTGCTGCTTTTGTTTAGCTGTTCCTCATCTGCACTTGCTGTTGACTTCAAGCTGGTACCTGGTGAATTGATATAACAATATCCCTTCATGTAGCCCATTTCCCCCTATTTACCTTTTCCTTCCTCTTTCCATATTCTTGAATATTTTAAAGAACATTTTGAAAACAGGTTTTTGGTGTTTTTTTTTTGTTTTTTTTTTTTTAGTGTTTGTGTGTTTTAACCCATACACACCTCTTGAGTTTTCTTGCTGTATCACTTCCCCCAGTGGAAGAGAGTTTGCCCAGCCGAGGGTTCTATTGTCTGCATTACGAAGATGGCAGGGGTGTTGGATGCCTTGAAATGGGGCTGGCGGAGCTGTGGCGACAACTGATTTTGCTCGTAGCAGCAGCAACGATGGCCACAGTCATTAATGCTCAGAAAGGCAGAATCAGCTGTTTTTCCAAATGTTTTTTCTGCTTTGTGTAATACTGTTTAACTGCTTTTCTGGTTGAAAATACTGCTGCTGTCAGGATTATTTCTTGTCTACATGAAGGTGCTGCACAGACTCCTGTGATTGGCCGTCCTGTTTGCTTAAGTTAAAGCTGTCCTTGTCATTTCTCTACTGGTTTGAAAACATAGAAGAGAAAAATGGCAAAAAAGAAAGGAAAGGCATAGTAATTAAGGCTGACTTGTGGTAGATGGCTGGGTAGGAACGTTCATATTTAAAATACAGAGAAATGTAAATATTTGACGTGATATAATGTGACCATACATTCTTCACTAGATTGTGATTATTTAAACCTTCTGTTGAGCTCTTAGACAGATGGTCTTTTGAGTAATGAACACTCCTTTGAATGCAGCAAGATGCCATTTGGTAAACGGATGAAGTGGCATTATTAATAAATATTTTATGCATCAAAAAATCCGATGTGAGAGTGTGTAGCTGCAGATTAGAAAAATCCTAAACTCCATTTTATCGATAGCTTGGAATTTGCAAGCGTTTCAACAGCTATTCTCTGTTTCTGCGCAGGAATGAAGAAAGAGGATCACTGTCATAGATGTTGTCATCAAACTGTTTAGTAAGAGTCTCTTGGCCTGTGTGTGGTTGGGCTTCACAATTACCTAGAGTCTTCCTTCCTCCCTGCTGGGTATTATAATAAGGCAACAGGATGTGAGTTAGGGACATGGAGAAACAAAATGATCAAGAAGAAAAATAATAGTGACCATTGTTTTTGTATATTTAACCTTAAAATGTAAGCTTGATTTTCAGTTAAAAAAAAAAAAAAAAGAAGCTTAGTTTTACTCCCATATTTGTGCCTGAGCCCCTTCCCTTAATCCCCAGGAGTTTTAGGCACAGGCAGGACCTCAGTGATTTGTAATCATTAGGAAAAAGTGTCCCACTTTAGTGAGTTTCCCAGATAACAGAAGCTCTCATCAAATACCATGCCCATCCTAGTCACTTAGCATAGATCTTTAAAATGTATATCATCATCTTTATTATAATTCATGAATATGTTAGAAACTGACATGCATCTCTTTAACCAGACATCTCGGTTCTCAAGGGCATCTGCTTTCCATTGTCATGTAGTTAGAAAATCCACCGCTTTCTTGAGAAGGGCTGAAAAAGGCCAAGTCATATCTCGGTATCATTGTGACAAGTTTGCACCTCAGAGGAAATCTGGAAGGGTCTCTGGGCCTCCTTGGTCAAGAGACTATACCATGTTCAGAGACCTGACCGCATTCAAGTGCCTTCTGGAATTCCTTATAAATTTCAGTGGGCAGCTGGCTAGCAGAACATCCTGTTACTCTGCTGGTTTTTAAGGTGCAGGTCCAGGGTTAAACATTGTGCCAAAACTTAACATTTTCAAACTGTCCAAGCCTATCTTCCAAAAATAGTGTGTTACTCCCTTTACCAACTCTCCCTGCCAAATAGAGGACCCAAAGCACTAAGTGTTAACTGGAAAGAAGTTAGGTGAGGCTTCTCCTCTCTCCCCACGTCACCTTATTTGCAATCCTCAGCAAATGCTGCAAAACAAGGCAGGTAAGAGCTCCATCCAGTAGGACAGCAGAACTGATTAAAGCACATTTTCCTTCACTTTGGACCAACCTCAATCCAGATAGGTTGCCCTAGAGATTATTATTATTTTTTTTTAAGATTTATTTCCTTTTTAAATTAATTAATTAATTTTATTTTTGGCCACGTTGGGTCTTTGCTGCTGCGTGCAGGCTTTCTCTAGTTGCGATGAGCAGGGGCTACTCTTCGTTGCGGTGCGCGGGCTTCTCATCGCGGTGGCTTCTCTCGTTGCGGAGCACGGGCTGTAGGTGTGCGGGCTTCAGTAGTTGTGGCATGTGGGCTCCAGAGCGCAGGCTCAGTAGTTGTGGTGCATGGGCTTAGTTGCTCCGCAGCATGTGGGATCTTCCCGGACCAGGGCTTGAACCCATGTCCCCTGCATTGACAGGTGGATTGTTAACCACTGCGCCACCAGGAAGGTCCCTGCCCTAGAGATTTTTAACTGTTTCTAAGACCAGCCATGCTTCTTCAGTCATTCTCAGTAACCCCCTCACTGGCTGCCTGTCCTCTGATGGGGTCGGCTTTAATTCACACTTTTCCACCACCTTGAGGATTTTGCTTCCAAATCTCTCCTTTCGGGAATAATTAGAAAAAGGCATCGGGAAGAGGGAAAGTGGGTTAGAGAGGAGGGCAGTTTGAGACTAGAAATATTTGCAGTGGAGGTTCAGTAAGAGAAAGAAAGGGAGTGGCGGGGGTTCCCCTAGGTCACTGGAGCAGGGGGGATGGGACATGAGTCAGGCAGGCTAGAATTGGGGGCGGCGGCTGCTCTTGTCCCCTGTGATTGGGGGATGTGTGGAGTGGCTGTGTCCGTCTCTGGGGATTCGTGTGGCATGAAGGGTGCTGGCAGTGCAGGCCCAGCCATGTTAGGCCCCTTGTTCTGTTTAGTGTGCAGATCCCAGCCAGTGAGAGAAAGCTTCTGTTTCCTGTATTCTCTCTTGAAGAACCCCCTTTGGTCAGTTCTCTTCAAGCATCTGCATACTCTGCTATTTATCACTCAGGTCCCTTGGTATCTCCAGAGGCTTGTGCTTGTTGATATGATGGATGCGTCTTTCTTCTCCCCTTCATCTGCCATGTTTTCTTCCTCAACCCTTGTGTGGACCAGGCTCTTCTTTCCTGCCTTTGCCCGCACTGCTGCTTCTGCCTGCAGCCAGTGCCCTTGCTTCTCACCTGGCCCCAGTGACGTGAGTGCCCTCACCAGGACCTGGCTGGGGTGCCATCCAGACCTCTCCTGGAAGCTGGGATCCTGTGGGACAGTGTGCATTCCCATCATCACTAGACGGGGAGGCCTGTCTGCGTCCCTCTCCTCACTGCCCCTGCAGTGCTGAGCTACAACCTGCCTTACACTAGATGCAGCGTGAATGTTTGTATAAATAATAAATGAATGCAGTGTATCGATTGAGCTGATCACTGTCGGGGGTTATAAAGCAAATGTTTTGTCTTCTTTGTCTTGCTATTGTGGAAAGGCAATCGCCCCAAAATACAGATATTCTGGGTTCCGTGCTGGTTATGCATTGAGGAAAGGGTACACGGAGTAGGAAGCAGATTGAGGTGGTGGGTGATGTTGTTTGTGGCGTCTCTGAGAATATTCCCTGGGGAGGCGGGTGGCTCTTCAGCTGTGTTTGCTTGTTATACCAAACCCCAACCTTGCCAGCCTGCTAGCAAGGCAGCTGCAGAAGGAAAACCATCCAGTTCTCCAATCTGTGGTTTATAGACTCTGTGAGAACCCTTGTGATTTGGGCTCTGCCTTCAGTGTGTGCATGATTATTAATAGCAATATTCATGCTAATATTTATTTTCCTTTTGCTCGAGTAATTGTCCTGCAGGAAAGCTTGTCTGTAAAAAGTAGGTTATGTGATGATTTCTCTAGAAAACTGGCTTCTTACTGACTCTTAGGAGGGTTTGAGGAGAATGGGAATCGCATTTAGGGACCTCCAGTCGTGTGTCAGGCACTCGCCCGGGCCATTCTGTGTGACCTTTGCACGGCACAGATGTTAACCCAGCCAGGAGCAGAGCACCTTGTGCTTTTGGCTGATTCGCAGTCAGCCAGGGCCCCTGCAGGGGAGAGATCGCTCCCAGATCTGCAGTGTTTTGGAGAAAGTGCCTGAAGACTGAGGAATTTGAAAATAAAATGTGTACTGTCGGTTCATCACCTACCGACAGGAATTGCTTCAGTAAACCCTGTAGAAGGCCTCCAAGGAAGTCTCCAGAATCCCGTGACTCGGGTGATGGCTTTGCTGGTGTTCTTTCCTAGATTGGGGTCGTTTTCAAGGCTTTTACTTTTCATCTGTCTGCTCTGCCTACCCCCCATCAAAGGGATCCTCACACATGACTACAGTGAGGCCTGTGGTTCTGTCCCCTGCAGTGACCGATTGCCACACAGTGACCCCGCATCCAGAAAGGGCTTGCATTTCATTGAGGCCGTTGCTGTGTCCTGGGCTCACCTGGACGTGACTCAGAGAAGCTAGCCTCTTGCATACCTGTGGATACTAACCTCCTGCTGTTATTTATTCCAGCGGTGGGTCCTGCATATAAAAATACATCTTCTTTGGGGGCAGGCGAGATTTGGGGCAAGAGTTTATTTATTACTTATTTATTTAACATTTTATTGATTTGGAGAACGGTGTTCCTGTGGTCCCAAAGCATGTCTGGGGAGAAGTTCTTCTCTCACCCTCTGCCCTGCCATCCACTTCCCCTCCTCACAGCATCTCGTGCATCCTTCCAGAGATGTGTTAGGCATATTCACGCAGATACCCATATTCTCTCCCAGTCCTAAAATAGTAGCCCATGTATGAATACCTTGCATCTTTGTGTACTGTGTGAATGTTTCTTAAATTCGTTAGCTTTACGTGGAAAGTAAGTTGACCTTCTGCTGACATAATTCTGGAAGGAAGGCCAGATGAGTCCAGGATGGCTGCTTGCCTGGCAGAATACCCAGCACTCCTCAGGGCTTGGGACAATCTTGGAACCTGATGTGACATCAAGTACAGGAAACCTTTTAAAAAAAAAAAAAAAAAATATATATATATATATATATATATATATATATATTTATTTATTTATTTAGGCTGTGTTGGGTCTTCGTTGCTGCGCACGGGCTTTCTCTAGTTGCGGCGAGCGGGGGCTACTCTTCGTTATGGTGCGCGGGCTTTTCATTGCGGTGGCTTCTCTTGTTGCAGAGCACAGGCTCTAGGCGCACGGGCTTCAGTAGTTGTGGCATGTGGGTTCAGTAGTTGTGGCACGTGGGCTCAGTAGTTGTGGCTCACGGGCTCTAGAGCACAGGCTCAGTAGTTGTGGCTTGCAGGCTCTAGAGCACAGGCTCAGTAGCTGTGGCGCATGGGCTTGGTCGTATCTCCGCGGCATGTGGGATCTTCCCGGGCCACGGCTCGAACCCGTGTCCCCTGCATGGACAGGCGGATTCTTAACCTCTGTGCCACCAGGGAAGTCCGCAGGAAACCTTCTTGACTAACCAAAATTCTTGTTCTCTTTCTGTCCATTTCCTCAGACGTTGTATGATTCACGGGCAAACCGACAGAAAGTTCCAGACTGTTTTTTCTGTTGCCATTACCCCTCAGGGCGCCAGAGAGCACCCTCCACTCGGTGTGTCCTTGCACCTGCTGACTGCCCACTCATCCTGTGACCACGCCGACCTTAAACAGTCTGTTGGCCCAGACTTAGCATCTAACTTTGTATGGTCCTGTGTTGGCATCTGACTCATCAGAACTAGACTGTGAGCTTACAGATCGAAACCCCAGCTTACACATTTTAGGCTCAGGTGATGTTAAGGTAAGTGGTAGTTCATCAGTAAACCTGTATTGGAATCTAGTCTCCTGTCTCTAACTCCCTACGGATGACTCTTCGTGAACATTCCTCGGGTACCCATGTGAAGTCTCCAGCTCCCGCCTTCCGTGACCCCTTCTAACCCCTAGTGCACACTTCCCTCTCCTGAGGGGCCCGGGAGGCTTCCTCTTCCCGGTCCCTTGTCTCCAGCCTCTCCTGTCTCCTTCTGTGCTTGACTCAGACACACGTTCATTCGTTCGTTCAGCAGGTAGCGCAGACCTTGCGATGGTCAGTTTTATGTGTCGCCGTGGCTAGGCTGTGATGGCCGGTTATCCAGTCAAGGGCACTGGTCCAGTGCTGCGGAGTAGGTATTCTGTAGATGTGACTGGCTTTACAGTCTTAAGTCAAGGAGGTGATCTGGGTGGGCCTCATCCCATCAGTTCAAAGGCTTTCAGAGCAAAACTGTGGCTTCCCGGAGCGGGAATACATTCTGTCTGTGGACTACAGCCTTGGCTCTGGTCTCCAGTTTCAGCCAGTCTCACGGATTTCACATTCAGCAGCCACCACGGTGCTGTAAAGCAGCTGCCTTCCCCTCTCTGTGTGTGTCCACCCAGGCACTGCTGGCTCTCTTTCCCTGGTGGAGCCCTGACTGGTACACTGCCCCAGACCTCCTTTGAGGAAATATCCAGTCCCACTGTGTTCCTAACAGACTGTCTCCGTTGATTCCGCACCGCGTGTGAAAGCAGAGCACCAACATGAGGTAGAGCCCTTTCCGTGCTCGCTTGATCCTCTCTTGAGAACCCTGGTCCTCTCGGTCGCAGCCATCCCGCAGCCCTGGCCGTTTCCCTGCTGCTGTGTCCTGCCTCGGTGCCGCCCGGAAGGCCCTTCCTTTTCCTCTCCGGTCACCCCTCCCTCTGGCTCGTCCTTTAGGATGTGAATGAGGTTTCGTTGCTTCTGAGCAGCTTTTCTGACCAGCCCCACGTCTGTTTTCTGGTGTCAGTTTTCTTCCTGATGCTCCCCTAGCGCCATGCAGCTCGCTCTCCTAATACCTACAGTAACAGGTTAAACTCTTTGCTTGTCTCTTCCTTTATTAGACTGCGTACTGATTTGGGGAACTGAGTTTTTGTCTTGCAGAATGCCCACTGCCTGGAACAGTCCCTGGCACAAAGGAGGTGGCACTCCATGAGCGGAGTGACCCGTGTTCCTCAGAGTGTAATTCCACCGGGCCCTCCATTGCCCCGCATGGAGCAGGTTGAGGCATGTCTGTGGTCGCACCTGGTCACACCTGCCACCCTCCTGCAGAGCCAAGCGCTGGGCTGCCTGGAGCTGTGAGACCAGTCATGTCATTGACATGGGCAGACATGGCTGGGCAGACTGCCTGCTAAAACTTTTACTGGACAGGAGGCAGGTTCATAAAGCGTATTGACTCTTACAAAGGAGAAGTGGGACTTGAAAACCCTTTTGTTAAAGCAGATGAAAGATAAGTCAATGAGGGAGGACATCTCAGAATAGTAGTGGCCGTTTAGACTGTGCTCTCTCCCTCTCTTCTCAGGGCGGTGGGAAGGTCTTTCATCAAGAGCTGAGATAACTTTTTGAAGTGAAAGGGGCATCTTTACATGCAAAAGCGGGGTTATGTTGTGCATTGGCTGACGGCCGGGAGAGGCAGCCGGCGCTTTCCTGGTCCGCAGATGGTCTACTTGCGTGCTGTGTGTCCAGATCCTTCCAGCTTCCGTCAGCCTCAGGATTTCGACAGGGCCCTGGGTCTGCTGGAAGATGAAAAGGGCTTTTTCATTTTTGTGATCTGAGTGTTCCTAACAGAGCTACATACAGTTTGCAGTATAATGACGACAAGGTTGCTGATTTTGCCTCTGTCAGTGACACCACAAGAAGGAAGGAAGAACGGAACTTCTGCTCGGCCTGTAAATAATTTACATTCTGAAACGTTATCTGGCAATTTGGCCTCATAACTTTAGCTCTTAAAGGAAGCCAACAGTGACGTATTAAAAGGAGTAGCGTAGATATTTATTGACATGGAAAGAAATCATTGATACACTGATTGACAGTGCTCAGTGCTCCGTGATGATTAAATGGGAAGGAAATCCAACAAAGAGGGGATATATGTATACGTATACGTATAGCTGATTCACTTTGCTGTACAGCAGAAACTAACGCAACATTGTAAAGCAGCTATTCCCCAATTTAAAAAAAAAAGAGAGAACAATATTGTATCCATGTGCCTATATAATATTGTATCTATACTGTGGTGTAATTCCACGACTTTTACATTGTAAGTGTGTAAATAATTATATGTAAATTAGAAAACTAGGATATCTTAATAGTTAAGGAAAGTTTTTCTTTTCTCTGGACCGTTTAAAATTTTTTAGAAATAATTATCACGCTTTATCAGAATGAAAAGGCATTAATGGCTTTTCAATTTTTTTGGTAGGGCAGACAAGAAGTTAGAAGAAACTGGACAAAAATAGAGAAAGTCACAGCTTCTGTAAGGGTGGTGATCTTATGTATGGTTGTTTATTTTTCTGTCTTTTCCCATATTTTTTTTAAGGTGAGCAGATTATTCATAATTAAACCAAAGCCCACTATGGTTCTTCTAGGGCACTTAGCTCCCACACGGAGGCTGTTAGATATTTGAGTCAAGTGCTTTAATTTAAAAATTTGCATCACATCCCCAAATCAAGCAAGAAATGTGTATGTGAAGTTGGAAATCAGTTTGTGGTCCCACATTTAAGTCCCTGTGAAAGATGCTACTCAGTGCTCCCCTGCAGGGAGCTTTGTAACAGTTCATGCTTCCGGAATTGCTGAGTTGTCTGATCAGAATCATTGAGCTTAAAAATTGCTGCAGGCTTCCTGCGATTTTAACACATTCTTGCAAGTGTTTTTATAAGCAGTTGGCTGCTTTGGTGCTCCCGTAACCGTCTTCTTAAGCTGGGGAAATTTTTCTCTGGAAGGAAAAGGTATGAAAAGGAGCAGACAGTCTTATGGCTGGGCCTGGCCTGTTTACAAATGTGTAAATCCTGGTAATTCCTTTAAAGAGAATGCGAGTGCTTCTCACCCGCATACAGGGAGCGTGTACACTACAGCCTGAGAGAAAGGGGGTGTGTTTTTAGGAGCTTTTTTGATTGAGATAAGAGCATAATGAGAATATTCCAGGCATTTGGGTGCCTATATCTCTCTTCCTTTAATCACCTTTATATTTAGAAAGTCTTTACAACCATTAAATCATGTAAAACATTCCCTGTGTCCCAGGATATCCCAGAACGTGGAAGCAGTTCAATGCCTCTTCCATGTAGAAGAGGATAAAAATTTAATTTTTATATCAGAAAAAAGGAAGGTTTGTGATGGGGGCTGGGTTTACATAAATGCAAGCATATGTTTTTCTGTATCCCTATATGTGTATGGTCACGTGTAAAACATTTGTTATGAAAATATTAACGGCAAAGTTAGAAGTTCCAGTCTTTTGAAATGTTGATTCTTTTATATCATGATAAAAAAATATCTTTCAGTAAATCATTCAAGTTTTGTTCGTATACGATACATTTTTCTCTTGTTGATTAGATAGACCTCAGGTGAAAACAGAGGTTGGCTATGGCGGCTTTGCCCTGTTCTCTACGTTCTGCTCACCCAGCAGCCGAACGCAGGCTCTCCTCTGGACGTCAGTGGTGGTCGGCTGGTGCTGGACAGAGATCCTGCACGGGGTTGCGGGGAGTGCAGTTAGCTTCCTGGAGGAGCATACATTTATGAAATGTACTTAAAATAGCTTCTTGCAGATTCTTGGAAAATGTAGTTGTTTTGCTGTCGCCCAGGGAATTAGTAGGTGGCAAAGCCCGATTTTTGTCGTGTGCAAATGCCAGTGTGTACAAACAAGCCTGTTCTGTTCTCAGCCCCAGGCTGTTTGCATACTCTTAAGGAGGACTGCTGGTGAGCACAAGAAAGGAGCAGTTCGTAGGGGGCTCAGCGACTTCCTGGAGATGATGTGGGTGTACCCAGGTTGCTGGACACGGGCTTGATCATTTCCTAGTCATGTGATCTTAGCTGTTTGTTCCGGGTGGTGATAGTCTGTTTCTTCCTTTGTACAAGTGATGTTAATTCTTTTTGCATTCGATTGCTGTGAGAATTAAACGAGATAATGTAAATGCAGACACCTTGATAGGACCTAAGTCCACCACAGACGTGAGGTAACTGTGTTTTTGGATTTTTTTTTTTTTTTGAGACAACTTTTTATTGAAGTAGAGTTGATTTACAATGTTGTGTTAATTTCTGCTGTACAGCAAAGTGATTCAGTTATACATATATATACATTCTTTTTCGTATTCTTTTCCAGGATATCGAATAGAGTTCCCTGTGCTCTACAGTAGGACCTCGTTGTTTATCTATCCTATATATGCTAGTTTGCATCTGCTAACCCCAACCTCCCACTCCATCCCTCCCCCACCCTCCTCCCCCTTGGCAACCACAAGTCAGTTCTCTATGGGGTAGAACAATTTTTTAAAAATTTAATTGTGTATTTTTAAAAACATCTTTATTGGAGTATAATTGCTTTACAATGCTGCTTTTTTCCCGTCCCTCTGGGGGCGTTTGGCCTAAGGTCCTTGACTGAGGCTCTGGCTTCTTGGAAAGTGAGGAATGAGGTAGGGTCAGGTTGTAAAGGGGAGGGACGGATGGCGGAGAGCCAGGTGAGAAATTTGCATTTAACCTGTGACAGAGGGAAACGACCGAAGGTTTTAAAAGTTGGGGTTTTTTTTGTTTTTTTTTTTTTACTTAAAATGGGTGATTTTATTGCATGTAAATTGTAACTCAACCTACAGTTGATTTTTTTTTAACATCTTTATTGGAGTGTAATTGCTTTACAATGGTGTGTTAGCTTCTGCTTTACAACAAAGTGAGTCAGTTATACATATACATATGTTCCCATATCTCTTCCCTCTTGCATCTCCCTCCCACCCTCCCTATCCCACCCCTCTAGGTAGTCACAAAGCACCGAGCTGATCTCCCTGTGCTATGCGGCTGCTTCCCACTAGCTATCTATTTTACATTTGGTAGTGTATATATGTCAGTGCCACTCTCTCACTTCATCCCAGCTTACCCTTCCCCCTCCCCATATCCTCAAGTGCATGCTCTAGTAGGTCTGTGTCTTTATTCCCGTCTTGCCCCTAGGTTCTTCATGACCTTTTTTTTTTCTCAGATTCCATATATATAGGTCTTAGCATACGGTATTTGTTTTTCTCTTTCTGACTTACTTCACTCTGTATGACAGACTCTAGGTCCATCCACCTCACTACAAATAATTTTGTTTCCTTTTATGGCTGAGTAATATTCCATCGTATATATGTGCCACATCTTCTTTATCCATTCATCTGTTGATGGACACTTAGGTTGCTTCCATGTCCTGGCTATCATAAATAGAGCTGCAATGAACATTTTGGTACATGACTCTTTTTGAATTCTGGTTTTCTCAGGGTATATGCCCAATAGTGGGATTGCTGGGTCATACGGTAGTTCTATACGTAGTTTTTAAAGGAACTTCCATACTGGATGTGAACAGGCATGTGCTTCATGAAGGTTATTCTGGTCCTGTGTTTAGGATTACAGGTGGATGCATTTTAGAATTTTATGACAAAATAATTATGCACCATACATACGAGAAGCTCTTTAAAGGTGCACTTTCCTTCCAAAGACTCATCATATGATTGGACCTCCTAGAAATGAATAATTCCTGATGGATGAAATGCCCACATTTGCAAGCATGGCCTAGATACATCCCTGCCTGTAGGCAGAAGGTTGAATTGATAACTGCAGTATCTGTATTTACATTGGGTATCTTTGAAATGGTTTTATTGTGGATTAACTAATTATAAAATGAAATTTGCCCTTTTCAGACAGTAGAGAGATTACTAAATAGCCCAGAGAGACTTTCCCAAGATTCTGTAAGAAGGTGGTAGCAGGGCAGTACTATTTATATATATCATAATAGATTTAAATTATTACATCTCGTTTTTGTTTTTGTTTTCGGCCACATTGTGGGGCTTGTGGGATCTTAGTTCCCTGACCAGGGATCCAACCCACACCCCCTGCAGTGGAAGCACGGAGCCATAATCACTGGACCACCAGGGAAGTCCCAAATTATTACATCTTTAACTACAAATGCTAAATATTCAGAGGATATTTTCTTCGATTCAGTGTGATTTAAGAAAAGGAATGACAACATTTTGTGTCTTCTGTTATGGGTTTGGGTAGGTATTTTTTAAACAATATACAAAGAAAGAAAGATTTGAGGCTCAGCTGAAGCCTTCACATTCCTTCCCTGCCCCCATTTGCTTTTTTATTTATCTATAGCATCAAGCTTGTCCTTGCCTCTAGGTCATGCAGATGTGCTCTGCTTATATAGAAAATGCTCCCGGAGACTGCATTTAGTGAGGCTGTACTGAAAACTGGGGTTCAGGTGTTACTGCAGTACAGTTGATTGCCAACGTTGTGTTCGTTGCTGCTATATGGCAAAGTGATTCAGTTATACACAGATATATGTGCTTTCTTTTTTTATATTTGTTTCCATTATGGTTTATCACAGGATACTGAATGGAGTTCCCTGTGTTATCCAGTAGGACCTCGTTGTTTATCCATCCTGTATATATGCTAGCATCTGCTAATCCCAAACTCCCAGTCCTTCCCTCCCCCAAACCCCTCCTCCTTGGCAACCACAAGTCTGTTCTCTACATCTGTGAGTCTGTGTTTCGTAGATGAGTTGCTTTGTATCGTAATTTAGATTCCACATATAAGTGATATCATATGGTATTTGTCTTTCTCTTTCTGAGTTACTTCGCTTAGTATGATCATCCCTAGGTCCATCCATATTTTTTTTTGAGATGTTAACCAACTTTTATTATGCTAATCGCTTTGCAATATATACTTGCATCCAATCATCACATTGTACACCTTAAACTTACACAATGTTATATATCAATTTATTTCAAAAAAGATGTTTAAAAAAAACAAGCTCCAGGGCTTCCCTGGTGGCGCAGTGGTTGGGATTCTGCCTGCCAATGCAGGGGACACGGGTTCATGCCCCGGTCCGGGAAGATCCCACATGCCGCAGAGCGGCTGGGCCCGTGAGCCACGGCCACTGAGCCTGCACTCCGCAACGGGAGAGGCCACAGCAGTGAGAGGCCCGTGTACCGCAAAAAAAAAAAAAAAACAAAAAAAAAACAAAAACAAGCTCCAGAAGATCAGGCTGAGCTGGAAAAGTTGAACGTGTTTTCTGAAGAGCTGCTCTGAGGTCAGACCTTTTTATTTTTTATTTAATTTAATTTTTTTTTATAACATCTTGGTCCCTCCATATTGCTGCAAGTGTACGTGCCTTTTTAGACAAATAAACACTTGTTTGTGAAGATTTGACAAATAAAAAGGGTTTGGGCTTGGAGTAGCAAATTAATGAAGAAGTAACACAGTTTTGTTGTTTTGTTTTTTTTTGTTGTTTTGGCTGCGCGGGGCGACATGGGAGATCTTAGTTCCCACCCAGACCAGGGATGGAACCCGTGCCCCCTGCAGTAGGAGCTGGAGTCTTAACCACGGGACTGCCAGGGAAGAGTCCCTCACACGGTTTGTGTAGACAGCTTCCTCTGCCCCCAGTTCCCTCTCTCCAGCAATATGGAAGCCCTCCGTCCTCCCAGGTACAGGGAGGATGCCTTCCCATGGGAGCTTTGTTTCCTGCTTTCAGGGGAACAAAGGAGGATCAGAGTGTCCTTCTTGCCATGGCTGTTTTTCAAGCAACTTTAATTCTAAATATGAATATGCCAAAGTGGCGTATTTGGGGGCAGCCTGCCCTAAACCCCATCAACAGCAATAAAAGTCATCAAAGGAGCAGGTAAAGTAAATGGGTGATAAAGACTAAATCTGAACTGAACACTTTTATTGCATAAGAGTTACTGTGTTGTCTTAACTGATCATCTTAACTCATAAATGCAGATACTGGCAAGAAAATAATGCAGGATGCGTCCACTGTCGATAAACCTGAAGCTTAGAAGGAAAAAAAAAAATCAAGATTTGATTTCATTTCTTAAGGAAAATCTTATCGGCACATGGACCTTAGAATACAGGAAACTGTTAAGGGTGTTACGTGTTCTTTATTTTATGATGTAGCTTTGTTAAGTGTACCCGGTGGCCTCCAGAGCTGTTTTCTTGGAACACTTCTGTGCATTAGCCGGAGACACCCTGGCTGTCCTCTGTCCTCATATTTCTTTTCCTCACTCACTTTGGGACCCTCTGCCCGTGGGTTTCTGTCGTCAGGGAGGGAATAGGTGGTGTGGGAAGCAGGCAGTGCAGGGCTGAAGCTGGCCAAATGGAGGTGTGGGTCAAGCGAATTTAGACCCCAGTGTGAAGGTGCCGTTTCATTGCTCCCTGGCTCTCCCGACTGCTGCTGTTGACCTGACCTTGTGAGTTACAGGGGGAAAGCAGGCCGACCTGTTTTCCGTGCTGGACCACCCAGCACTGGCCTCGGCTCTGGGGCTTGGCCGGGCTTCCTCTGCCATCTCGCATCCAGGGAACCCGTGTAGGCCCCCAGGTACACCACAGGCCTCCCGCTCCTCCTGGGGCCTTCCCCTCGGCACAGAAAGAGGAATTAATAACAGAAACTGGTAACATCAAGCCAGTTCTGGATTGCCAGGTCACTGGGGCCTTCTGATGCCTGCACACCATCCTCAGGCTCCTGGTGCGCAGGCGCTCGGCCCCGCGGTGCAGCTCAGGGCCCTCCTGGCTCTGCTTCCAGAATTGGGGGGCGGGGCATGCAGAGCTAGGGCAGAGCTGCCCGCTTCAGTCCTTTCAGCTGCTCTCCTGCACACAGAACGAGATTGTTCTGCTCACTGGCAGCTCAGGGCTGAGCGCGGTGATGCTCTGCACAGACTTTCTAAGGTGGTGCTTCAAGGGCAAGGCCATCTGGGTCCAGATTTCCTCTGTGGGAAGTACACAATTGACCAAGAAGTTCCTTCCGAAGAGGTGCAGAGGGGGTAGTCTCTTCTCAGGTCTTCACAGCTCCTTGTAACAAACAGGGCTTTCCAGGCTCAGGGTGACCAAGGAAACCACTTAGCTTCTGTTGACCTTTCACCTCATCTATAAAATGAGCAAGTTAAACTGAGTTTGAATATTCTGGCCTCACCTTTGACTGGACCCTCAACTTCAGCATCTTCACCCCTGCAAGTACCGGGAAGATCAGATTCACAGCTGGGACCCCAGCCCAGGGCTTCTGCTGCTTTACTTACAGTGGTGAACATGGTACAGGGCTGGAGACTGCCAACGGAAGATGCCGAAGGAATGAGCTTCCTGTTGGCCCCACAGAGGAGCCCAGGAGAGGTGGCTCCTTCCGGGGTGCCATAGACACAACTGTGTAGCTAGTACCTGCATCCGAGGTCAGATGCTTTTAGGATACGTTGAAAAAACAACGTAGACAAGACTTGTATCCCTGGCATATCCATCAGCTGGTCTGAGTAGGTGACAGGAATAGGAAAAAGAACATTATGTTATACACCCTTGCCGATTTAGATGCCAAGGTCAGATCTTGTCTTTCTCATGACTGGTGAGTCAGCCCCCAACTATCGTGCTCTTGGTGGACTGGTAGTATAAGCCTGGGGGGGAGGGCAACTGAGCTCTCCACCCCGAATTTAGGCAGCACCTGGGTACCTTGCTATGGCCATAGAGATCTGGAAATAGTTTTCCCTTCTCAGTTTTGTGTGTGTGCGTGTGAGTGTACATGTGTTTTCGTATCTTTTGGGGGGGTATGTGTAGTAATAACACACTAGACGTAGGGGTTTTCAAGATTATACAGAGTAGAAATTAGCACAATGAAAGCTCTTAAAGATTTTGGTAGAGTGCTTCTCTCTGTCTGGGTAGCGTGAAGCCAGCAAGATTGGATACTGAGTTTTAGGTTATGCTGTTTGAGTACCATTGGTGGAAAGTGGCTGTAGGTTTTCTGTAAAGGGGGTCTGTGCTTCCCAGAGGCTTGTTCTTGTAAAAAGGTGCTCTGACAGAAGCAGAAATCGCTGTGGCAGCAGGCGCTCGTGTACTGAGTCATTCTCCAGGTGTGACCCCTTACCCAGGTCGGTTCCTGCCCTCTGCCACCTTTGAGAAGGTAGTGCCAACTTGTAGGGTTCAGAGACGGTCCTAGGCCGGCCTAATCTAGCTGTGTTAGAAACATCCAGAACCTCCTCCGAGCCCCTTCCTCTCCTTCCTCACCTGGGGAGTCTGTTCTGTCACCCCCTCAACAGACAGGTGTGCTGAGCCCCTCCTGGTGACCAGTGACCCGCCAGTGCTGGAATGGGGTATTTGAGCTTGTACTGCTGCCCTTGACATCACTGAGGCTTTTTTGGTTTATACTTAATGAGCGTTAATGAGGGTTGAACCCAGCATTCAGTCGCTGACGGGGGTATAGCACTTTTCTGGGAGACTGTCACAGATAGCTTTAATGATATTTGTTGCAAAAAAAGGGTTACATGCTGTTGTCATTCAGGATGAATGTAATGAAACTACTACCTTCCTTAGAGATAGCATGTTACGTGTTAGGCGGGTGTAAGGCTCAGGAGGAAACAGTGATGACAACCGTTGAACTCATTGCCCAGGGAAGCGCTGTTCTGAGCTCTACCTGCCTTAACCATGTTTAATGCTCACAGCACTCCTGCGAGGTAGGCGCCGTCATTCTCTCCATTTTACAGATGAGAAAACTGAGGCTCAACAACTTAGGTTACCTGTATGAGTCACATGGTCACCGAGCGGGTAGCTGGGGTTCTAACCTCTGTCTGGCTCCACAGCCATCGTTACACCAAACCTCCTATCAGACAAGGATGATGGGCAGAAAATTAAGGTTTTAGGAATTTTTAAGTTAGGAAAATTAACTTCCTACTTTGTGAAGTATCCCTTTTTCCTTCATGTTTTGGATCTGTGAATGTCAGTATGTATTTACGGTGGGAACTTTAAGGAAGGATGAATTGCTGCTTTTGTTCTTTTTAAGCAACTCAAGTATTTTTGCTGTTTTACGATTGGTTTAGTTACGTGCTTGTATACACGTGAATATTTCTTAATTCTGTTCATCAGGATTTCTTCCAAAAAACAGGACATTCTAAAATTACAAATTGCTTGGTACCACCAAAGCACATTCTTTGAAACATAAGCATCTTAAGCCATTCAGTTTCTCAAAGATTTGCACACAAGAGAATTTGGTTTTTAATGTTTCCATCTATGTCACATCAGCTATTGCTGCTGTCAGTCAGTCAGCTGAAGTTTTTTTTAGGCAAAAGAGCTTTTTCTTTTATTTCTTAATGTGAAATCATTCCCAGGAATATTGCAGTTATGAGAGAAGAAGGGACTTACAGACTTAGAACTTAGGTTTCGGGGTTTTGTTTTGGTAACTTTTCACTGGTCTCTGTGTACAGATTCTGTCGGTGTTGAGAGCTATCTTTTAGTTCGGTCCAATGGCTCATTTATTTTGTAGCCCGATTCCTCTTAGGTTCAGCTTTTTCTTTCAGTCCCTGGGCTTTCATGACTGGCGTCAAATAGTGTTTGAAGCAGAGTGAGAGGAGAGTGGATCTTCAGGGACAGTGACAGACGCAAGGGGGGCCTTTGTTTTGGTCCCTTAGAATGCGTACATGGCCTTGAGCATCTGTGAACTCCTAGCTGTTTATTGGGTTCCCTTCAGTTTTCCTGAAAGTCTTTTTTTGTATGTGAAAATCACCCATGTATGTAAGACATTGGTAAGAATATCCTACTTCATGAATATCGAGGCAAAGCTGTGTTGCCAATGGAAAGAAGGATTGGGGGGGTGGGGTCGGAAACATGGCGGCAGCAGCTTGGCTGGTGGCACGTGGTTCCTGGGTCCTGCTATGTGGTTTCTCCCCTTTCCAGCCCCCATCTCTCCAATGGAGGCCTGTCCTCTGGCTCTGGAGAGCACGGCCTCCTCCACAGGTCCAGGCAGTATGTGTGTGCCCTTGGCCTTGGCTGCTGTCAGACGCTGGGTGTGAGTGTCAGAGCATCCTCTCCTGTTTGAGCTACACAGCACGGCCCTAAGGAGGAAGGCACTCGACATGCCAGCATTTATTACTGGCTGAACATTAAATCGCTTTTAAGTGGAGTGTGCCTCACTGATTTTTCTGTTTTAATATGTATAAAATCGGTAGCCCTGATAAAAATGACTAGTAGAGTTTTTGTTATTGTTGCTTTTCAACAGTTACAATGCACACACTACAGAATACTTGCTAAAAGAACTGTTATGATGCTGTGGTGCTGAATTCCTTACTACTAGGGATGTATTTGATGTGAATATCATGATTGGCTCCTGACAGCATTGGGCCACCTTTCCATGGTGCATGAAATACCAGCAGAAATTGCGTTTTGTTTTTTGGTTTTCTTTTTTAAAGAACAGGGAGGGGGAGCTGGGGGAAAAAAAAAGAACGGAGAGAAAATTTGCAGTTGAGGAATATTTTATAGAATTTTATTTTTCATTTTGCTTAGACTAAGTTTCAGACTTGGCTTGCAGAAAACTGTGATTGTGGTTTTGTAGTAAAACCATTTTGCCAATGAAGAGCATTAAAATGCAGGCTTCTGCTCGTGTCATATTTCAGGCTAAAGACATTTTACAATCAAACCAGGAAAATGTGAAAATAGAGATTTATAATGGAAATGTTGATTCGATTTGAGCTGAAGCCAAACGTTCATGAAGGAAAATTAGATTAAACAGTAGATGTTTAGAGAGACTTTAAATTATGACAGCTTTAACAAAACATATGATGTGGATATTTCCCAGGCTCTGAGTGTACTCTCCCCGGCAGATTTGGAACCTAGCTTCTTGATGTTCCAGCCATTTATTAAATTCTCTTTTATCTATCTTTGGACTAGTGGACCCAAAACTTACAGCTTAGAGTCTGACGATTGGAACTGTATTGTACACATTCCTGTAGAATCAAAACCTGGTGTTGTCAGTGGAAGTAATTCCATCCTGTCATATTGTATTATATTTATGAGTGTCAATTGCCATTTTAGATTGTGAGTATAAAGCTACCAGTTACAACTGATTTATTCCATTTGTCAAAGCTCAACAGATACTCTTCGCAACTAATTTATTTTCATATACTGTTCAGATAGAGGGGGAAGGACTTGAAGTTGTTAGAAGCTAGAAGCTGGGTTGGGGAGCACATAATGGGAGGGTTCACTGAATGGCTGCATGTAAATGCTGGAAAAGAGGGTGTTCTTTCTGAAAGATTGACAACCCTGGACTCTGCCCTTCCAGAAGAGCAGGACCTCTCTGTGGTGGTGACAGCAGAGCCTAACACCAGCTCCTGGGGTCAGCGGGGATGCTGTGTGCTGTTGTCTCCCCCTCGTCAGATACATGATTTGCAAATGCTTTCTCTTAGGTTGCCTTTTCACCTCACTCTATTGATAGTGTCCTTTGAGACACAAAAGTTTTTGATTTTGATGAAGTCCAACTTCATCATTTTGCTTTCATTGCCTCTGCTTTTGAGGTCCTATCCAAGAAATGGCTAAATCCAATGTCGTGTAGTTTTTGCCCCATGTTTTCTTAGAAAATTCTGTGAATTTTATAGTTCTGGCTCTTATGTTTAGGTTTCTGAGCCATTTTGAGTTAATTTGGGTACATGGTGTGAGGTGAGGATGCGACTTCATTTCTTTGCATGTGGATGTCCAGTTGTTCCAACACCATTTGTCGAGAAGACTGTGCTTTCGCTCTTGAATAGTCTTCTTTTTTTTTTTTTTGTTTGTTTGTTTGTTTTTTTTTGAATAGTCTTCTTGTTGAAGATCATTTGACCACATACATGAGATTATTTCCGGGCTCTGTATTCTGGGCTATGGATCCATGTGTCTGTCTTTACACCAGAACCACACTGTTTTGATTACTGTAGCTTTGTGATAAGTTTTGATATTGTATCAATATGAGAGGCCTCTAGCTTTCTTCTTTTTCAAGATTGTTTCAGCTATGCGTGGTCCCTTGCTATTTCATATGAATTTTGGGTTGGATTTTTCTGTTTTCACAAAGCACATCATTGGGATTTCATTAGGGATTGGATTGTATCTGTAGATGACGTTGGGTAGAATTGACATTTTAGCAATATTAAGTCTTCCAATTCATGAGGCATGTTTTTACATTTATTTGAGTCTAATACTTTTAAATATATATTCTTTATTGTTAATAGTACAGATTTGGGTGTAGCCAGGCGGACCTGATTAGATTCTTGCTCTGCCACTTAATGCATTGTTTGACTTCAGATGAATCTCTTTGGGGTCTCCGAGCTGTGATTTCCTTTCTTTAAGTGGAGGTTGTGTAAATATTACATATCAAGGGTCTAGCAGAGTGTGTGTGACATCTTTTTCTTCCCTTTGTGCCTTTCTGCCTACCTTGGACATCTGTATGTGCACCAGCTTTGTCCTCTGTGTTTTACCCACCACTTTGCCTGTTCCCTCTCATATTTTAGACTGAACACTGACCCCAGGACACCTACTCTGGTTTAAAACCTGTTTCTGTTTTCTCCTTTGCTTTTCTCATCTCAGAGTCTGACTCCGACTTTCTGCAGAGATCACTGCCCTTCCATGCTCTTTGGTCTGTAAGCCTGGGCCAGCTGGGATCCAGCCCTTGAAGTATGGGCTTAGGTGAATGTCATCACCATAGGGAAGGGAATGTGGGGATGACTTTAAAGGGCAGCTGCTAGCACTGCTTTTGAATTAATGGCTTAATTACACCATATGCTTGTGTCATGTTTTAGATTTTGCAAAGTACTTTCCTACCCCATGCATCTCAAAGATGAATCAACATGAGAAACACCTGAGGAACTTGTTAAAAACAGTCTGGGGGGCCCACGCCCAATCTCATGAGTCAGAATTCTGGGAGAGTGGCTAAGGAATTTGTGTTTCTAACAGACTCTCCTCAGCCACTTTTCCGGCAACTGGCCTGGCACTAGTCCACGGACAGGCCTTTGGGAACCCCTGACCCATTCACCCTGTCAGTTCGAGAATCTCGAATTCAAAAACTGACAGGCCAGACCTAGACTTAGCTAATGGCAGAGAGAGCCCTGCGCCCAAAGGCAGGGTTGGCCCTGACGGGGCTCATCTCCTGTTTTCTACTCTCGGGACCTTACTCCCAAGGTCCTCCCTAGCGTTCCCCCTGCGATGGAAACAGGAGGCCCCTGGCCTTGCTCTACCTCAGAGTTTTTAACACGGACATGAAGCCTGGGTATTCGTTCAGATTGGATCATGTAGCAGCTAAGCCTCAGAATCTTTTTTTCAAAATATACATCCCAGTTCCCTAGACATGGCAGTTCATTTTAACAAGTATTATGGGATTGAAACTTCCGATAAATAAAAAATGTTCATTCTTTAAAGAAAAAAAAAAAAGCACCCTCAAAGAGCACGGCAACGATTTTGGAAGCTAATTTACTTTTCATTCCCCTATCCCTGGGAAAACTGCACAAAAAAATGCAAGGCAGGTCGGTATTTATCATGTCCCCAGACAAACGGAACATATAACTGGTTCACAGTAAGGAGGGATCAGCCTGAGCTGGGAGTTCAAGGTTCGGCCTGGAGTGCTGATGACAGCCACCTGTGTATCAGGTTCTTCGTGTGTTTCGGGCCTGTACTAATAAGCATTTGGTGCACATGATCGCGTTTGACCCTGAAACTCCTGCTCCTCCTATAATCTTCCCCGTCTTAATAAGGGCCAACTTCAGCCTTCCTGTTAATCAGGCCTCAAGTGGCAGACTCATCCTTTTTTTTTTTTTTTTTTTCCTTTTCTAAGCAACTTTTTTTTAAACATCTTTATTTGAGTATAACTGTTTTACAATAGTGTGTTAGTTTCTCCTTTACAACAAAGTGAATCAGTTATACATATACATATGTTCCCATAACTCTTCCCTCTTGTGTCACCCTCCCTCCCACCCTCCCTATCCCACCCCTCTAGGTGGTCACAAAGCACAGAGGTGAACTTCCTGTGCTATGCTGCAGCTTCCCACTAGCTATCTAATTTACATTTGGTAGTGTGTATAGGTCCCTGCCACTCTCCCACATCGTCACAGCTTACCCTTCCCCCTCCCCATATCCTCAAGACCATGCTCTAGTAGGTCTGTGTTTTATTCCCATCCTACCACTAATCTCTTCATGGCTTTTTTTTTTTTTTTTTTAGATTCCATATATATGTGTTAGCATACGGTATTTGTTTTTATCCTTCTGACTTATTTCACTCTGTATGACAGACTCCAGGTCTATCCACCTCATTACAAATAACTCAGTTTCATTTCTTTTTATGGCTGAGTAATATTCCATTGTATATATGTGCCACATCTTCCTTATCCATTCATCTGTTGATGGACACTTAGGTTGCTTCCATGTCCCGGCTATTGTAAATAGAGCTGCAGTGAACATTTTGGTACATGACTCTTTTTGAATTATGGTTTTCTCAGGGTATATGCCCAGTAGTGGGATTGCTGGGTCATATGGTAGTTCTATTTGTAGTTTTTTAAGGAACCTCCATACTGTTCTCCATAGTGGCTGTATCAATTTACATTCCCACCAACAGTGCAAGAGTGTTCCCTTTTCTCCACACCCTCTCCAGCATTTATTGTTTCTAGAGTTTTTGATGATGACCATTCTGACCGGTGTGAGATGATATCTCATTGTAGTTTTGATTTGCATTTCTCTAATGATTAATGATGTTGAGCATTCTTTCATGTGTTTGTTGGCAATCTGTATATCTTCTTTGGAGAAATGTCTATTTAGTTCTTCTGCCCACTTTTGGATTGGGTTGTTTGTTTTTTTGTTATTGAGCTGCCTGAGTTGCTTATAAATTTTGGAGATTAATCCTTTGTCAGTTGCTTCATTTGCAAATATTTTCTCCCATTCTGAGGGTTGTCTTTTGGTCTTGTTTATGGTATCCTTTGCTGTGCAAAAGCTTTTAAGTTTCATTAGATCCCATTTGTTTATTTTTGTTTTTATTTCCATTTCTCTAGGAGATGGGTCAAAAAGGATCTTGCTGTGATTTATGTCATAGAGTGTTCTGCCTATGTTTTCCTCTAAGAGTTTGATAGTGTCTGGCCTTACATTTAGGTCTTTAACCCATTTTGAGTTTATTTTTGTGTATGGTGTTAGGGAGTGTTCTAATTTCATACTTCTACAGGTAGCTGTCCAGTTTTCCCAGCACCACTTATTGAAGAGGCTGTCTTTTCTCCACTGTATTTCCTTCCCTCCTTTATCAAAGATAAGGTGACCATATGTGTGTGGCTTTATCTCTGGGCTTTCTATCCTGTTCCATTGATCTATATTTCTGTTTTTGTGCCAGTACCATACTGTCTTGATTACTGTGGCCGTGTAGTATAGTCTGAAGGGCAGACTCATCCTTGACTTTTCTTGCTCAGTCCATTCATCAGCTGTGCTGCTAGTTCTACCTTCTCATCCAGATCCAGATCCTCCCTTCCAGAATCTTCTAGCCCCCGTCACCCTCTCTTGCCTGGATGACCACGCTGGCCCGACCATACCCCTTTGCCCGCCTGTGCCCGCTAGGGCCTACTCTCACTGCACCAACAAGTTTATCTTCACTCCTCTGCTCAGAAGCTTCTGGAATAAAAGCCCTCTGTGATCCAACCCCTTTCCTGGGGTCCTCGGTCTTCTTGAATCTGCCAGGCTTGCTTCCAACTCCCATCTTGGCCTTCCTGATAGGAGCCCGTCTCCCCAGCTTCCTCCTGTCCACCTGTGTGACCCGGGCCCTCATCCTTCCCTCCACGTCTTCCCTGACCCTTCTGTTAACACCACACCCACGCCTAAACATCCCGACCTTTTTTTATCCTGTCTCTTTATGACACTCCCCCGTGACAGCTTATGTGTTTATCTGTCCTCTTTATTATGTGACTTCTTCTGCCAGACTAGACGTTCTGTGAAAGCAGGGCCTTTTCCCGTCCATTCATTACTGGATCCTCAATCCTAGAATGGTGTCTGGAACGGAACAGGCACTCAAGTCTCTGTGAAACACCTACAGTATTCTTTTTATAGATGCTTCTAGGGGTTCAGGGAGTTGGCCCAGGGGAAACACCGAAAGTAAGTGACCAAGCCAGGTTGAACTTAGGTCTAATGTCAGCGTCTGAGTTCTTAATGTCACAGATGAGTCGGCATGATGGAACAGAAGGGATGTTCTGGGGAGGGAACTCCAAGAAGAAAGTACTGAGGTGGGAACGGGCTGCTGTTTGAGTAGACAGCGAGGAGATATTAAGGGCTGTCTTGGTCGAATAGAACTCAGTTTGGGAAGGGCCTTAAATGCCATACTGGGGGGGGCTTGAGAAGTTTTGCTTTATTTATTTTTAAAATTTATTTATTTTATTTATTTTTATTTTTGGCTGTGTTTTGTCTTCGTTGCTGCACGCGGGCTTTCTCTAGTTGCGGCCAGCACAGGCTTCTCATTGTGGTGGCTTCTCTTGTTGCGGAGCATGGGCTCTAGGCGCACGGGCTTCAGTAGTTGTGGCACGTGGGCTTCAGTAGTTGTGGCTCACAGGCTCTAGAGGGCAGGCTCAGTAGTTGTAGCACACGGGCTTAGTTGCTCCGCGGCATGTGGGATCTTCCCAGACCAGGCCTCAAACCCACGTCCCCTGCATTGGCAGGTGGATTCTTAACCACTGCACCACCAGGGAAGCCCCAGAAGTTTTACTTTAAGCTGGGGAGAGTAGTGATCCTACCTCATAAGGCTATTGGAGTTAATACTTGACAAGTACTTGGAAAGTGCTTGTTACTTAGAAAGTGCTCAATAAATATTGCGATTGGAGTATATCTTTTTTTTAAATGTTACATGATATCTCTATTGTTTTTTTTATTGAAGTATAGTTAATTTAAAATGTTGTGTTAGCTTCAAGTGTACAGCAAAGCAATTCAGTTTTATATATATATATATATATATATACACACACACACACACACACACACTTTTTCAGATTCTTTTCCATTATAGGTTATTACAAGATATTGAGCGCAGTTCCCTGTGCTATACAGTAGGTCCTTGTTGTTTACCTATTTTATATATAGCAGTGTATGAAAAAGTCCTGTTTTATCTCCCCCCCCATCCCCCCACCCCAAGTATATCTTGTCAGCAGAGCAAACCCGGACTCTGGTCACCAGAGTAGAAACTTCTAGTGCTTTGGACTCATGTAAATGGTTTGTAGAGCTTTCTCAATTTCAGGTTTCATTTATCTTCCTTAAAGTTAACTAAAAAACATTGTGAGTAAATAAAATTGCCAGGGATTCAGCTGTTAATCTGAGTAAGATATTTTAGTACTTGAGAAACGGGAAAATAGGGAGATTTGAGAAGCACGCATTCAGCTTTATTTTTCATCTTTTATTGTGTTTAAACCAGTAACTTCCGAGAATCACCTTTTCAAGGTACAGATCCCAGGGCTTCCCCCAGGCCCTCTGAACCTGAGTCTCAGGGCTAGGGAATCCAGGTTTCAATATCTCTTAGGTAATTTGGAAAATTGGGAACCACTGCTCAAAACTACCCCCAACATGTTCTTAGAGAGAAGGAATATTTCCCTTTTTGCTTAGAAATTGGTCTGAAGTTTGAAGATACCTTTCTAGTTACATGGCATCTTTATGGAGAGACTAGGGCCTTTGTTTAAAGAAAAAAAAAAAAGTCTGTGGCTAAAATAAGAAGGGAACTGTAAATACAAGTAGAATAAATGGTGATACATGATGAGAGTTCTGGTTAAACAGGACGGAACACAGGAAAAACAGGTTGGTGCCCCTTCAGTGACAAAGGGGTCAGAAGAGTTCTGCTTTCATCACCTTGACGAGATGACTCATCCTAGAGTCTGGGAACCAGCGCTTCTCCCCCAGATCACCCAGTCTGGTAGTGCAATGCAGCTCCTGACACACTGCCCTGCGAGAGGCAGGGCAGCCCTCAAGATGTGAAGCGGGCCTCTTGGGGCTCACTCTTGCCTTCTTTTGGCCAGAGATGGCAACACCTATTTTTTTTTCCATGAGAAAAAAAGGTAAAATTTGCAACTCTTTACTCCTTGTCTCTGAGCAGAGAGAGAGGGTGATGCTTTACCCATCATACTGTGGTCATACCCCGTGCTGCTCTCCAGTTTTAGAGATGGGTGAGTTTTCAATCTGGAATAAGGAAGGGAATGTGCCCAGCTCTGAACGTGATTTTAGATCACCTGAACCAGGAACAGAAGCAGGAAATCCTCAGCGGGGCATTCTCTTGGCTGTGCTCCGGAGCCCTGTCTCATCAGTTGCTTTACCTGGAAGCTTTCATTTGTCTCCTCTGAGCCAAGAACCGAATCATCCATCCTTTCCTGCCCAGCTTGGCACTTAGTAGGTAGATAGATAGGTATCTGTCACATGGATGAATCTGATGGAGACTGGGATACAATAAAGGAACAGAGAGTCCTGTCAAGGTAAAGTTTCAGGGTAAATAAGAGTGAGTTGCAGGGGGAGAGAGCCATAGGTGATAGCTTTGAACACACTAGATTTTGTTCACTTCTGATGGAAGAAGAAAGGCTTTGCAAGCAAGGGGAATTTGATAAGCAAAAGCATAGAGGCGGGAGGGTCCTGGGATGTTGTGCATATCTTCTCAGCCCTAGTGAGATGTGTGAATCGAAAGTGATGATTTCCATTAATATCACAGTCATATAAAAACGGAAACCAAACAGTTGCTAGCAATGAGTGTTCGGGCACCCCAGTAGGAAATCCATTTTGCTCGTAACTAGTCATGTGACCTTAAGCAAATCAGTTAACTTCTGGGTTTATGAAGCGCGGGTGTCAGAATAGTTTTTCCGTTGTGATTGTTGAGTCTGAGTAGGTGATTAATACTGAAAACACTAGACAGTGGTCTTTAGTATGAAGCAAGAGAGTATGTTTCTTTGAAGCAAAACCAAAAGGACTGGTAAAAATGCTGCTGTTAGCGGAGTCGTAGAAGTCTTGACGGTGTTATTCTGTGGGTAGGGGTGACATCGAATCTGCCCTGCCCAACAAACACTGAACCGGCAGGAGCCACCTGGGACCACGGGCTTATGAGCTGGGCCCATGCACAGGTCTCTGTGGTACAGCTGGGCTGGGGGAGCTGTCGTCTCCCTCAGAGCCCATCCCCTGTGTCCCGCCCCCCCACCCCAAATACTGTACCTTTCCTTAGGCCTCAGAGCAGTGGAGATAGACGCTTTTATTTTATTTGAAGTTGGCAGATTTGCCTTAGGTTGGCTTCTTCGGGCCAGAGTAGTCATTTCGTTGTGTTTTTAGTCCTCAGTTTTAAAGGACATGTGTAACTTTGAGGCACTACTGGCGATGGTGGAAAGCGTGAAGCCACCCGGATTCTGGTTCTGAGCCTCTTGATTGATTTCCTCTGGTCCATTTGATTGTAGCAAATTACTGACTTAGCTGCCCTAAGAGCTCCTTCCTTACCTGTGAAATGTGAGAGCAGTCTCTCCCTTTTGTCTCTTCAGAGGTCTTCCTAGGATCAAGTGAACAGAAGAGGGTTTTGGAAATGGTAAATCCCCAAATAAATGCAATGCATTAATAGTGACATTTTATGCTAAAGGATACTGATTAGTCAGAGAAGCTCTCTGGGTCTACCCATGATTTTTAGGGAGCCTCTGGTGATACAGATGATTTCCTTGCTTGCCGACACGAGGTCAGTCTTCCTTGGCTAGAGCTCTGTTTATGTCTCGGGACAAGCAGTCATCAGAATCGCACCGTCTGCACCTCTCTCTTACTCATTACCCTAGAAATTCAGAGAAAGCAGGGATTTCCATGACGATCGTTTTTATAAGGAAATGGGGTTCTTAGTGCTCTTTTTATTTTAATAAATGGTTATGTATCATATTAGGTAGTCCTTCTTTTCAAGGTATTTTATTTATTTATTTAAATTAATTTTTCTTGGACTATAGTTGATTTACAATGCTGTGTTAGTTTCTGCTGTACCGCAAGGTGAATCAGTTATACATACACATATGTCCACTCTTTTTTTTTGAGTCTATAGACCATTACAGAATATTGAGTAGAGTTCCCTGTGCTATACCATAGGCTCTTATTATTTATCTATTTTATATATAGTAGTGTGTATGTGTTAGGTGGTTATTCTTTTACTCTTTTTCTTCAGGTAAAGATCTTTGGTGTTAGGAACTTGATTGAATAAATACTCAGCCCAAATTAATTAGTATGCGTCCATAATTGAAAGTGGTTTATATAACTGGCATTCAGTTCATACTTTAAGAATTCCAAATAAAGTGTGTTGAGGAGGTGTTTCCCCCCGAGTGCACTGGAATTCATCTCTGTGACTAGTGAAATGGCATGTGTTGCCCCGGAAGCCAGTGCCTTATTGAAGAGGTACATTATGAGGAAAACTTCCTGAAAGAGTCGTTCTGACACCGCCCCTGACTTTGAGTTTGCAGGAAACTTTGTTTTCTAGAGTACTGAGTGCGCTTCCCGAACGCAAGACAGTGACACTAGGACACTTCGCGGTAAAATCAGATGGTGAGGGGCATGGAGGGGGGAGAAGCCCCCACCGCGTCCCTCCCCTTCTCTGTTTTGCTGACATCAGTGTCTGTGCCGCAGGGTTCCTGTTTTCTCTTAGGACAGGTTTATTGCCAGATAGGGATGGAGAATTCGGACTGGACACCATGGTAGCTTTTACACTGAGTACGCGCGGTGTTTTTCCTCACCCTCTAGGTTCTGGGTTTGTCGTGGCCCGGCCTTCTGAAAGCCTGATTGTTTTCTGTCCGGGACGGTACCCAGTAGGTGGGCCGCCTCCCTGATCCTGCCCTTCCTCTGCCTTTGCCAGCCCAGAGAGGCTGCCCTGCAGTAGAATCTAGCAAGCGGCATGGGCTGTCCTCCTGGTTCCTTCCCGTAAGGCAGCAATGCTCACGTTGTGCATTTGTCTGGTTCAGCATCTCATGTCAGCTCTCACTTGGTCCTCCAGCACCCGTCTGAGGTGTGCCAGCAGACTGGATCCCCATCGTACACGCGACACTGAGTCACAGTGCATGCCTCGCTGGCCGAAGGGCCCACAGTTAATCGTGTCCTCAGAGGTAGACACCGATCTCTTAGTCTTGAGCCCTTTTTGCTATCTTCCACACTGCAGCCTTGTGGTGTACCCAGGGTCACAGGAAAATAGATGCAAATGTAAGACATTATTATTCTAGCCAGAGTCATTTCCAGTGCATGGGAGTGGAGGGCACCATCTTTGTGAATACTTGCTATAAAAAACCGTATGCTCTTTAAGGTAAGCAACAATAGGTGTGGCTCACCTAACACTAGTCTCTGTTTCCATGTTTAAATATCTTACCGTGGGACTTGAAGGGGAGGAAGTTGATGGTCGTCTGTCTCATTTTATGTAATAAGAGTAATAGGCTAAGGGAAACACGCATTGGTTTTACGGAAGATTATTTAAAAATTTTTTCCATTTATTGAATTTAAACTATTTATATATGTACGTGCGGATTTACATGTGCATATATAGTTATGTAATTTGGAACTTTAGAGAAAAATACAAGGAAGAAAGCAAAAACCAAGTATTAGCCTTCCTGTAATAGATACTCAGTATCATAATATGGAGGTGTCTCTTTGCAGTATTTCTGTGTCTGTAGATTTTTAACATAAAGCTTTGTATTTGGCTCCTTTCACATACTGTAATCTTGTAAATCCCCAATGCCATGCACGTTCTTCAGGAATTTGGGGGGCTGTGTAATATTTCACTGTACCATATTTATTGTATGTACCGTATTTATCCCTGGCCACTGGCTGTTAAGCCTGTTGAAGATTTTTCATTCTTGTAGTTCTGGAGTGAATATCTTTCTATATAAGTTTTCTCCCACATCTCTCATTTCTTAGGTAGGTTTTTCAGATGTCAAAGTGTGAGTCGATGACTTGCACAATTGTCTTTACTGGTGTTCAGGGTGGGTGCCTTGTGCACCTAGAGTCCGAAGTCGTGTCCTGGTCTTTTAGCTTCATTTCTCCCATTGCTTGTTAGGCATGTGCATATCTCACCCAGCTAAGAAGCTTCTTGAGGATTAGGAAGCTCTGTCATTCATCTTTAATGCTCCCGCAGGCCCCCCAGCATTGAGCCCAGGGCCCAGTAGAACTGAATACATTTATTTACTGGAGTGACCAGAGGGTTTTTGTATCACATAATAAACCTCATAAAGCTGTTCAGCAAAACTCAGCATCCTGTAATTCAAATAAACATGAGAACAATGCAGGAGATAGCTTGGAGAGTGTGCGATTAGTGAATGGAGTTTGTTGTGTGTTTGCTGCTGAAATTTGATTTTTAAAAAATCAAATACTAGACTGTTGTGTAGATTGGCGGGGTTTTCTTTTTGTGCCCTTTATGCTCAGTGGAAAGGAAGCACCTTCAGATTGGACGGCTCTCTGGTCCACTTGTTGGGTTTTAACACAGAACGCATGGAAGGTAGCTGCTTTGTCCGTTTAGTTCAGTTTTCGATAGTATTGATTGATTTTAGTTTTGTTGAGCGAGGTGAGACAGATCCTTCACTCTGCAAGAGTTTTCACTGTGGATTCACTGGAAGATACCAGGAGTGAGAAGAAAGTGAGAGGATTGCTTCTCTTTGAGGTAAACAACAGGAAGGACCCCTAAAAGTATTTGCTGAGGCTCCAGCCTTCCAGGTTTTTATTATAAAATGCTCAGGTTCCCTTCTTGGTCACCTAAGGTCACTCAACCTTCATGGAAAGAATAGAACAGATTCTCTTCTATGATATTTAAATGCAAATAACAGAGGTACAGTCTAAATCACTTGGCACCAAATAGAAGTTCTTTTCTTCTTTTGCTTTGTTTTCCTAAGACACAAATGCCTCCGCTTAAATTATTAATTGGAACGTCTGATTTCCTACTGTGTCATCTGTAAGTCAGGGGCCACAGGGCTGAAAACATGCCATAACTAATAACCTCCTGAGGGAAGGAGGTGCAGGGCTATCTCTTTTTATCTTTTTCTGATTTAAAAGATTTAACGGGAAACTGTCAATACCCACAACTGTTCTTCTGTCTCCTTGGAAAAATTCCATGATCAAAATATTCCACTTCAGAAAATGGCTCTTTGTTTATTCTCTTTGACATACACATACGTGGAAGGAGGGGTGGCTGAAAGTAGCTTACTACCAGAAGTGGGTTCTGTTTTTTTATCGACACACTGGAAGTTCAAACTCCAGAATCATCTAGTTACAGTACAGTGCAGTCCCTAAGATAACTTTAATTAGAAGTGGTAGTTGGGAAGCCAGTAGCACCAGACTGGAGATTGGGGACTTTGCCTCACCTTCTGAAAGCTTCTCTTTGCCTCTTGGCGCATCAGCTTAGCTATTGCAGTTCAGTTACAAAGTTCAATCAGCTTTGTATTCCTGTTAGTCTTTGTACAGAAATCCATTAGCAGTTACCATATTAGGTTTTGTAAACATGACTGTGCTCCTTGGGGATAGTTATGTGTCTTACTCGTTTTAGTTGACCAGTTGGAAGTCAGTTAGTTTATCAATCAATATTCGTTCATATATAAATCCGTTTTTCCAGCTAATTTTTTTTTTGAACTTTGGCTATAGGAAACATGGAGATAAGCACTTGGCATCTGGATCTTGTCGAATCTTTAGAATAATCCTTTGACATCGATAGGATTATTCCCATTTTACAGGTAGGTCAGAGAGGATGAGTCACTTTGCTGTGGTCTCAGCCAGCATGGTCAGAGCCCGGAGGCTTGCTGAGTGCTGCGAGCAAAGCCGTGACTCTGCCCGGGACTAGAGGAGTGTAGAGGAGGTTAGCGCCACGTAAACAGACTGGGATAAGATAGTGTGGTGTTGGGCTTCCCTGGTGGCGCAGTGGTTGCGAGTCCACCTGCCGATGCAGGGGACGCGGGTTCGTGCCCCGGTCTGGGAGGATCCCACATGCCGTGGAGCGGCTGGGCCCGTGAGCCACGGCCGCTGAGCCTGCGCGTCCGGAGCAACGGGGAGAGGCCACAACAGTGAGAGGCCTGCGTACCACACACAAAAAAGAATTTGAGTTAATGGATTGCTTTATACGTCTTTAGTCATAACTTCATTGAATACCTGGCTGAATGTACCTGAACTTAGTGATGTTATGGGAAATGCATTTCAGGTGATTAGACCTTGCGCGTGAGCACACCTCAGCTCTATTGTCTTCCCCGCCATAGAGAGGATGAACCTGGGAACGTTTGTTCCTCTTTTTATTCCCTGCTCAGTTATGCATGTTAGTGTTAGAGCTGATGGAGTATGTGTATGAAAAATAAGTGTTTTTGCGGTAGTTATACTTTTATTATAAATCTGTCGTATAACTTTAACCATTTTTTCCCTTGAATGAGGCTCATAATTTGTGCATTTTGTGGTTTTCAATCCATTTGCTAACAGCTGCAGTCCTGGCAAGTGGCTCAACTATAACTATAATATTGCTCTTGAAGACTCACTGATGTCTTACGGAAAACTTGGAAAAACATTCTATTTAAACATAATTATGCTTAAATATCACATTTTCCCCATTTCTGTTCTGTCCTTGAAAAATTATTACCAAGATCATTAGCATGAGAACAGATCAGTCCTTCCAGCTCTGAAATTCTTTAATTTCTCTGAGGGGTCTTTCACTGCCTCTTCCAGCCCGTCCTCTCTCAAGGCTGCCCTGCCACCCGTGAGATCACACAGGTCCACATGTAGATTTTAAAGTGACCACCGAGTGCTGGTGACAATTTTTGATTTTTTTTCCCCCCTGGGGAGCAAGGGCCATAGAATTTGATGAAATGTAAGAAATACTTGGAAACTATTAGAGGGGGATGTCCTTGACATTAAAAATGAACTGAAAGAGAGGAAGAACACTGTCTGGAGAAACAGGTTTGAGATCCCTTTTAATTGGTGATGATTCTAAGATGAACCCTGTGTCTTCTGTCCCAGCAAATGGTCAGTGTCCAGGTTTGGGGGGTTACCTGGAGAGGACCTATTCATGCTACTGAGGCCTCACTGCATATTATTATTCTGTTCTCTTTATAAAATCTTCAGGAAGAAATTAAATGGCTCTTCATTTTCTTTGATTAAGTTTTTTGTAGCCACACCAAGGTAGCAGTGTCAATCATTTATCCATAAAGTTAAGAAAGTAGTACATTGGGGCTTCCCTGGTGGCGCAGTGGTTGAGAGTCCGCCTGCTGATGCAGGGGACGCGGGTTCGTGCCCCGGTCCGGGAGGGTCCCACGTGCCGCGGAGCGGCTGGGCCTGTGAGCCATGACCGCTGAGCCTGCGCGTCCGGAGCCTGTGCTCTGCAACGGGAGAGGCCACAGCAGTGAGAGGCCGGCATAATGCAAAAAAAAAAAAAAGAAAAAAAAGAAAGTAGTACATTGAAGACACTCTTAAGTAGAATTAAGGCAGGAAGGAGCAGGTGGAATGGTGGGCCCCATGATTTCAAGTATGAGGGTCCGCTTTACTTTAATGCTTTCTTAATATTTCATGAAATAGCACTTTCGCTTTTCATGGAAAAATGCATGGCATTTTCGTTTGAGAACTCTGCATTTGCCTGTTGAAAGCTATCCTAACCAGTGTTTTGCAATCTGTTGGAATGACGAAATGGTGTAAAATCACAGAGGAAGGTCAGGAGCAGACTCACAGCTGTTCATTAAAAACGTGATGTGCGGGGCTCTTGGGTTCATATACCTTCATCTCTAACTGGGACGTGAGGCCCAGGTACCCTTTCGACCAGGACCTCTGATTGCACGGTTTCCTCTTGCCATCCTGTTTTGGAGTGATACCATTCGCAGGCACACTTCCAGATCTCCAGGACACTGGCACCAGCCACCTACGGCAAAATGGAGCTCTGAGCCCCATCGCTGCTCTGCCTGACTCAGGAGAGGACAGGATTGCTCACGCAGGCTTCCTTATGCTCCTCGTGTTTGGGAACGGGCCTTTAGCCTAAGATGCTGCTGAGAAGGTTAGAAGGTGAAGTACGGCATCCTTTCTTTCTGTACCCTGCATTTGGCTGGTACAGAAATGGGGGTGAGAAGCTGTCTTTCAGAGTGGAGCAGTCGCTGAACGTAGGTTCAAGGTAGCCTGTTGTTGTGAGGATTTGGGTATGAGTGTCCTGCAAAGAGTTAACAACTGTCCCTGTTTCTATAATAATCACGTTTTTGCAAAATGATTAAACTTTGGATTTATAGTAGATTCTGTAACTACAAGAGCTTGCCATTTCGATAGTAATATGTTTTATATTATGAAGGATTACTGCCTGCCATATTTGTTTAGTAATTTGATAATTCATTTAATAATATTTATGGACCATCTACCACGTACTGGAAACCGTGCGAGGCACCGCAGATAAAGTGGGGAACAAAACAGTCAGGGCCCTGGGGGCCTCGCAGAGAGTTGGAGAGAGAGAGAAACAGGCACACGTGGTAAGGTGCGGACAGAGGTGTTTCCACGAGGAAGTAGAGGACGCCACGGAGCGGGTGGAGGGGCACCCGGGGCGGGGTGGGGGGGGCATGAGCAGGATGAGGAGGAAGGGTTGGCAGGTGATTTAGAGGAGGCAGCTCAGACGCAGGCCTGGAGAGGGCGCAGCCTGGAGACGCTGAGGACGGCTGGGCCCCAGCGTGCAGCAGGAGGGAGGGGAAGGAGGAGAGCAGATGCTTCAGATTGAGCCAGGGTGGTTGGGAAGAGGCTGGTGAGCCATAATGCGGGTTTTTATCTTGGGAAAGATGGCAAGTCTCAAAAGGTTGTCAACAAAGGGTAACATGGAAGGACAGAGTCAGAAGAGGGTAAGTTTGTTAAGTGATGATAAGAGTCGAAAGAAATGTGTTGTCATCTTTGTCCTCTGAGAAGTACGAAGCTGTGGTCTTTGCTGAGATGCTGGGGCAGGAAGGTCTTTCAGTGGCTGCTCCGGGGAGCGGGGCAGGAGATGACAAGGACGGAACCAACCTGAATGGCTGGCCCGTATTTCATGGTAGTGTCACAGACTCACCAAACCCCTTCGAGACTTTGGGTAAAGAGCGTTCTGTGCTTTGCAAATTGCATTTTCCCTGTTCTGTCGGGGTGCCCACCTGTAACTGTGTGTTCTGTGCGTTGTCTGGGGGCCAGTCACAGCTCCCTAATTTCTGCAGGCTGCTCTTTCGAGACACTTCTCTGAAATGTCATCCTTTTCCTGTCCCTTCCATCAGTTTGGCACCCATGGACATCAGTCAGCTGCATGGCTCCCTGCCCTGCTCTTGACATCCATGGTGGATTTGAACATAGAAGATGTATATATACCTGATGAGTATAAAGAATAAGCTTGGGGACAGGTACAATATTTGCAGGATGCTTCCTAGATCCCAGCTTCATTGCATGCATGTACGTGCTACTAAGAGTGCAAATCCTGGTCTTTTAGAAACTTCTCAACTGAATGGTTCATGGAAACAGGCAGAACGTTAGAACTTGGGGAAAAACTAAAGATAATGAGAGATACAAAGGGGTCTTATGTTCCAGTTGCCTGTAAGCAGGCATGTTTGCTCTGGATCCCCACTTTTCATCAGTGGCCCTACAGGGCAAACAGGATTGATTCACTGGTGCGGGGTGTCTCGTGTGTGCGCGCGTGCACGTGTGTGCACGCACGTGTGCACTCACGCCTATATGTGCCTGTCTCTGTCTCTCTCATCCACAGTCTGACCTCTAGGTTCTGGATTGTTCCAGAGGTCATTCCAGCTCATGCTTCAGATTTTCATTCCCTCCATTGTTTTCCTTTCTGCAATTTCTCTCTGTTCAGAGCCTGTACCATTCCTTCTTGACGTCTGCTTTTCAAAGACATTGATTTCAATTCTTCCCCATGAACCATAATACTTTTTAAATTGGATGATGTTATTATTTCTAATTTATCTTCCTGAAAAAAAACAAATGCTATAATTGTTTTGAGGTGTGTTTTATTTTTATCACAGTGTTCAAATATATAAGTATTTTAGTAATATCTTTAAAAGGAAGGTGCCCTCTATCATTCTGTTGTTAGAGATTTATTCGAGGAGCTACAACAAGCTAGAAAACGCGGCTAGGAGTAAAAGGTGGCAGGAAGGGATTTGCAGGAGTTCTGTTGCAACTGCAGATTATTTATTAATCAGCTACTGTGTCAAGAATTTCTTTGGCTTTGAACACTTTGAATTGTTAGTGGCACACATAAGAGGTGTCAAAAGATATATAATTATGGAATTAGAGCAGGGATCTTGCCCAGAAGGCTCTGGGTTTTATTTGGATGCTGGTGCCAGAACTGTGACTTTCCGACCATTCATTCATCGACCAGACAATCTGGGCAACAGCGTGCACAGTAGCTGTGTTTGTCAGATTTCCTGCCTTTGGCCTTTAACTGAATAGAAGCTGGGTCTCTTAGGACATTTAAAATTAGTCTGGAAAACACAGAAATCTAAGTCAAACTGAATAAACCAAAAAAGGTGATCAGTTGGCTCAAGCAGCTGGAAAATTCTGGAACTGGTTCCAGAGCCGCATCCTTAGGAGCCATCATTTCTTTCGCTTGGCCCTGCTTCGTGCTGCTGTTTCCATTCTCAGTCACATTGACCAGGTGAGCCCTCTGCTGCTTGGGCATTGCCAAGGGTCAGAGCACCAGTGTCGGGGTACCCTTCCTGGCTTGGCTCCTGAGCCCATCCCTGGACCAGTCACTGTGGCCTGAAGATGCAGCACTTTCATTGGTGAAACCTGGGTCACATGTTACAGGTGGAGTTAGCCCCACATAAATAAAATGGTTTTAGAGGTATGGTACCCATTACCACAAGAAAGAGGAATGCATCCGAGACAGGAAAACCCAGTAGCCGTCTGATACAGCTAATGTTCTTATCGCACACACAAAATTAAAAAATCATAACTGAAGGAATATTTTCGGAAGATTTCTTTGGCAATGGGTTGGTGTGCTCTGAGTTTGCTACAGTTTTTGTGTTTTTTGGCAAGCCTAATAGTAAAATTCAACACTAGCTCGTCTATTTTTATTTGCTGCTATTATTCATTCATGTTTTAAAGTAATAATCCTTACTTTTTGACAGTTGTCGGTGTCTTCCATTTCTTTTCTTTTTTTAAAAAAAATAAATTTATTTATTTATTTATGGTTGCATTGGGTCTTCGTTGCTGTGCACGGGCTTTTCTCTGGTTGCGGCACGTGGGCTTCTCATTGCAGTGGCTTCTCTTGCTGTAGAGCACGGGCTTTAGGCACGCGGGCTTCAGTAGTTGTGGCATGTGGGCTCAGTAGCTCTGGCTCGCGGGCTCTAGAGCGCAGCCTCAGTAGTTGTGGCGCACAGGCTTAGTTCCTCTGTGGCACGTGAGATCTTCCCGGACCAGGGCTTGAACGTGTGTCTTGGCAGGCGGATTCTTCACCACTGCACCACCAGGGAAGCCCTTCCATTTCTATAATAGATCTATGGAATTAAGATTTTGTAGTTTTAATGCTGTCTGTTGCAAACAATGATATTATTGTAAATGTAAACGGATGTGAAAGCTTGGAAGACCAGTTTTCAGATATGAGTCCAAAGCCCAGTGACCTCTGATAACTTTATGGTTAGTTTTTCCAGGACAAGTTACTCAGTGTCTGTGTTGTCCATGTTAATCCTAGTTTTCAGGTTTCTGTGTTTTACACATTCCTGGCGGGTGGCTTGAACTCAGAGCCTCCTTCTGGGGTGTGTGAGTGGGCTGCTGGTAAGGGGAGATGCTGGTTTGCTGGTGGTGGAGTTGGGGAGGGGGACCAGAGTCTCACCTGTGCCCCGAGCCTTGAGCACCTTCTTGCTTTGACTGTCATGTACTATGGGAACATTGGTATTTCAGTGTGTGCCACGACAGGGAAAAGGAAGAAAAGCAAGGTACAAACTACATTTTTACATAGCATTTGGTCTCATAAATAGGAGGATGAAGGGGTTTCAGAGTCGTGGTTAAGGTAGCTCTTTGCATTTTGTGCATACGTTGGTCATATTTTTAGTTAGGGATTGTTACATTTCTACTCTCTTTGGTGCTAATCACTCTATTTAAATTTTCCATTCTTGGATGGGTTTGGGGAGTTTGTGTTTTGCCAGGAAATCTTAGTTTCTTCTATGTTTCTAAATTTGTTGCTGTAGAGTTGCTTGTGGTATAATTCTTTTACACTTATATTTATTTCAATACCTCCTATGTGTGTGGTCATTTCTCCTTTCTCATTTCCAAACTTATGTAATATTATTCTTTCCTTCCTTCCTTCCTTCCTTCCTTCCTTCCTTCCTTCCTTCCTTCCTTCCCTCCCTCCCTCCCTCCCTCCCACCCTCCCTCCCTCCCTCCCTCCCTCCCTCCCTCCCTCCCTTTTTCAGGTTTGGGAAGGAGTATATCTATTTTCTTACTCTTCAAAAAAAAAATCCACCTTTTGGATTTGTCTATTCTTTCTATCCCCTACCCCCTGCCATTCCATTAATTCCAGCTTGTATCTTTCTTCATTCCTTCTTTCCTGGTTTCTTTTGGTACATTTTGTTGTTCTTTTTCTAATTCCTTGAGGTGGTGAGCACTTAGTTTCTGATTATATTTCTAGAAATGTCACAGTTCAGTATTTGGAACTGGGTACTTGGCAGGGCATGGTTCTTTCTTCGGTAACAAGGGTACAGATTAGTATTAGATAATGAAAATGAGTATCAGATTAATGCTCCTTGAGAATACACATAGCTCTGTACCAACCATTAGAAGCTTTTCTTACCCTTTCGGATTGTGTTGAGTGTTCTGTAAGCAGGAGACTTAATAGAATGTGTAGATGATGCAGAACCCTACTACAGTGAATCAGATACCATTTCAACAGAGAGCTATTAGGCAAGAAGTTGTTTTCTTTCGTATCTCGCTCGTCATTTTTTTTTTCAGTTTCCGGGAAAGGATTTGATGATAATCTAAATTATAGAGGAAATCACTATGATTCAGAATCATCTCTGGTTCTTTTAAATACAATAATTCTAAGTGAAATAGGTAAGATGCGGCCAGCTCTAGTCTTTCTCTGAGAACTCCGGGCATATCCTGGTCTGCCGCGTGCACGGAAGCATCTGACTGGTCATTCCCTCTCTGCATGCCACACCCTAAAATATCATTATTTCCTCAGTTCTGAAGCTGCCCTGGGAGCAAACAGCATGCTGTCATGCCCAGACTGATTTTTGTTCGCCCCAGTGGGGAAGAAGGCAAGCTGCCATCATAAGAAAATACCTGCTATTCCAGGAGGCCACCACATGGCCATCACAAAGTCATTAAGAACCCATTGGAAAGCGTCCATACACTGTTTAGCTAGTTGGAATTTTAACATTATTCCTAACTGAATTGCAGTATTTTTTATGCTTTGGTGAAGGCTGAGGGAAATCAGCTATATTACATCTTTATTCTCATCATTATTTTCAGACGTGGTAGAGTCATTCTTTTTTTTTATCCTTGTGCCAACAGTAAGATTCCCAGACAGCCACGAGTTCGGGAAATAGTAATACCTGGACAATATTTTTGTCTAATTAAAGTTAGAACAAACTGAAAAATTATTTGTAATTAAAGAGGAGAGTTGGTGAAGTCAAGTTTCTACCAGACACGGAGGTAGATTGTGTTTTAAATCTCTAAGCTTTCCCTGCACGTTTGTCAACTTGCTAGTGGTGTAATGAACTAGAAAGTTGTACTTGTTCAGACACCAGATTCTTGAAGACTCCTGTCACTGTCAGGGGATCTCTGTGAGTTGTTATTTGCTTGCAAGAGAGCATTCTGAAAACTCATTGTTAATGCCTTGTATTGACCTTTGTGCTGCTGTACATTCTGAGTTTAACTGGTTTGAAAGAAAGTTTAAGAATACTCAAACAATTCCATGACCATTGTGTTACTCTTATAAGTAATTGAAATGTTGCTTGATTACCTGATTTAAGCCAGGTTACATCAATAGATAAGGTTGATACTGAGATGAAGGGCATAGCTCCCGGCTTAGAGGAGCTTACAGTTAGCTGGTGGAGGGGACTGATCAGTACGGCAGCAGTAAGAGTATAAGGGAAACTGCTGTGATTGGTGTAGGTGCAGATGCCATGGAAACAGAAGAAGCAGCCCTTGCTCAGATGTGGGCTGAGCGTGGGAGGGTACTGCTTGATTGTGTGGTGTAAATTTTAAGCAGCCAGGTAGAGTGAGTAGGCAGAGTGTTCCAGAGAGAAGGAGAGTGTGAACAGCGGTGCGGAACCATGAAACTTCACGACAGTTTACGGGGAACTGGAGAGACGGGCAGATAGGAAACCACGTGGAGAATGTATTGAACTGGAGCTAAAGTGATTGTTAATGGCTATTTCCTGTTTTTTAATTCAGGTAAAGGAACTGGCCAGATGTCTTAAGGGATGCTTTTGAAAAGGACAGAGGTGTTCAAAATTATTACAGCAACTGAGAAGCAAGGTGGTTTTGGAGAAACCCTACTCTGAGGATGTTTGCTTCAGGTAACCAAGAAAAAATACAACTATAGAAGAAGCCTTTGTAAATAGCAATGTAATTAGATTTCCACCGGTCTTTCTGGCGAGACTCGGAGCTTCCTGCATCATCGGTAGACATGAGTGACCCCCAGCAGTCACAAGAAGAGCAGCACAAGGTAGGCAGAGCCTCTTCGAAGTTCAAGGGTCCTCCCAGAATCATGCAGTCCGATGATTATTTTGCTCGAAAATTTAAAGCCATCAATGGCAACGTGGGACCCGCCGCTTCCTTGAATGCTTCCAGTTCCAGTGAGAACGGTGGTCCGGCTAATGGTACCCCGGCCGTGCCCAAGATGGGCGTCAGGGCAAGGGTGTCTGAGTGGCCTCCTAAAAAGGACTCCTCCAAGGAGCTGCCCTGCAAGGCCCTGTGGGAAAGCCGGTCCCAGACCAGCTACGAAAGTGTCACGTCCATTATGCACAACGGGCAAAACAGCCAGAGTGACGGCCAGCAAGAGGAGCTGCTCGACCTAGACTTCGTGGAGGCGAAGTATACCATCGGAGACATCTTCGTTCACTCTCCGCAGAGGGGACTGCACCCCATAAGACAGAGGAGCAATAGTGATGTTACCATCAGTGACATCGACGCGGAAGACGTCCTAGACCAAAACGCAGTGAACCCCAATACCGGGGCCGCCCTGCACCGGGAGTACGGGAGCACGTCTTCCATCGACCGACAGGGCTTGTCGGGGGAGAACTTCTTTGCTATGCTCCGCGGGTACCGGCTGGAGGACGACGACCACAAGGTGATGGCCCCGTTCGGGTTCCCCGAGTTTTTCCCCTGCGACCCTGCAATCTCCCCCAGCCTTCACGCCGCAGCACAGATTTCTAGAGGCGAATTCGTGCGCATCTCAGGATTAGACTATATGGACAGTGCCCTCCTGGGGAGAGACAGGGACAAGCCTTTCCAACGGAGGTTGAAGGCGGAGTCCATGGAGACGTCCCTCTTCCGCAAGCTGCGGACCGTGAAAAGTGAGCACGAGACGTTCAAGTTCGCCTCTGAGCTGGAGGACGGGCGTCTGGAGAGGGGCGTCCGCCCTTGGAACTGCCAGCGCTGTTTTGCACATTATGACGTCCAGAGCATCTTGTTTAATATCAACGAAGCCATGGCCACGAGGGCGAACGTGGGGAAGAGGAAGAACATCACCACCGGGGCCTCGGCGGCATCCCAGACCCAGATGCCCGTGGGCCCGACGGGCAGCTGTGACTCCCCGCTGGGGAGCAAAGAGGACCTCAACCCCAAAGAGAACCCGGACACGGACGACGGTGACGGCAAGAGCAACGACCTGGTCCTCAGCTGCCCCTACTTTCGGAACGAGACAGGCGGGGAGGGCGACAGGAGGATCGCGCTGTCCAGGGCCAACTCGTCCTCCTTCAGCTCCGGGGAAAGCTGCTCCTTCGAGGCCTCGCTCAGCTCTCACTGCACCAACGCGGGCGTCTCGGTCCTGGAGGTGCCCAGGGAGAACCAGCCGATCCACAGGGAGAAGGTCAGGCGCTACGTCATCGAGCACATCGACCTGGGGGCCTATTACTACCGCAGGTTCTTCTACGGCAAAGGTAAGGGGCCCTGTGTGTCCCAGGGCCGTTTCCCTGGGGCCCCCTGGGGTGTGTGGCTTTGGGTCGGAGCGTGTCCCAGGCCTTTGTCCACTGGGTTTGAGCTTGTTCTGTGTCACAGGGCCTCCATTGCTGCCGGACTGATCCCTTCTTTCTTTATTTTTTTATTTTAAAAAATTTGGGGGGCCACGCCCTGCAGCATGCAGGATCTTAGTTCCCCAACCAGGGATGGAACCCGTGCCCCCTGCAGTGGAAGCGCGGAGTCCTAGCCTCTGGACCGCCAGGGATGTCCCAGATCCCTTCTTTAGAAATCCCCAGTTCCCTGCCTTTGCTGATCCCTAGTCCCTGATGTGGCAACGTCTGCTCTTTCCTTCTCTGCCAACGTGTGAGCGTCGCAAACGTCAGGCTCCGTTCAGGTTTACCCCTTTCAGGAGGTCTTCGCTGATGAACTCCATTGCCTTTTCATACCTCTGAATAATCTCTTACACTGTGTGTACGGTGGACAGTTCTGGTTCTTTTCCCTCTAGCTTTTTCTGTACTTTTCTCCCACACCTTTGCTTCATCTTTTTAATTTTATGTCTTCACAGCTCTTTCTGCCTTGCTGTACCTCGTGGAAGGTGTTAAGTAAATCTTTGTTGAAAGAACGTATGAATGTATAAATTAGTAGGATAGACAAATTTAGTCTTCTTGCAGTTTTACACATAGGCTTAAAGGTTCAGATACAAATATTTCCTTGGTATTGTTATTCCAGAAATTCTTTAAGTACGTGTAGAATAAATGATGTTTACTTTTATTTGTATGTTTAGCCTCGAAGGATGCACCCCTCAGAAGTCACGTAGTTGAGTCCTCAGCCTTTCAGTGTGTCATTAGTTATTCCAGGGACATGAGAATCCGCTCTGTCTTACAGGCCTACAGAGAAACGTGTTCCACGCACACGTCAGTAACACATGCCAAACGGAACACCCGGGGACTCTGGCTCGTCCTGCCTTCTTAGTGGGTGTGACTTGCTTCCGTGGCCCCTTCCTTCTAGGACAGCATACTCTTTGGGGCTCAGTTTTCTGTTTGCAGTTTCACCTGCCACCCCCCTCCATTCCCAGGTATCACCTCTTAGAGCACAAAGGAGGCAGAGGTGGCCCAGTCAGCCTCGGGGGGGCCTCTCCTCCTCTGTCCCTTCTGGTGTGTATAAATGCCAGCTGACTGTACTTTGAATTTATTTAGTATTGGTTTCTATCTTCAGAATGCTTGCCTGCAATCTTTGACTCCAGCTGTTATTTTGGGGGGTTGGTCGTGGTGTAGCTCTAACGTCAGGAGGTCACTCCATCCACTTCAGTCCCTGGAGCCTTCTTAGTGCTTTTTCCCCTGGACTACAAGCTGGACCAAGTGCAATTATTAAATTAATAATCCCCCCCACCCTTTTGCATCAATCCAGATGTAACCAGTCATCCGTAATCGTGATATTATGAAATCATATAAATCAATGGAATGAATATAATGTTGATAAGCAACATAGCTAAATGAGCAGGCATTTGAATTGCGACTGGTCATACAGTTTGAGTTGTCTTTCTGGTCTTGTACGGGTGACATGATGGGACTGAAATAACGTTGTCCACATCTTGATTCCCTGGCTGTGTCCCCAACACTCCCGTCTCAGCCCTGGGCCCCGGGTGGGCGTCAGCATCACCTTTGTGATGTCACTGCCTTCCCGCCAGTGAACGCACGGAGTCTTAGATCTTCTTTTCAATCTGTGCCGGAAATAACTCAGGGTCCTCAGGACTGTTCGTCCAGGGGCAGAGGATTATAATACTCTGCTCATGGATGCTCTCGAGGTGGAACTTAGTTATTTTTGGAAAGGGAGACTGTGGAGAAATAGGCTTCCTGCTTAAGATATTTTTTAATCGATGAAGCCATGGCTGTCATTGCTAGCAATAAAATAGTCTGTTGGAATTGTTATTGCCCTGAAATCCTTAGGCGATGAGTCATTCTGGCTGAGTTTTGTAAGTGGTTTGCGATTCACCCTGTAGAATATCAGGATGTAAAAATTGTATATGTGTATATATCTGTATACATGTGTATTTATGCAAACACCTAGTGCCAACGTCTCGTTTGTTGTACTCCTTTGCATCTCTTAGTGTATTAAGTCTACGCAGTGTGTATGGAATAAAGAACTGATGTTTTCTGGACCCAGGCAGGGATACCACCATCCGATCCATTTAATGTCCTTAAGGCCTGTTCCATGAGATAATTTTAGGTTGCTAGATTCTCTTAATTCTCCTGACTGGGTTTTGTAGTTTTTCTCTTGAACTCTGTCACTTCCTGATAATTGTAAAGAGTTGCCTGTGAGTGGTTTATTTCTTCCACTTTTCCTGATTTGCTACTGAGGATTTTCCAGGGCTTTAGAAATGACATCATCAAACTTGGTAGATATGAATGTGCAAGAAAACGTAAATAAGAAAAATCTGAGAGTAGGTGCCCTGTGGTGAGTTGTAAGTGGGTGTAGACGTGTGGTTTGACAGTTCCGGGGTGCTGGGCTCCCTGTGGGTCTGTGAATGAGGCAGACACAGCCACATTCTAGACTTCAAGCCTGCACAACGAAGGTGTGGGACAGCCGTCCCCCGGGGCCCTTTGTCTTGTGTGCCGGGCGCGGTTACTATTGTGGGGCTCATGGGACCCGGGGCCAGGACAGAGCAGGAGGAGACAGAATCAGACCCAGCCCAGCCCTGCCACTCTGTGCTCTCTCCCTGCAGCCCTGGACTGTGCTCGCTTCCTCCTATATTTAGCTCTTCCCCTGTGGGCCTGTGTGATCTCAAAAAAAACACAACTGGCTACAAGAGCAGCTGCCGTTGCTCTTGCTGGTCTCTCTGTAGAGCCATTAAGGACTAAAGGCAGAGGCAGCAGCCCGGATTCCCAGCGGCCAGGTGGCCAAGGCCTCCTACGTGTGGGACTGGAGCCTGGCTTTTGTCCAAGGATCACAAAAGCATGTGTCTGCCAGATAAAGTGCAATGATTAAATTAATGATTTCCCCCCATTTTTCCCACCAGCTTCAGCCACTGGAGTTTATATCTGCCAACACATCGCGAGTTGCAGGAACAGCATTGTGTTTAAAAACAGAGGCCCTGGGCAGACTGTCACAGATAGAGCATTTGTGCAGATGTTTTCTTTCCCTTTTTCTCGTTTCCCTTCACTCAGTTCTTCTCTTTGGAAGCAGGCTTTCGAGGAATCTTTTGGTACTTTCCAGAACGCCTTTTCTTTTCCTCCATCCTTCATTGTTCTGTGTGAAACTTCATTTTCAAAAGAATGACATGCCCCCCCACACCGCCGGATTGCTGGGAAAGGTTTAAAAGACCCACCTCTCTGAATCTCTTTCTCTCTTTCTTTCCCTTCTTTCAAGTGACGACGCCCTGCATCAATTGGTAAACTTTTCAGCTTTAATAAGGGAGTTGACTCTTTTTTTTTTAATTTTTAAATTTCATCTTATTTATTTTTTGATACAGCAGGTTCTTATTAGCCATCAGTTTTATACACATCAGTGTATACATGTCAATCCCAGTCGCCCAATTCAGCACCCTGGTTGACTCTTTATTGGGTAGTTAACGTGAAATGGCTGTCCTCATGTCGAGGTGTATTCCTATGACACATAGTCTTTGAACGGATTTGAATAACTTTGCAAAAGGATTTATGCAGGGGCGCGGCCTGCCACGGTGCCCTGTGGGTAATATCGCTTGTCCGGGCAAATCATTCTGCAGCCTTCAGTGAAACAGCTTTTTAAAAGAGCCTGATTGTAGCAAGCTTAGTGAATGCTCTCGAATGTCCCTTCCTTTCACGGGTGATGACCCTGGTGCTGGGTGCCAGGCCGCTCTATCCCTCATGGAACTCTAGTGCAGCTGCAGTTCCCTCCTGGGAGCTAGGGTCCACTAGATGGGGATTCCACCTGTGGTCTTGGTTTGAAATTGCCTTTAGCTTCCCTTGCAGCACAGCAGACCTCCTGGGGCTTAGAACCGCTTAGAGCCGCTGGCCGGCAGCTCACTGTCCAGAGTGTGACTGGGGCCGGAGCCACGCGGACAGCGGAGGGACGCTGTGGGTTGCTGTGTGTCTTGCACTTCTTAGGCAGCAGTGTACCTGAGAGTTGCTCAGGAGTTCTAAAGCTGTCCAATGCCTTGCTTCAGGTCACGCACACAAGAATGGCTCCAGAAGACGAAGTAAGTCACTTTGGGGTAAATGGAGGTCAAACCAGAGAGAAGGGTAAAGCTGCACCTCTTTGATAACTCAGGAATGAAGTGAAAAGTGGCTGAATTGTGTCTGAGCCTTTGGGAGCATTATGTGTGTTCCTGTGGACGTGGGGAGTGGACGGAATACTAAGATTGACAGTATTTATCTTTTGTTTTTTTGGTTTAGAATTTTTAAATGGCGTATAAATACTATATGATCATTATGGGAAAATAAGGAAAGGTAGGGAAGCAAAAGAAAGAGAAAGCAAACCCCTCCAATCCATAAGAAAGAGACAGTTCCTGTGAATAGTTTCATCGGTATCCTGCTAGGCTTTTCCTGATGCAGGAAAACGGATGTAAGTGGAGCCCCCTCTTGCTAGTGCTGTGGAGCTTGCTTTGGGTGCTTGTGCTTCCTCATTGGTACCTCTGTCATTGTGTACAACAGCTGCAACAGCACTCTAAGAGCCATTGGCAGTGATCAACCTCCGCCCCAGGCACATGGGGAGATGCCAGGTATTTGCCAACCGTGATCTGGGCAGAAGAGTTAATGACTGTATTTGCTTTACTTCAAAGAAGAATGTTTCAACTTGACAGAAACATAGTGATAAAGAGACCTAAATTTCTTCCACCTGCAACACCACTCATGTCAAATATATTAATGAACGTTCATTTTAACAACAGATCTTTACTCGAAAAGCAAATTGCTATAAAAATGTTCAAATTTCATAAACCTTGAAAAATTATAGAAATTTAAGTCGTGGCCTTCCCCTCCTCCACTTGAATTTGGGCTGCGCTTAGTGACTCGCCTCCGAAGGATGGACTGTGGAAAGAGGGGAGAAGCCTGGCAAACATTGCCCCAGCCCGGGGATCCAGGTCAGCATCACCAGGGGCAAATCATGTGGATGGTTTGTACCCTTGATGTGATGGGAATGGCATTTCTGTGATCGTCCTCTCCAAAAACATAACCTCAGTCTGTTTAGGAAAAAACATTAGACACATCCCAACTGAGGCACATTCTACAAAATTCCTGCCCCGTACTCCTCAAAACCGCCATGGGCATCGAAGAAGGGGAAGTCTGAGAAACTGTCACAGTCTCGAGGACCCTAAAGAGACACTATGACAATGTCATGTGGTGTCCTGGATGGGATCCTCAAACAGAAAAAGGATACTAGGTAAAAACTAAAAAAAATCTGAGTAAACTATAGACTTCAGTTAATAATAATATACCAATATTAGTGCAGTAATTGAACAAATATACCAAAGTATGTAAGCTGGTAACAGCTAGGAAACTGGGTGAGCGGTATAAGAGAACTCTCTGCTATCTTTGCAGCTTTTCTATAAATCAAAAACAATTTTAAAATGATTTACTTAATTTTTTTAAATGTAAGTTATAAATTCTCATGATATTTTTAAATGAGAATCTTTAAAATAAGAAGAAAGAAAAAAATTGATACAGTTCTTAAAAGTAGCAAACCTCCAGGGCCCTTCCTGTACACACTTGCCATGAGTATCGTTCTCAAACTTACCTTGAGGGGCAGGGGAATTGTTAAGCTTTAGAATTTACTTTTTTTTTTTTTTTTATAATCTAGATTTAGTTGTTTTTTAAAAATTTTATTTATTTTGGTTGCATTGGGTCCTTGTTGCTGCGCGCAGGCTTTCTCTAGTTGTGGCGAGCGGGGGCCACTCTTCGTTGTGGTGCGCGGGCTTCTCACTGCGGTGGCTTCTCTTGTTGTGGAGCACGGGCCCTAGGCATGTGGGCTTTAGTAGTTGTGGTATACGGGCTCAGTAGCTGTGGCTCGTGGGCTCTAGAGCGCAGGCTCAGTAGTTGTGACGCGTGGGCTTAGTTGCTCCACGGTATGTGGGATCTTCCCAGACCAGGGCTTGAACCCATGTTCCCTGCCTTGGCAGGCAGATTCTTAACCATTGTGCCACCAGGGAAACCCTAGAATTTACTGTTTCTGCTATCTGTATTGAAATGCAAAGACATTCTCTTTGAATTTCCCCTGAAACCTGCAGGTTACGGTGAGGTGGCTGTGAGGGGCTGTTTGGGATGTCCTTGGCACTCTGGTTCCCAAATCTTCACTGAACTCTCTGAAGGAGGCCTTTGTGGCAAGCTCATTTTTTGGGGGGGATTTTCTATGACAAGTACAACAAAAGAAGTATGTATCTAGTAGAAATCCTTTGTAAAGAGCTGAATTGGTTTTATGGGGGCAGACTCTGTAGTGTGTATGAAAGAGAGTCTTAGTTTGCCCTCTTCTCTCCCCACTGCCTTGTGCTTAGGGGCCCTAGTGCTTATAGTTCCGTCATGTGCCCATGAATAGGACAGAGAACTTCTTTGATTTCCCCTTCCCATCATAGCTTTACCAGACTTCTTAGGTGTGGGCAGATAGGAATTCTTTTTGAAAAGGTTGGAATTTTTCAGAAAAGAGTGTTTAGCTGCTTCTGAGCAGACTGGGTGTCCAACAGAAGCCATATCCATACCACAGTGTAGGGTGTAAGACTGACCTTTCCAAGGTCCATTTCTGCCCCTATTACCGAGTCCAAGGTCAGACACATAACAAGCCAATAAATCAAGAAACAACCTGTTGGGGCAAGGAATAGCCACTTTATTTGGAAAGCTAGCAGACTGAGAAGAAGGTGGACTAGTGTCCCAAAGAACCATCTTAACATGAGTTAGAATTGAGGCTTCTTTTATACCGGAAGGGGAAGGGGTATGGCTGGTTGTTGCAGACTTCTTGGTCTCAGAATCCTTTGTTCTTGCAGCTGTCCACACAGGTCAGGTCACCATGTTCCTGTAAATCTCCAGCAAGACAAATGTTATTCTCTGTTCTGTAACTTTTTCTCTCTATATGAATGGGAAAGTGCTATACCTTTAAAGGTCAGAGCCTTGAGAATGGGCTCTCCTGTACATTTCAGGCTATAGGCAACATTCTTAACTTGTAGCAAAAGCAATAAAATACAAAGGCTAAAGTCAAAGAAACAGATCTAATATGGAGGCAGATTTGTTCTTCCTTATTACAGCAGTAACAAAATGCAAGGAAGTTTTCCCAATTAACTGCCACATCAGTCAAACTCTACAGAAATATTAGAGTATTAATACAAAGGTGAAAGTAAAAGAAACATCCAGTATGGAGTCAGATTTGTTGTTCCCTTATTACGCCCCAAGATTCCAGCCCTTAAGCCTTGAAGGCCCTTCCTGTGTCTGGCCCAGCCCTGGCTGCTGGATATGCAGCACATGCAGGCATTCTCTCCAGGGCTTCTTTTCTGTAAAAATCTTTTAAGTTCACTAATTTTTTTTAACTACTGTTACCCAGCTCTATGTAAATTTATCCTTTTCTCCAATGGTAATCTTTGTCCTTAATATTTTAACTGAAGGGTATTATTCGTACATACATCTGCTAAATGAACAAATACAAATAAAGGATTCTTCTAGAATATGTATAATAACCCTCTTGCCCCTTTTGATACCAACCAACTATTTTGTGCCTGGGGAATTGTCTTTTTGCCATTGGGCAGCGGTGTCCGTCCATTCTCATTTGTAGTTGGAGGCCTGTGACTGGCAGGCAGGGCAGCATATCTTGATGTAATGAGCATAGACTGTTCTGAAATCAGACTCTTGGGTTTACATCCCAACTCAGTTTTGGACAACTTCTTGAACTTCTTTGTGCCTCAGTTAATCATCTAAAAATGGGATCATCATAAAAATATAAAAATATCTCCTGTAAAGGGCTTAGAACAGTGCCTGTTACATAGTATATATCCTTGTCCTCCCAGGAGTTCTTAAATAAATGTGTGAGACTTCTCTCTAAAACGAAACTAGTGCCCCTACCACCGGTGCAGCATTTAAAGGGCAGGACTTTATTTTAATGGTTAAAAAGATGAAGAGAGTAAATAGTAGAGAGAACCATATGGCCCGTGGCCCCCCGGGAAAGGTGTCTGGTGAAGTCTGCCACTCCATTCCAAACACATTCACTTAAGTTTCACTAATGTGGCAGTTGTGGGCAGGAGGATACTTTTACATATCAAATGAACCCCATTGCTGAGTGATGCATGGCTGCATTTGCTTTGAATTTCATGCCTGGTGGCTTCTTTTTTTTTTTTCTTTCCTTCTGGTTTTATACAGTCACTGAAGAAAATTAATAGCGAATTGGACACTATTAAATTCATATGGGGGAACTGAGTACCACCTAACAATAGTACTATTCTGGGATGCAAATGCTTCCTTTAGCGGACACAATCAACTCAGCCCTTAACCTTAGAGCCTGGCCAGTACCTCCACAAACAGAGCTCCTGTTGAGGTCCAGGGGGGCTCTTAGCACGGAGGAATCACCCAGCTGCACAGGGGATTCAGCCTGTGGGTTATAGTCCTATGGGTTCCATGTGGCTGAGGGGGCAGAGGGTGGGGGGGGGGGGCTGGGAAACATGTATGCTGTGCTGGGAGGTCACAGTTCCCACCCCCTGCAGCATTTTAGGACTGTACGCTAGTTCATCCTACTCATCCTTTGTCCTCAGATGTGTTCTCAGTCAGTTATTGAGGAGGAACTGATGCTCTTGTATTTCTCTAGGAAGAGTTATTAATACTCTAATATTTCTGTATAGTTTGACCCATGCGGCAGTTAACTGGGAAAACTTCCTTGCATTTTGCTACTGGTGTAGTAATAAGGAAGAACAAATCTGCTTCCATATTAGATCTGTTTCTTTGACTTTAGCCTTTGTATTTTATTGCTTTTGCTACAAGTTAAGATGGTTGCCTATAGCCTGAAATATTACAGGAGAGCCCATTCTCAAGACTCTGACCTTTAAACGTATAGCACTTTCCCATTCATATAGAGAGAAAAAGTTACAGAACAGAGAATAACATTTGTCTTGCTGGAGATTTACAGGAACATGGTGACCTGACCTGTGTGGACAGCTGCGAGAACAAAGGATTCTGACCCCAAGATGTTTGCAACAACTAACCACAGCTCCTCCCTCACCTTGCCTTTAAAAGTGCTTTGCTCTGAAGCCCTTCAAGGAGTTTGGGGCTTTGGGGGCACAAGCCACTCATCTTCTTGCATGGCCCTGCAATAAACCTTTCTCTGCTCCGAACTCCGACGTTTGGGTTTGTTTGGCCTCTCTGTGCATTGAGCACACGAAGTTGGCATTCGGTAGCACTGGTCCAGTAAAGCTGGAAGTCAAGGGCTCGGCAAGATAAGGTCTCAGAGCACCTAGAACTTACTAAAACCCACCTACCTTGCATTTGTTCAGATCCAAAATTTATTTCGCTCTTTGTCCCACTTAAGAAATAAAAGGAAAGCCGGACAACTGCTCCTCTCAATAATGATCTGGGCCTCTCAGCTTTTACACAGTGAACCCTTTCTTTGCTCTCGTAGTGTTTTCTTTCTCCTTCCCATCCTTGTAGCAAATGACACTAAAAATTACGCATTATCAAAGGAAGTCTTTGATAGCTGCCTTACTTCTCCAGACTTGCACTTTTTAAAAAATAAATTTATTCATTCATTTATTTATTTTTGTTTTTGACTGTGTTGGGTCTCCCTTGCTGCGTGCGGGCTTTCTCTAGTTGCGGCAAGCAGGGGCTACTCTTCCTTGCAGTGCGCGGAGGCTTCTCATTGCGGTGGCTTCTCTTGTTGCGGAGCACGAGCTCTTGGCGCACGGGCTTCAGTGGTTGTGGCACGTGGGCTCAGTAGTTGTGGCTCGTGGGCTCTAGAGCGCAGGTTCAGTAGTTGTGGCGCACGGACTTAGTTGCTCCGCAGCATGTGGGATCTTGCCGGACCAGGGCTCGAACCCATGTCCCCTGCATTGGCAGGCGGATTCTTAACCGCGGCGCCAACAGGGAAGTCCCTGGACTTGCACTTTTTATTCAAGGTTTTCTTAAAATTGCATCTTCCAAGATACCATCCTTATGTTCAGGACAGATTTGTTGTCTCATCTTTGGGTTGTGTTCATTTTACTGTGCATGAGTTGATTTTTATAATTTAAATCTTCACGGTAACCTCATCACCCTAGCGTTGCTTTATATGAGAGAGCGCTAAAGCCAGACTGACAAGGTTTGCATCCTGACTCTGTCACAGGGGCTTATAACCTTGAGCACATCATTCGTTTCTCAGCTTCAGTATTACCATCTGTAAAATGGGGATACCTGCTCATAGGTAGGGAGATGAATGAGTTAATTTACATACGGTATGTTTAATATTGTTATTTTCACTGTAATACCTCAGATTTTTCAAGCTTAGCTAATGCTTTGGTTAAATTTTGGTCAAAGGAGAATTCACATAGCAAAAATGCATCATTTTCCCCATCAAATTAGGTAATTTAATCCATGAAACATTAGCAGGGAGTTTGAGATTCCTTGAGGTTCTCTAATGTCTCTTAATGTTATTATCTGCAAAAGCATGTCCTGTTGTTTTTTTCATTCATCCATTTATGTATTCATCATTCCCTGTTCACGTCTGTATAACTCCTGGAATGGGGGAGGTGATTTAACAGTTGTTTGGAGGAGAAAGTGACAAAAGATACATCATAGGAAGGAGCTTAGCAGCCACCTGCAGCCATGGGTTTAACCCAGATAGGCAGTGAGCTGACAATTAAATGATCAACTGGCTATTGAAAGAACAAAGAACCCTTAAAGGAAAGCTTCTACTGTGAGTACTAACCAATGCAGGGCAATGGGACATAGTTCACAGCTGCTAGTGGCTCTTGTGGATTTGTTGATGGTGCCGTGGCCCATATGGTGCTGACCCCTCTGAGAAATCACCCCCGAGGCAAAGCCACATGGCTTCTCTTTTACATGCTGGCCTCGGGAGGCATGTAGAGTCGTGGTCCTCACCTGTTCATTCCATGAGTGACGGACCCAATACCTCTCCCTTCCAAGATACGACAGTACCCGGAAACAGCCTTTGGGCTAAGGTTCAACGTACCCCTTTTTCTTTTCTTTACTGAGCAGCCAGAGTGCACCACAGAGATACACTGAATCTCATTTCCTACGCTGAAATCTTGTTAACCAATTTTTTTTTTTAATCTGGCCCTGTTGTATTTACATGATATGTAGATTTTCATTCAGCTTTTCCAGTCTTTTCACAGCTTCCATTCTGCCAGGGAAGGATTTTATTTGATTCCCCCTTGAAGCAACTTTATGGAAATCAAGGGCTTGAGATAAGGATGGGCTCAAGTGGGTGAGGGGCTCATTGTCCTCTGCCCACAGAGGGGAAGGCTCTTGTGATGCAGATGAACAGGCTGAGCTGTCCTGAAGGGGACCAGGTGTCATTTGAGTGGGTCCCCTTGGCTCCCTCCTGGAGGCCATAGGGAGCACGTTCCCTGCTCTAATCTCCACCGTGTGCGGAATGCCCCATATGAAAGCTAGACAGAATGTTACAGTGGGCAGCCTAAGACTGTGGTTTCTTTAGAAACACGTCCAGGTAACCTGCTGTATTTCTTGGTGAGACTGAAAGCACGGAGAGATCCCTTAGAACATAGCTACGGGGCCTTAGAACTGGCAAGTCCAAAGGTGTGATGGTTTGTATGTAGCAGAAGTGTCTTCTCTACTTGCGTTCAAGAAGTGTGTGTCTGAGTGAGAGAGAGGAAAATCAAAAACAAGTGTGGGTCATGGCTTGGAGAGGTAGACACTAAGGAAAAAATTGTTTTTCTCACTAATTTGCCTGCCATCTTTGGTGGACAGGGTAATATACATATTTTGGGTTCCCTTCATTTAAAAAGAAATTAGTTACTGGTAGGAATTATTCAGTAAAATATTATATATGCCACTACTTTCTTTAAAAGACTACCCTGAATGCGATGTAACCTCTGATTACAGATTAGCTTTTGAGATGAAAAGTATGAATCTCCTTTAGGACGACTCTTGAACTATCAGACTGTTGGACTCAAAATCAAAATGCCCCATAATGCTGTTTATTTGATGTTCACTCCCTTTTTGTCTTTCATTGAGTTTTTTTTGTTGTTGTTGTCATTAATATGCCTGTCTTCAACTATAATGTCTCTCTCAGGTTAATGATGCTAAATGTATTATATATATTTTAGGGGTGGGTGAGGTGGGGATGCTGAAGTTAAGAAAGTTTATGTAACTAACCCAAGGTTAAGGAGGTGATAAGTAGGAAAGCTCAGATTCAGAAGCCAATTATCAGGCTCATTCGAATTATCGATATTTAGGAGTAAATGAGTTTAGGACTGCAAGTTATATGTGGCAATTTCAACACACATGTTACCTTTCCCCCTTTCAAACACCACAGAAAAATGATAGTCAAGTAATACAAAAAGGGCATAAAGCCACAAAGGAGCGGCAAACTAGGAAGAAGCCAAAGAAATGCCAAAGGTGATAGAGGAATGGGATGGTTCTGCAGATTAGGGGGCGCCACCCCCAGCCAGCGTTGGAGGGTGGTGTGCGGCGGGGACAGGCCATCAGAAGCTAGCCAGCCCACACCACAGAGCAGGTACCTTTGAAGAAGGGCTGGTGGGGGTGAGCTGTGGTGGAGCAGGCATCTTCAGAGATCTGGGATGCTTCCAATATACTGCTTTTGAGTAAACGCCCACAGTGGCTGCCGCCACCCCACCCAGGCTCTGCCCCGGGACTGGGTCTCCTCTGTGTCCTGTAGCTGAGTCTTCTCCCCAGTAGTGGCCACCCCACACCCACCAAGACATCTTAGAATTAATAAATGAAATCAGCAAAGTTTCAGGACACAAGATTAATATACAGAAATCAGTTGCTTTTTCATAGACTAATAATGAACTACCATAAAGAGAGACTAAAAAATAACAATCCCATTTAAAATTGCATCTAAAAGAATAAAACATTTAGGAATAAACAGGAGGTGAAAGACCTGTACTCTGAAAATTATAAAACACTGATGAAGGAAATTGAAGATGATACAAAGAAATGGAAAGGTATCCCGTGTTCTTAGATTGGAAGAATATTGTTAAAATGGTCATACTACTCAAAGCAATCTACAGATCAAATGCAGTCCTTATCAGAATACCCATGATGTTTTTCATAGAACTAGAACAAATAATCTTAAAATTCCTGTGGATCCACAGAAAAACCAAAATTATCAAAACAATTTTGAGAATAAAGAACAAAGCTGGAGGTATCACCCTCTCAGACTTCAGACTATGCTACAAACCTGCAGTAATCAAAACAGCATGGTACTGACATGAAAACAGACATATAGATCAATGGAACAGAATAAAGAGCTGAGAAGTAAACCCGCACATTTGTGGTCAATTAATTTATGACAAAGGAGGCAATATACAGTGGAGAAAAGACAGTCTCTTCAATACGTGGTGCTTGGAAAACTGGACAGCTACATGTAAAAGAGGGAGATTAGAACATTTCCTCACATTATATGCAAAAATAATGTCAAAATGGATTAAAGACCTAAATCCTATAGACTATAAAATTCACTGAAGAGAACATATGCAGTACACTCTTTGATGTAAGTCATAGAAATATTTTTTTTGGCTCTGTCTCCTGAGGCAAAAGAAATAAAAGCAAATATAATCAAGTGGAACCTAATTAAACTTAAAAGCTTTTGCACAGCAAAGGAAACCATCGACAAAACAAAAAGACGTTCTACGGAATGGGATAAAATATCTACAAATGATATGACTGATCAGGGGTTAATAATGAAAACATATAAACAGCTTATCCAACTCAATATCACAAACCAAACAACCCAATTAAAAAATGGGCAGAAGACCTGAATAGACATTTTTCCAAAGAAGATATACAAATGGCTAACCAGCACATGAAAAAAATGCTCAACATCACTAATAATTAGAGAAATAGAAATCAAAACAACAATGATAGATCACTTCACACCAGTCAGAATGGCCATCACCTGAAAGCCCACAAATAACACATGTTGGTGAGGATGTGGGTAAAAGGGAACCCTCCTACACTGTTGGTGGGAATGTAAATTGGTGCAGCTACTATGGAGAACAGTATGGAGGCTCCTAAGAAAACAAAAAATAGAACCACCATATCATCCAGCAATTCCACTCCTGGCTGTATATCCAGAAAAAACAAAAATACTAATTAGAAAAGATACCCAGACCCCAATGTTCATAACTGCACTATTTACAGTAGCCAAGACATGGAAGAAACCCGAGTGTCCATCAACAGACGAATGGATAAAGAATTGGTACATATATATAGTGGAATATTACTCAGCCATAAAAATGAATGGAATTCTGCCATCTGCAGCAATATGTTTGTACCTAGAGAATGTTATGCTTAATGAAATAGGTCAGACAGAGAAAGACAAATACTGCATGATATATGTGGAATCTGAAAAATAAAAGAAAACACCAGACTCACTGCCATAGAAAACAAACTACTGGTAACCAGTGGGGAGAGGAAAGCAGGGAGGGTTAGAATAGGGGATTAAGAGATACAAATTATTTTGTATGAAATAGATAGGCAACAAGGATATATTATACAGCACAGGAAATTATAGCCATTATCTTGTAATAACTTTTAATGGAGTGAAATCTGTAAAAATACTGAATCACTATGCCGTATACCCGAAACTAATATACTTTAAATCAACTATACTTAGAAAAAAAATTTTTGAAGGACTTAGCCTCGTCTGGAGAGGCGGTGAATATTCCCGCTGGACATGATGTTTGCACTGAGTCTGGAACGATGAATAGGAACGTCAAGTGAAGAAGAGTGGGAGAGGTGGCAGGCAGAGGAGGCAAAGGCGTGTGAGTGAGCAGATTTATGAGAGAAGAGCCTAGACAGAGATTGGATGATAGCATTGAGGACTTTAAAGGAGAAGATGGTTTGATGGATGGAAGGGGAGACAGGAGGATAGGCTTTCAAACGGGTAAGCATGAAGACAGAGGCAGAATCAGAGAGGACAGCCCGGCTGAGAAGACGCCGGGGAGGAATGACAGAAGAAACCCAGGAGCAAAGAGCTGGGAGATGCCTCATTCTGAATGGGGTTGCCCCAGCCGTCTAGGAAGTAGAGGGTCCCAGCCCAGAGCGGGTGGCCAGTGGTGCAGACATGGCGGCGGACTGCTAGGGCAGAGACTGGAAGGTGGGTGCTGGCTTTGCCGGCAGACGCCGTGGAGTCCTGAGTAAGAGTGGTAGAGTGGAAGAAAGTGAGCGGTGGTTGAGGACCGCTAGTCGTTGAGAAAATGGGAAGAGAGAGGGTGATAACTTGAGGAATAGTAATGCTCCTCCCTGGAGGCGGTGGGGTGAAGCTGCTGGGGTGAGTGAAATGGTCATGCCTTGTATCTGTGCCAGAGACCCGTCCACTTTCCAAGCACTACCAGCTCTTCCTCTCACCGACCTTCTGTTTCCTCCCCAGTTTTAAAAAAATATACTTCGCATACAGTGAAACTCACCCCTTTTAAAAGGTGTACAGTTCTCAGAGTTTTGACAAATGAGTGTGTTATGTAGCCACTACCACAATCAAGATGTGGGGTAGCTCCATCACCCCGGAAAACTCCCCCGTGCACCCCTGTAGACAGCCCCTGCCGTCACTGCTCTGTCATCTGTCCCTAGAGCACCTACTAAGTGTGAGAACAGCACACACACACTTTAGGAGTTTTAGTTGGCATGTATTAGAATTAATAATTGGATGCACTTAATCTGGGCTCTCACTTTTATCCTGAAAAGGGGTTTTGTTTGTTTGTTCACTCTTTCTCCCTAAAATAATTTGAAGCTCTTTTGATTTATGGTCACGGATTTCATCAGATGCCTAACAAGGAACCAATTTGAGCATTTTTGCCAGTCACTTTTTTTTTTCTTTTTAATATCTTTATTGGAGTATAATTGCTTTACAATGGTGTGTCAGTTTCTGCTTCATGACAAAGTGAATCAGTTATGCATATACATATGTTCCCATATCTCCTCCCTCTTGCGTCTCCCTCCCACCCTCCCTATCCTACCCCTCTAGGTGGTCACAAAGCACGAGCTGATCTCCCTGTGCTATGCAGCTGCTTCCCACTAGCTATCTATGTTACATTTGGTAGCGTATATATGTCCATGACGCTCTCTCACTTCGTTCCAGCTTCCCCTTCCCCCTCCCCATGTCCTCAAGTCCATTCTCTATGTCTGCGTCTTTATTCCTGTCCTGCCCCTAGTTTCTTCAGAACCATTTTTTTTTTAGATTCCATATATATGTGAGTTAGCATACAGTATTTGTTTTTCTTCTCTTTCTGACTTACTTCACTCTGTATAACAGATTCTAGGTCCGTCCACCTCACTACAAATAACTCAATTTCGTTTCTTTTTATGGCTGAGTAATATTCCATTGTATATATGTGCCACATCTTTTTTTTTTTAACATCTTTATTGGAGTATAATTGCTTTACAATGGTGTGTTAGTTTCTGCTTTACAACAATGTGAATCAGTTATACATATACATATGTTCCCATATCTCTTCCCTCTTGAGTCACCCTCCCTCCCACCCCTCTAGGTGGTCACAAAGCACCGAGCTGATCTCCCTGTGCTATGCGGCTGCTTCCCACTAGCTATCTATTTTACATTTGGTAACGTATATATGTCCATGCCACTCTCTCACTTTGTCCAGTAACTTCTTGAAGTGGGTCCTTAATGTATCAAGCTGATGATAAATAACTCCTCAGGGTAAATAACTCTTTTTTTTTCAATGCACATTTAATTTCACTGGAGCCCTGCAGGTTTGTAATAGTTAACCAGACTGTTACCAGAGTTATCCATGAAAAACAAAGGCTCGTTTCCTATTGTGTAAGTCTAGGACTAAGTCAGTAATTCACGGTTTAGTCCCTAAAATAGTCGACTTGCTCTTCTAGCCCTGCCTGGCTTAAAAGGGAAATTATGTCAGTCTTTATCTCATTTGGTTGCAAGAAGTAAAACGTAAATGATCTGCCTTTTAAGATGTAGTCAGTATTCATTAGCGGCTTTAAGTAATATTTTCCTTGAGTGATACAAGTGCCATTTTTCTTTGTTGACCTTAACCTGTTTTCTACTTTCTGAATAACATTCTCTATTCCTTCAGAAATTACTGTGGCAGAAAATGTTAGCATAACCCAAAGCCTTTGGAATACCTATATGGCTTTTTTCAAGCTTACAAACGTTTGATATAGTATGTTTCTTTTTAACTGAAAACTGTAAGTCAGAAAGATTGGCCAGAACCTCTAAGGCGACATCAAAAAGGGATAGAAGCAGTTTTGCATGTGGGGTGAAAAAAAATCAATTTTATAAGTGTACATCTTGGAGAACGGCCCAGGCAGCAGTTCAATAGGAAATAAGTGAATAACACCTGGGCTTTGCCTGGACCACTTGCTCTGCGTGGATTACTGGTGTGAAGGGTTGCTAAAATGCAGGAGCAGGAGCATGGGTGAACATTTGGGTGATTGCACCCTCTGTTTTGTATGGGTCGGACCACATCTGAGCGTTCAGTTTGGGTCCTTACGGAAGACAACACTTAAAGAGTCTGGTTGCAGTGAAGCATTTTCACTTCTTTTAGCAGTGCTCGCTCACGTGTGCAGAAGGGATTCTCGCGAAGCAGTGAGCTTGCTGTCACTGGCAGCGTTCAGACTAGAGTACATGCTTCGTGAGTGGGGAGTTTTTCTGGATTATTACCCCACCCCTGAGACAGTGCCTGGCGCACAGTTGCTGAGTGTATAAATAGGAGCCTAATGACGTCTCTTAGGAAGAATGTCCTCGGGGGCCCCAGTGCTAGGTGGACAGGAGGGCCTCAGAGTGCACTCCTCCAGTGAGACGGTGTGCATTTAGATCTCTGTGGGACCCTGACTTTATGTGAAAGAAACGATTAGCTGATAACATAGTCAACTAAGTTGTAGTATTTTAGGAGATATGATTTGGACTCAGCAGCTTAATGACCTTGTATCCATTTTTTGTCGGCTGATCCATTTTGCTTTAGACTCTTAGATGCTTTCATGACATCATCGTGACAGGGTGGTCTTTACCCAGCCCCCTGTTCTCCGAGATGAATCCGGCTCATCTGAGTGGCTGATTAGCTCACCTCCACTGCCTTTAATCCGTCAGAGGAGGTGACCTTCCCAGCTGGAGGAAAACTGGTCAGTCTCGGTCCTTCAAGTTGCCAGGTGCCTTTTTTAACAGTTTCTAAGATGGCAAAACTCTCTCCCGTGATGCCAAACTCAACTTTGGGGCTCCTGCGCGGCTTATGAACTAGTGAGGAGCAGAATAGGAGGACAAAGTAGTAGAAAATGACAGGCTAAAAGTGCATCTGATTTGGAGGCCAAGACAGTGGATCACATCTGGGGGAACCCTGCGCCAGAGGCACTGGTACGTCTTCAAGGAGTAGATACACAAGCGGAAAGACAGCCACCCTGTCCTTGGTTCCCTTCTTGTCACGCCCTGCTCTCTTCCATTGCAGAGCACCAGAACTACTTTGGAATCGATGAGAACCTCGGCCCTGTGGCCGTCAGCATCCGGAGGGAGAAGGTGGAAGTAGACCCCAAGGAGAAGGAAAGCTCCCAGTTCAACTACCGGGTGGCCTTCCGGACGAGCGAGGTACTGGACGCTCACGGCGTCTGTCCTGGGATGGGCCTTGGGGTCGCTGCTTGGTTAAGGTGTTGCTTTCATTGTCAGTGCTGATCACAGCAGTTCAGGGGACCGCAAGGGCTTATACTGTTTTGTTCAAAGTAGAAAATTTGAAGACCTGTGATGGATGTCAGGTGGCAGTGATTTGACTGCCACCTTACAGGACAGAAAGGATAAAATGATCAAAATGCAAGGTTTTGGGGCCTGAAGCAGAGGACAAACTTGAACTGTATGATTCATGTCAGAATTGAAGGACGACCTTAGCGTCCAATGCAGAACACCAGGAGGCTGCCCGTGGGGTGGGTGTTGGCTTAGCGTGTCTGTAGGTCCAGCAGCTCTGCGGCCTTGCACTTGGTCCCGCCAGCACCCAGGCTGCCTCCCCGCTGGTCTTGCTTTGAGTGAAAAGTGCGACTGTTCTACACCATATGGCCGACGCGTGGAGCCGTGTAGCTGGAGATGTTGATTTATAGGAAGAACTAGATCTGGCCTGCACGTCACCTTTTATCCTCTTGACCACTGTAATTAGATGGGAGTGTGTCGGCCCCACGGTCCAGAATGTGGTTCCTTCTGGATCAGAGTACAGAGAGCCCCTCGCCGGCCCTGCCCAAGCCTGGCACTTTGCTGCCCACTGCCTGTGAACAGGGCTCTGTGCCATAAAGAGGCAAGGAAGCCCTCTCTGGAGGTGACATACTGTAAGTTACGGACCTGCAGCGTCCCGTTCAGTAGCCACTAACCACGTGTGACTATTTAAATTTAAGGTAATTGAATAAAATAAAAAATGTGGTTCCGTGGTCACACCTGTCACAGGTCAGGCGCTCTGCAGCCACTCGGGGCTGGTGGCTCCCGTATCAGCCACTGCAGATGGAGGACGGTCTCACCACTGCAGAAAGTCCTGTTGCACAGCGATGCCCCGGCGCAGTGTGCAAATGCTAGGCGCCGTAGTGACCACCACGGCTGCTTTGTAACAAGAGTCGGAGGGGCGGGGTTAGAACCAGGCCCCTCGGCTGGCCGTGCTGGGCCTCCTCTCTCCTCGTATTTGACCTGGGCTTAGATGACATGTGTCAGAATAGTGGCTCCAGGCTTTCACGACGTGTTTGAGGACATATCACAGATCAGGAGGCAGAGTCCGGTGGCGGTCTTTCCAGCCCTGGGTCACCTGCCCACGGGGGTCACGGAATCACCCCACATAGCCTCGGGAATTGCCAGCAATGGAAAGTTAAAGAGGAAAAGTGGAAGAAAAGAAGATGATGTAGAGAAAAATGGGAAAAAGAAAATGGAAGGATGGAGGAGGTCGTTTCCGATCGTGCTGGGAGTGACTTAACGTCCCCCTGCGGGGCTTTGTCTCACTCCTCCTCGTGCTTCACACACGTCTGGTTATATCAGCCCCTCCTGGCTCCTTCCCGACCCCTGAGTCCTCCGGTTGTTTAAAGACTGACTGTTGAGTGTTGAATTTGCTTCTTCAGATCGAGAACTTTTAGCCTCTTTTGCCCCACTCCGAAAAGAGCCTTAGCTTTCTTCCTTTTTTTTTTAAGGCAACTAAAAAGTTATGCTTTAAAGAGGTAGCCAGGAGTAAGCGTTAACCGGAATGTTGTATTTTGCCCCTGCAGCTGACAACCCTGAGAGGAGCGATTTTGGAAGATGCTATACCCTCTACCGCCAGGCATGGGACCGCACGAGGACTCCCTCTCAAAGAAGTCCTGGAATACGTCATTCCAGAGCTGAGCATCCAGTGCCTGAGGCAGGCCTCAAACTCACCCAAGGTCTCGGAGCAGTTGCTCAAGCTTGATGAGCAAGGGGTGTGTATCACGTGGGAGGCTGTAAGTGTGTGCGACTTTGTGTCCATGTTTCTGAGTGTTTTGGAGTTTTCCCGTCCATCTGCCTTTGGAGTTCATTTATTTTTAATGCCTTAAAGCATTTTCTCTCCAGTTTTTCCCGAGTATGCCTCTATACTAGTTAAGTAACATACGATGCCTTTAATAATAAGTGCAATGCACCTCCTGCTGAGTTGTGACTTGCATTGTTTTTTACCGGGGTTTCGGTATGTCCCAGCCAGCAGGAGCAGATCTGATTCATGATTATTAGAGACTGCTGGTGTATTTTCCCAGGGTGTAAAGAACTCACGTTGGGGCTTTCCCTGAACTAACATTTATTCTTGTCTGCTGTGTGCAAAGTGTCATGCTAACAGATGGCAGTGTATCAGGAGGCTTGAAACTAAGACTTGGTCCCTACCCTTGGGGCCATTAAGACCAAGAACACCACAGCCGTTAGTGTGGTCATGGGTCACGGAGACATAGATATACAGTGTGTGCTCCGGGAAAAGAGAAAGTAACATCTGAAGGAGGTGGTGTTGTAACCGGGCCTTTAGACTCGAGTAGATTTCCAACAGGGAGATACGAGTAGTTGGCTCTTTTAGAAACTATGGCCAGTTTCTTTACAAGAGAAGGATACACACAGGGAGGTTAGGAGTTAAAACAACAACAATTACAAAATATGTTGAGGCTGGACTGAATGCTGGGCTAAGGAGTTAGCACTGGATCAAGGAAGTGGTAGGGAACATTGAAGGTTTGCCGGGAGGATGTGACATGCTCGTAGCCGTCATTTAGGACAATTATTCTGGTAGAAGGGAGCTGGGCAGGCTGGTGAAGGTAGAGACTGATGATGGCCTGGAGCTCAATTATGTGATCATTAATAGCATCCAGGAGAGAATTAATGATGGACAGGATTTAGGTGGTGGCCCAGAGGATGGAAAGAAGCCTTTTAACTTCAGATGCAAGATAATTTGGAGGCGAAACTGAGTGGTTGGTGCCCAAGGGTATGCAACTTATTTTAAATGAGTGGATTTGTTTTTAAATACATGCTTTGCAGAAAGAAAAAGACAGTTGTGATGCCTTCCCAGAATTTTCCAAGGACAGTTCTTTCTCATGTTTTGGAGGGAGTATGCGGGATTTCTTGGTGGACCCAGTAACACACTCCCTGTGGTATATTGGTGAAGTATTTGTTACTCAGATGGCTGGAATTCTAAGAGTTGAAGTTGTAATTGTGCTAGCAAATTAGCACTGCATTCTCAGCCAGAGGAAGCAGGCACTGTGACATTCAGAGTGGATAATCCTGCAGTCTGTCTTTCTCAAGAATGAAGGCTGATATATTAAAAAAAACAACTAAACCAAAGCAAAACTTGAACCCTGAACAATTGACTGCTAAAATCCCACAGAAGAGTTCATCAGGGTCATCACTGGTAAAGTGCTTTTAGAATGGTCATGAGGCAGTTGAGGAAATCCTGTTGTCATGGAGGGACAGAGGGGGTGTGTCGCTGCTGGTCCAGGGACTCAGAGTTCAGGAGGGCTTGGGGGGAAGGACAGTATTTGTCACCGAACCAAACCTGGATCCACTCACCTGCACGTAGGTGCAGTAAAGTCAATCTCCTGACACCGGGTTTGGGTGAAGGAAAGTGCAGCGTTTATTGTAAAATCACCAGTACAGGGAGAATGGGTGGCTTGTGCTCAAAAACCCCAAACTCCCCGAAGGGTTTCAGCAGAGCATTTTTATTTTCTTTTTTAACATCTTTATTGGAGTATAATTGCTTTACAATGGTGTTAGTTTCTGCTGTATAACAAAGTGAATCAGCTATATGTATACGTATATCCCCATATCTCCTCCCTCTTGCGTCTCCCTCCCTCCCACCCTCCCTATCCCCCCTCTCTAGGTGGTCACAAAGCACCGAGCTGATCTCCCTGTGCTATGCGGCTGCTTCCCACTAGCTAGCTGTTTTACTTCGGTAGTGTATATAAGTCCATGCCACTCTCTCACTTCGTCCCAGCTTACCTTTCCCCCTCGCCGTGTCCTCAAGGCCATTCTCTACATCTGCGTCTTTCTTTATTCCTGTCCTGCCCCTAGGTTCTTCAGAACCTTTTTTTTCTAGATTCCATATATATGTGTTAGCATATGGTATTTGTTTTTCTCTTTCTGACTTACTTCACTCTGTATGAAAGACTCCAGGTCCATCCACCTCACTACAAATAACTCAATTTCATTTCTTTTTATGGCTGAGTAATATTCCATTGTATATATGCGCCACATCTTCTTTATCCATTCACCTGTCGATGGACGCTTAGGTTGCTTCCGTGTCCTGGCTATTGTAAATAGTGCTGCAGTGAACATTGTGGTACATGACTCTTTTTGAATTATGGTTTTCTCAGGGTATATGCCCAGTAGTGGGATTGCTGGGTCATATGGTAATTCTATTTGTAGTTTTTTAGGGAACCTCCATACTGTTCTCCATGGTGGCTCTATCAGTTTACATTCCCACCAACAATGCAAGAGTGTTCCCTTTTCTCCACACCCTCTCCAGCATTTATTCTTTGTAGATTCTTTGATGATGGCCCTTCTGACCGGTGTGAGGTGATACCTCATTGTAGTTTTGATCAGCAGAGCAATTTTAAAGGCCAGGTGAGGGAGGGGAACCCCAGGGTCTGTGATCAGCTTGTGCACAGTTCTCTGATTGGCTGATGGTGGTCAGTCCTTAGGCACCAGAAGGTCTGGGGGCTACTACTCATGATCATCAAGTAATTTCTTCCATTTGGGGGTGGTTTTAGCATCTGAAAAACAACTCAGGAAATAGGCGTCAGATACTATTATCTGGTCTATTATCTGGGTACTTCAGAGAGGAGCTACAGCAGAGGATATGGAGGAGGGGTCTGTCCTGGGAAGGCCCCATAGGGTCCTGTTCGTTACACATTCACTTCCGTGTCATGGAAGAGTCTGGAAGAGAGGTGCCGACCCCCGTGGTCTTAATCCCTTTATGTTTCTGGTGTGTGTTGCTTCTCCCTTGATTACATGTCCCTTACCTGCTGGGCAGCAGGTGCCTGGCGGATGAGGTTCTTGGTCCCTCAGGCTGCTGTGGAGGAGTCCACAGGTGGCCCGGTGTTCCGCAGCCTGGATCCTGACGCCCAAGCCCTGAGAGACGTTACAGCAGCCCCAGGTGACTGTCTCCTCACAGAAAGAAGCAGGCACTTCTTGGGATGTCTGTCCGGCAGAATAGGTCCAGGAGCTACACCGGTGGGAAGCATTGAAGGTTATAAAGATGGCTCTGCCAGGGAATTTTTCTTAAACCAAGCCTTCGGGTACTTTGAATGAACACCTGTTTACAATCTGATGTCAGTGAATTAATTTTGAGAACTGGGTGCTTCTTTTAAGCACACCAGTGCATTTAGAGCTCTAGCTGTATTCACGTGTTTTTTCTTTTGAGATTATATTTATTTGACTCTGGTATACTTTCATGATGGTGTACAATATGACATTTTAACGTCCCACAACTCTTAGTGGCATCTAATTTCCATATTACGTCAGCAAGAGCTACTATTTATGTTCATCTCCGAAAGATATTAGACAGCTTTTCTAACATCCTGGTTTCTAAAGCATCCTTAAAAGTTGCCCTAACCTGTTCGGGTGTTGTGAGTCTCTTCTGGGTAGTGCTGTCTTTATCTACTTTCCTGATAGAAAAATCTTCCCAGGGAGGGGGATGGGCCAGTTTTATGTTACTGGTCTTCAGGGGCTTTAATCTTGAAAAACTACTTTAAAGGACATATTGTCGTTTTCTGCTTTCTTGGAGTTTGGAATCTGTTCCTGGTTTGACTGTCACTGTGTTTATCTGCTCTGCGCAAGACCTGTGGTATCAGTGGGAGATATAGTGGGTATCAGGTCATTCATTCCGTTCTTTACAATTGGTAAGATGTTTTGAGCAGGAAGACTCCATGCCATGGAGAATCATAAGGGAAGTAATTATCAATCAGGACTTTGAAAGTTTTGCTACCTTATCTACATAAGTTCACCTCCCAAGCTCTAAGATTACATTTTTCCTTTTTAAAAGACTATCCTAGTTTGCATAACAGGTGAATTCCTAAGATTATATAGGTTGACTTTTTTTTTTTAATTGAAGTGTAGTTGATCTACGTGTCAGTTTCAGGTGTACAGTAAAGTGATTCAGTTATACATGTATATGTATTCCCTTTCAGATTCTTTTCCATTTAGGTTATTACAGTATATTGAACATAATTCCCTGTGTTTATTTATTTATTTATTTTTTTGTGGTACGCGGGCCTCTCACTGTTGTGGCCTCTCGCGTTGCGGAGCACAGGCTCTGGACGCACAGGCTCAGCGGCCATGGCTCACGGGCCCAGCCGCTCTGCGGCACGTGGGATCTTCCCGGACCGGGGCACGAACCCGTGTCCCCTGCATCGGCAGGCGGATTCTCAACCACTGCGCCACCAGGGAAGCCCCCTGTGTTTATTTTATATGTAGTAGTGTATATCTGTTAATCCCAAACTCCTAATTTATCTTTACCCAACTAGGTTGACTTCTTAAAAAATTAATTCAGATAAATTATGACAGCTCACTAACTTAGAATATTAGGACATCTTTGGATTAATTTGTTCGCAAGCCAGTTACCCCTTCTCCTGTTGTCTCCTCACCCAGGTGTATGCTCACTCACATATGAGGTTTACTTGACACGAAGCCAGGCGGGTCTAAATCGATGAGACTACATGCTTAGAACAGGTGGTTGAGTTGGGAGGATACAGTGGAAGGACTTTCCTGCACACCTGAGTTTATTTTCAAGGCCATTCTGAGGCTCTGTTTTCTGTCACCTTCCTTTAAATTTCAGTTGTCTTCTCAGTAATGACAGGGCTTCTGGCCTTGGGAACAGAGCACTCAGTTTTTATCCAGTCCCAGGAGGCAAGGGATCGTCTGCCTGTCTGTGCGGGGTCTGTGTGTCCAACTCTGGGCACGGGAGCGGTATAGCGTTTTGGCAAGTGGGGGTTTTTAGTTTCTGACTGTGGCGATGCCCAAATGCCAGCCTCATTCACCCCAGGACAGTGGGACTGTCTGTGATCCGCATCGGAACAGTTAAAGCAAGGTCAGTAGGACGGGGTTAGACTCAGCCTGAGGTGTAGAGGGCTTAGGAACAAAGCCTTGTTCCGGGAGAATTGGGGGTTTTGGTTCATGGGGACCTGGAGTCTGTCCTCCCCTTGGGACCGTGATCAGGCTGAAGGGGTGTGCCAGCTTTCTGATGAACCATGGGCAGGAGGGGGTCAGCCTTGGTGTTGCATTTCCATTGATTTCATGAGGTTTATAAGAGTGAGAGAGGTCTCTTCCTTCACACCGTGTCTCATCCTCTTACTCTTTTAGTGGAATCACAGGCCTTGTAGTAAACAGGCCACAGTGGTTTATTCTCAGTCACTGGAGCGGAGCTCTAGGAGCTGGGGCAAGACACCTGGGGGCTTTGAAGTCTAATTTAGCCTCATCCCCTGATTCCCATGGGCCCAGGGCTGTTGGGGCAGAAAGCAAGTCCTGTTGCTGGTTGGGATGTAGACTCAGGCTGGTCTGCGATGGCTGGAAGGAGAGGGGTGTGAGTGGATGGCGCGGTGCTCAGCAAGGAAGCTCCGGGGCATTCAGTTCTCCAGGTATTTGGCCTTTGCCTGAGTCCACAGGGAGCGTCAAGTCCGCAAGAGTCAGGAATCAGAGAGAGACGGTGCTGGTCCAGGGAGGGCTCTGCTACCCCCGCGTGGGGCCACAGACAGCTTTGCTCCGGGCCTGCCCCACAAAGAGGCAGGGGAAGGGTTTCCTGCTGGGGATGGCGGGGCTGCCTGGGACAAGCTGCAGGTGTGGCAGGGGTGTGACGTGAGGTGGCACCAGGAGAGGTGGCACCAGGAGAGGTGGCACCAGGAGAGGTGGCAGGGCTCTAGGGGAGCAGCAGACAGGGCGGCAGCCCTGGGACAGTGCGCTCCCAGGACGCGGGCGGTGGTACGGCTGCCCCTGCTGGGTGCGGAGGACGTGTGGGCAGGGGGCCATGGGGCCCTGGGCACCTGTGCCTGCTGGTCACCCCACAGGATCTCCGGGGGACTCTCCGTGAGGCCAGGGCTGGACAACTGGGGAGAGCGGAAAACCGCTTCTAACAGCAGAAGGGAGGTCACCCCGTCATGGTGTCCGGGAGGTGCAGCAGTCCCTTAGAGGTCCCGTTAGAGGATTTATCCAGTTCTGACAGTCGCCAAGGTCACCCACACGTGTGGTGACAGTTGCCAATTCCAAGTGTTTCCTAAAGTACTTTAAGATCCTGGAGTGTCTTCTGGGTCACTCAGAACAATTAGTGTTCTGAAATAATTAGTGAAATAATATGAGACGTTTGTATTATACTTCTTCTTTTTTTTTTTTTTTTTGAGGATGATGGTCTGTTTGCAGTAAATGTGGTGTCTCATTTATTTGGATAGTTGAACTGATCAGAAACATTTATTCCTCGATCCCTGGGCAAATAGAAATGTTGTTTCTGTCTTGACGCTGCTAAAGGACTAGTGCACAACTCATAACACTAATAGCCTACGCCCAGCATCTCATAGCCCCACATTCAGGGCCTGGATCCTTGTCTTCACTGTGTGATGGGGGCCTGTGCGCTCTCCACCCAACCCCCAAACCCCTCACCGTGGGAGCCATCCCTGTAGGTAGCTTATCCGGTCGGATTGCGAACCGGTGATTGATGTCTCGTTTGGTTCCTCCCCTCCCCCGTAGCGCTGAGAAGGTGGAGCGTGTGTAGAACGTACTGGCGGTTGGCTGCCTGCCCAGCTCCGAGCTTCCCCTAGCATCTCTGCCGAGACGCCCCGAGAAGGCGGATCCCTACCTTTCTTGGATTTTGTACATTGTCATTGGTCACTGGGATGAGACTGCTGTTCTCACTTTGCCACTCAAGGGAAATGAGTACCATTTTACCTTATTTTACTGATCTACTCAGCTGTGAGTTTTGATGAAAGGCTCTGTTTTACAGCTTGATAATAAAAGTGAACAGTGTTACGGAGGGATGCCTTTAGGGAATCAGAGGGCTGATAATCCGTCAGCCTTTGGAGGCTCAGATTGCTGCTAGTAAGATGAAGTGCCCTGATTGCCTGAGGGACAAGTAGTTCCTCTTTAGGGAAAATAAGAAAGCTGTAAAGGTGGATCCAGTTTCTCCCTGGCCTTGGGAGAAAGCACTGTGGTAGCTTCCAGCATGATACGGGATAGACAGGGAGATAGAGCTACAGCAGGAAATCTTCAATTGCTATTAAAATTCTTTATGGCCTATTGTATATTTAGCAGATGTTTTCAAGACAGTCAGAAATGTAGAAATGACTGTAATTGTTGAGTCAGAGTTAACTTTTATGGAAACAAAACATTATTCTATCACTATACATATATCACAATTTCCTTACCAGACCTGAATTTGATTTGTTTCTTTTAATTACAGTCTTTCGTATTTCCATGAATGTTCAAATAACTACAACAAAAAAGCATTAGGAACCAGAGAGGGAAAACTTTTTAAAGTGTGCAGCCTTTTTTTCTTTCTAACTTGGAAGATAATGCTCATGACTATATAGAGGGTATGAGATTAAATATTTCCACAGTTGTATTTTTTTTTTTTTTTTTTTTTTTTTTTTTTTTTTTTTTTTTTTTTTGGTATGCGGGCCTCTCACTGTTGTGGCCGCTCCCGTTGCGGAGCACAGGCTCCGGACGCTCAGGCCTAGCGGCCATGGCTCACGGGCTTAGTTGCTCCGCGGCATGTGGGATCTTCCCGGACCAGGGCACGAACCCGTGTCTCCTGCATCGGCAGGCGGATTCTCAACCACTGCGCCACCAGGGAAGCCCCACAGTTGTATTTTTAAATAAATGCTTGAACCTGGCTCTCCATTTTGGAAACCTGGCAGCTCCCACATGGGCAAGGCTATTCATTATATTTCTTAGGGTGTCTGACGTTTCTCCAGCTGTTATTTTTGGGTTTCTGGGTTTGTTATGTATTTGGAGTATTGTGTACAACGACAGCTGCTTATTCTTTTGCTTCTTAGCTTATGGGAATTGTCCTGACATGCTTTTCTGAGAACAGAATTCTCAGCTCCTATCACTTTAATTTTACTGGAAGTTAGCTCATCTGATACTTTCTGTTTTCATTTTATTTTTTAATTTGATTTTTATTTTTTTATTTTTATTTTTATTTTTTTTGCGGTATGCGGGCCTCTCACTGTTGTGGCCTCTCCCGTTGCGGAGCACAGGCTCCGGACGCGCAGGCTCAGCGGCCGTGGCTCACGGGCCCAGCCGCTCCGCGGCATGTGGGATCCTCCCGGACCAGGGCACGAACCCGTGTCTCCTGCATCGGCAGGCGGACTCTCAACCACTGCGCCACCAGGGAAGCCCTGATTTTTATTTTATATTGGAGTATAGTTGACTTACAATGTTGGTTAGTTTCAGGTGTCCTTGTCTGATACTCTTTGCCGAGTAATTCCCTTTCTGCCCCATTTCAGCTGAGCTTTCAGCACAAGATCGGGATCCTGTATTGCAGAGCCGGCCAGAGCACCGAGGAGGAAATGTACAACAACGAGACGGCCGGACCAGCTTTTGAAGAATTCCTCGATCTGCTGGGCCAGAGGGTGCGGCTGAAAGGATTTAGTAAATACCGGGCTCAGCTGGACAATAAAAGTAAGCTTCAGACTTGCTTGTGTGTGCACAAATTTAATGCTCCAAAGGTAGGCACACCGCAGACGTCTAAGCTAGCAATCCCGAGCCCTCCCCTTCTTGACCCCCTGCAGCGGCCGAGCTGGCTTATTTGGGACGGAGTCGAGATTTCCTCACATGAGCAGAGGGGAGCACATTTCTCAAGAGCTTTGTGTCTCACGTAAGCTCAAAGGGTCAGTTCTTGTTCCTGTGTAACAAGAGCAGAGATTCCCTGGTGTTTGGTGAATAATCTTTTAATATGTTCTTCTTTCTTTTCACCTCACCTGTCCGTTACACCCTGTCCCACTGCAGCAAGGATGAGCCCTGCATTCATTTCTGAAAGTCTAAGCATCACCACATCCACTCAGACCGTGCTCACGGCCTTATCTTGCTCGTTTCCGTTTTCACGATGTTACCTGGGGAGCTGAAGCAGTGATGAAAAAGCTGACGCATCTTGCTTTCCAAGAACCGTAGTCAGGTCCCCTCGAGTGGGACACCTGTGGGTGCCCTCCTATGATGTGTGAATTTGTCTTGTCTCTTCATTTAGGTAATCGTGTTCCCTATGGTCCTCATAAATTCTAAGCATTTCACCTTCGTAGTTGTGTTGTTATATAGTTGCTCTCCGCACACCTAAAAATACCAGGCAGAGTAATTTTGTGTATCTGGGGAAATTCTGCTTATTGTCAAGCAATTAATCACTTGCTCTTTTAATGAAGGATGAGCAGATAGATTCTGAACTTGGAGGTTCTGGGAGGGCATCTAGCCCTAGAGGAGGGGCCGGTGGAAACTTACCCCTGGGAGAAGGTCAATGTGTGGCCAAGCCAGGGTTGGCATGGAGGCCACCTGAGCCCCTGCGGCCGCCAGCCTGCTCACCTTGGGACCATCAGAGATACTTGCCTAGGTCGCCGATGGTGCCACCCTAGTGCGCACGGCCCGTCATCAGTTCTGGGGTTTTGATCTGTTTTTGAAAGTTACACGTAGAGGATAGATCGCAAGACCTGAACACGGTGTTGGCTCACATGCGGGCCCTGTGTGTCCTCCACACACGCCAAGGTTGGAGTTTGACTATTAGGCTGAATGTGTATTGCTCATGCCTCAGAAATGTTAAGGTTAGAAAATAATTTGTGACAGCCATTGCAAATACCCACCTCTTTTAAGAAGGATCAGTGAGACCTTTTCCGATTTTCTCCTCTGTTTCCTGTGCAAACTGCCCTTACCCACAGACCTCCACATACCCCCTAGAGGTGCTGGCGTGACACCCTTAGGGGACGCCCTTCAGGAGAACCACTGCCAACGTGGACTCATTGCTATGCATGCCTGCCGTCCCTCTGCTGTGGGGTGGATTGGGGAAGCATTTTAAGAGCTTCTGAGCTGTACATTCTATAAAACTACAACAGAGGTAATGCAGATATTTTCCTATGTATAGAACTGACATCAGCTTTGAGTTTTGATGACCTAAGAGATGTCTTTAATGCATTACAGAGGTAGTGCTAAGTACTTTAGAGCAAGGAAATGATAACATCGGAACAAGATTTTGATGTGTTGATTCTAATAATCAGCGAGTCTTTTACTTTTATGAGCAAGACCTTCTATGAGATGCAAAGAAATCGTGGCATGCCTTTAGAGAGGAGGTTTCTAAGAGTTATGTTTCGTGGAGTGGGCAAAAAAATATATCTTCCTTCTTAAATACAGGAGAGTTGTGTTGCAGTTTTCATTCTGCCTGCCCACAGGACCTTGGGCAAACCTGGGCCTCATTTTCTTCACAAACAAAAGTCAGGGTTTCGGGCTAGAGTATCTGAGATGTCCCTTCCAGCTTTAAAATGAGTTATTCCTCTCTTAAGTACAGAATGAAATGGGGTAGGAACAGAGGCGCTGTGAGCCGCTAAGGTGCCCTGCTAACCGGTAGTACAGACCCCCAGGCCGTGGCCGGCCTTTCTTTGGTTGGCTGCAGAGAATGATAAAACCGGAGACTGCCATGATGGCCCTGTATCCCTCTCTTTTTTAAAAAAATAATAAATTTATTTATTTATTTTTGGCTGCGTTGGGTCTTCGTTGCTGCTTGTGGGCTTTCTCTAGTTGAGGCGAGCAGGGGCTACTCTTTGGTGTGGTGCGCGGGCTTCTCACTGCGGTGGCTTCTCTTGTTGCAGAGCACAGGCTCTAGGCGCGCGAGCTTCAGTAGTTGTGGCACACGGGCTCAGTAGTCGCGGCTTCCGGGCTCTAGAGCGCAGGCTCAGTAGTTGTGGTGCACGGGCTTAGCTGCTCCGCGGCATGTGGGATCTTCCCGGACCAGGGCTCGAACCCGTGTCCCCTGCATTGGCAGGCGGATTCTTAACCTTTGCGCCACCAGGAAAGCCCCCCTGTATCTCCTTTTGAACAGAGATATTTGCAGCAAACCCTTGAACAATCTTGAGTTGACCTTTTGCATTACCCTTCTGATGTTTAAAATAAAAACTTTGAAAATATTGAATACTTAATTTTAGAAATTCGTCCTTTAGTACTACTTGGGATAGATAAATTATGACCACATTTTTGAGAGTGTTTCTCCCCCTTCCCCCTAAAAGTGCATTTTTCTTTTTTCATTATGATTTCCTGAATCTGAAGCCCATTGACCAGACTGTGAAATACCTGTCAGCATTTCTCTTACTGAATTTTAAGCGTCATAGTAACAGTGTTGTGAGGGGAGTCATTGAACCTGCAGGGTTAGTTCATCATCTGACCTTCAGTGTTATTTCTCTGTGGGAGGAACAATCGTCATCCCCTCACGACCGGCCTGCTCACTTCCAAAGCCACATTTCACCCTTAAGGTCCTGAGACAAGACAGTTGAAATGGAAGATTACTCTCTAAGAAGTCCTAAAAAAAATAACAAGTATGCATTTGATGAATAGCTAAAAGAGAAAATGGGGGCTGGATAATATAGAGCTTATTAGATGAATATCCTCTCTGACCGTCTGCAAGTTGATTTATCAGTATCCATAGATAAACATTCTACATACTCCCCTTACACATGAAATTTCCTTCTATGAGTACCTCTCAGCACAAAACTGTATGCAATACTTTTTTCTAGAGGATTTTCAGGACTATTTCTGAGTTGGATGTAAATGTTGGAAATAATATGTTGCATGATTTAGAAAGAAAATAATAAATGGCCGTGAAGGTTAAGTGTTTTAATGTTCTTAAAGTAAACATTTTAATTTTCAGATTAAAAAAAGGTTAGCCCAAGATCACTACTTAGAGTTTCCCCAACAAACACAATGGAATAAACTTTGTTTTCAATAATATTGAACAGTATTGTTTATTGTTGTTTAAAAGGTAGAAGGTAAACCTGTATATAGATCAAGGATTGAGAAGGGCAATCTTGAGTCCTCTTTACATCTTAATTTCTGTTTACCTTTTTGTCCTTATACATATGCAAAGTGGTTCAAACTTCCGTCCTAAAATTATTACTTAAACGTTTTATAGCCACTGTTGGTTTGGGTGTCTGAAACTCTCAGTGAGGTAATCTGTTGATAATACAGATGGGTTTCGAATTTGCACAGAACCATTCTGCTTTTCAAAAGATGAATAGCTGTATGATTAACAGGGATTCAGATGTCATAGTTTTTTTAACATGTATCAGTGCATAATATGCAGTAAGAGATCACATTCATCCTCCCTGGTCTTAATCATATGACTGCATCATTGCGTTGCCTGTCAGAAAGAGAAGAAAATTACTTCCATCATTCAGGGAAGAAATCCTTAACATCTTTCGTTCCCATTTCCATATTCTGAAGTCAATCCTGTTTCATTTTTTTCTGGGTTCTGGAAGGTCAGGTGCCCAAGAATAACTGATAATTAACTGTAAACACACGCACACACGTGTGCACACACATGATGGGGCAAGGATAACTTCTGGTTAGCTCCGCCCCGTCTAATAATTGCACCCAGAGCGGCGCCAGGCCACACCTCCTCCTCCCGTGCTCACCTGTACTTCTTGTGGCAGCAGCATCTCGCCCATGTGGGTCATCTAAGCACCGCGAAGGCAAGAGTGTAGAAGAAAAGAGAGGGGAAACCACGCGTTCAGTAGAGAGCGCCTGGGTGAGAGCAGATGAGAAAACTCAGGCCGCAGGCGTGGGCTGGAAAGTGGTAGAAACTGGGCCTAGTGGGAGAGCGGGGCCACCCCTGAGACCCTGGTCCTTTATAGTTGGGAGGTCTGTTCTTTTCGGTTGAATTGCCTTTTGTAATAATGACCTTCTAAGTGTTGAATTGCTAATCTGCAGTGGCCTGACTTGTTCTCGCAATTAATCTTTGTTTTCAGCTGATTCTACGGGAACGCATTCCCTGTACACGACGTACAAAGACTACGAGCTTATGTTCCACGTGTGCACCATGCTCCCACACACGCCCAACAACAGGCAGCAGGTACGGCCTCCTCCCACCCCCCACGGCAGATGCCAGCCACCTCCGAGGGCAGCCCCTCGATGGTATCAGCGTATTTCGAATTTGCAAAGAATCATTAGGTTTTTTTCTTTGAATGGCGTTCATAGTCTTTGACTCTTTTATCATCTGGAAGTATTTGGGCTTTAAAGGGATTATTATGGCACAAGTTTTATTGCACTCTTTTTTTGTTGTTTTTTATTTTAAACGTCTTTATTGGAGTATAATTGCTTTACAACGGTGTGTTAGTTTCTGCTTTACAACAAAGTGAATCAGTTATATATACACATATATCCTCAAATCTCCTGCCTCTTGGGTCTCCCTCCCTCCCACCCCTCTAGGTGGTCACAAAGCACCGAGCTGATCTCCCTCTGCTATGCGGCTGCTTCCCGCTAGCTATCCACCCTACGTTTGGTGGTGTATATATGTCCATGCCACTGCACTCTTTTCTTACAGAACTTAGAAACTCTTCCACACTCACCTGGATTGCTTGCCAGGCAAAATCTTAATGGGAAGCAGTGTCAACTGTATTAATGACAGAAGAAGTCAACTGATGTAACCTGAGCTGCGGTTTCTGCGTGTGGGTAGATAACTTCTAGAAAATATTGTAAGAAAGAATCTTGTAGCTCACTTGTGGCGTTCTTTACTTTTAGGGGTTTGACTACATTTGGGGTGAATCCAGAGTTAAAGCAAGGTTTGTTTCCATGCTTAGAAAACTTAATTTTGCTGATGTCGCGTAACCGCACTCCTTTGCTCTAAATTAAAGCACCAGGGACTACGTAGTAGTTGTTTGATAAGCATTTGTCGTGTGAATGAAACTTAATTGTTGCAGAGAACTTTGTCTTTCGTTTTTGCTTTTTTTCTGAATGCTCATGAAATTCAATGAAGGTAGTCAAGGGGTGCATTTTTCCAGCGAGGCCACTTGCCCTGTTCCCAGGTGGGAAGGACCACCTTAGATCCCACAGCCAGGAGGAAGAAGAGGCCCCTGACCCCCAGCCCGGCTTGTCACATCTGGGGCTGCAGCTCCTCTGTGTATTCCTCTTCTCGTGGTAATTACTAGATGGGTTTTTTCTACCTAATACTTAACCTCAATTCCTTGTCCTTCCTGTATTTTCTATAGGCTTTTCTAGTAATCAGAGTTCTGCCCATTACCTTCAGAGGATCTGTCTTTTGATCACATGTCTGTATGTTTTTTATGACATGGAGTTACAATCCCTAGATCACACGTATGAATTTTACACACGTTTTAAACTAAAGGATTTCTAGCTCTTCAAACATTTATTTGGAATAATGCCTTATAGACTCACTCGATATTAAGATGCTCAACTTTAGACCATGCAGTTGTCCTGCAAATACTTTTGCAATCATCCAATAATTAAACTCTGGGTGAGTTGTTGCTGAGAAACCTGAGAGGGCTGACTCAGGCCCAGAGACTCTGTCAGTACCTTAGTGGAAATAGAACCAGTGCCTTTGGACCCCACTCATGGAGCATTCAAACCACAAGGCCCTGCCAGCTCCCCAGTTACCTGAGTCACTGGACTCCACATCCACTCCCTTGTTTCTCAGAGGGCAACCTCTGGAATTTCGAAGTCCCTTGACTTTACTGTTACCAGAACTCAAAGCTGGCTTCCCCCGTCCCCTTTTTATTGAACAGTAAGTAGAAGTGTGGTTTTCTGAGTTCTTTATACCAGAGTTTCTTTCACTGAAACTCTCCCCGAAAAGTCCTACACACAAAAATGTGGATGGAAGGATGGGGGGTGGGGAGTGAGGTACGTGGGTGTTTTCAACTTCCCAAACGGGAGATTAAAAAAAAAAAGAAATCCCTGTACATTGAGATTGTATAGTACAAATTCCGTAGCCTAAAGACTTGTTGGTTCCATTTTTGTTTTTCTTTTTTAACTTGAGTGAGAATCCATGGCATTGAATGTTATGCTGATGCGTTAGAGGTAGAAAACTGCTTGTTTTGCTTTTTCAGTTGCTCTTACTATATGTAGAATATATATGCTCTTATATGTGTTTCATTGGGAAATCTATATACTCAACGTAGGATGTAGGTGAGTAATCACAATATAAAAGGGATGAGTGTAGGATGGGGGATAAGAGTCATTGAACTTGTATTCTGAACTTACTGTAGTCAGTCATTTGCCTTGTGGCCTTGGAAAAGATTCTTAGTTCTCAAGAAATTTGATAATTATATAATGAGTATGTGGTCTAGGTGGCCAACAGTGGGTGCTTGGAGACCTGTACTGAGAAGGAAGAATTCTACACCGAGGCTCAGGCGGGAAGAATGCTGTTATTTTTGAGATACCTTCCAAGGGTTTGGAAGCGGGGAGGTGTAGCACACCTGAGCGTATTTGGACAAGATGATGCATAACATCTCCCTCTTAGTGTTAGAATTCCGTGATTCTAGGGCCTTCTTTGAGGCTTCCTCCTTCTAGGTTGGAAAAAAGCTTCAGCAGAAAAATGTAGATCTTAAGAGCAAGAATTCTAGAACCACACTTCCTGGATATGAATCCCAGCTACTTAGCTTTGTGACCTTGGGCATAATTGTCTGTGCTTTATTTTCCTTTATCACTGAAGGTAGAGACTTTTACCTCTTTCTTCACTGAGTGTTGTATGCACACAGAACCACTACCCAGAACGTGGAGAGCAGTCAGTTAACATTTGTTGAACGAATGAATGAATGAACCTTTCTTAGATGGTAGTTAGAATTAGGTGAGTCAATATGTGTAAAGCACTCAAAATAGTCCCTGGCACAGAGTGTGCTCAGTGAGTTTTAGGTGTTATTTTATGTTATGTTATGTTATGTTATGTTATGTTATTTTATGTTATGAGATATAGAGGACAAGTATTTTAGATGACTTAATTTTCATTTTATCTTCCTGTTCCCAGTCCTAAAGACCTATCATGAAAAGCTAAGGCCTGAATAGTTAAGAAAGGAAGGGACGAATTTATCAATAATTTCAGAAAATCATTTTTACTTTGACATTTAACACGTTGCTAATGAAGAATGACCAGAATATTCTGGTCATAGATCAGTGATGGCACTGTGCCGCCTTGGAGCACGGACTTTCCAAATTTTTTGCGGGTTGTGCTACTTTGCCGTCTCTCTCGCCCACCTCACCCGTGCCCACACATTATGGTAATACCAAGGGCATAAGTGTCTGAAGTGACCCTCCGGGTTCATGCCTGCAGTTTGAGGCCACAGAACTTAGCAAAGTTAACTGGTCTGTACGTGAATTGCACCTCTGACTTTGGCCTCATTAGCCCCATGGTATTTGTGACTATTTCACTGTTCCAGATGCAGCCACATCAGATACAATTTCTTGTGTTTGTTCTTATAATAAATCAAGCCGAAAGCTGATTCCGAGATGTATTAAAAGTCTTTAGAGAGTCCATGACAGTTGCAAGAGAGTTCAATCTTTGGAATGTCTGGACTCTTACAAAGAAAACCTAGCCAGATAAGGAAGCCAGATAAGGAATCCCGTTCTTGGAGTGTTTTCCCTCTTCAGTCAAATCCCCCAGGTCTCTCTCTGGGTCTGCTTGGCAGTCAGTCCACTTTTCCCAGGGCTGTCTCCCCTGGGTGCTTCCCTCCTGCTTGTCCTATAGACAGATCGTAGTTAAGCCATCATGGGATGTTATCAGTGGAAAGAACCCCACAAATTAGCTTCGGACTTCACTTTGGCAGAGACAAACTAAGTATATAAACAGATGAAGGTAGCATGGTTCCTGGCACACAGTAAACTTTTTTTGTGTGTGTGAATGCATGTGTAATGTTAGAACTGCCCTGCTTGGAAGGGCTTTCTGAGCTCCATGGAGGTCCCTAAGGAAAAAGACAAAACCACTGGGTTTCTCAGATTCCATCTGAAGAATCCTGGTCTTAGCCTAGGGATGGGCTTGACATCTACAGAGGAAATAGGGACAGAGCTCGTGAGGCTAGGCTGGAACCCCTTCTCCATATAATTTAGACAGGTGGTCAGCCCCTGCTTTAAAAGGTTTGTGTACATACTTCTGTAAGTCCCTAATTGGTACAGCTGAGGAACCATTTAAATATTGGAGGAATCTACCTCATTAAATGCTCTACAGCCAGGTCCTGACTGCTCTTGGGTTCACCTATAAATAGTAATCTGGAATATTTTGGAAGCATAAAAGGTGTATTCAGCTTTTCATGATTAGCTTTATTCCCAGGCCAGAAAGAAGAATGTATACTTATACCGGATAATAAGAATTATTGCTTTGAAAAAGGGCTGGTATTGCCCAGTTTCAGAAGAGAAATATTTGTATCATCATAATCTTTTCTTATCTTCACTTTGTTATTAAATCATTAAAAATCCGCATTCTTGGTTTATTTCTGTTTCTCCATTTCCAAAATATTCAGTCTTGCTTAGCTGGTTTGTGCATTTACTCTTGCCATTGGTAAAATATTTTATATAATATTTTTATATCGGTTATATAGAATGGTAAATCAGCAATGCATCCTTGAAACGGTGATTAAATTTGACCTCTTCTCACTGATCTGAGATCAGAGTGGTTAATTAGCGGCCACTTTTTTGTGGAAGCAAATTAGGCAATATCTTTTGTATTTATGTGGTAATGTGTGTAGGTTTTCCCCCTCTTTCTTGCTGGCCAGACTACTATTCTATGTTCACTTTTTCTATGTCTTTATACAGGAAACTTTATAGATGTCTCTTAAAAATGAGAGCGAAATTCTGACCACTGGTACATGCTCTTTTGAGTACAGAGAATATGAGGGGGCTGTGTTGTGTGCATGCATGTGTGTTTGTGTATGTTCTGTGTGCAAGCGTGCAAAGTCAGGACGGTCTCTGAAGGAGGAGAAGCTAGCGCTCCGTGTAAAGCGGAGACACTTTCTAAGCAAGGGTTGGCAAACACAAGGTGCCTGCTGCAGAGACAGGTGGGCGTGTTGCAGGGACAGGGTGGCTGTCCAGAAGGGGAGAGGGGGGTGACGGGGCCAGACTGCGGGAAGGATCGGGACAGACCAGTCTTTGTCAGCCCTGCTCCTACTGCTGGGGCTTTCCGGCAATACCCCAAGAACTGAGATCCAGAATTTATAATTGTTTTTTCAAAACGGGATACATTTAATATTTTTCCTCACTTCTGAACTCATCTCTTTGAATTTCAGAACTTGTAATCATTAAACGATGCAATATTCTCTTTGAAATCATGCTCATTTTCACATGTTTGCTTCTTAAGACAAGAAACTCTCTCTGGAGATCCGCCTTCTCCAGTTTCAAATTCAGCTTTCTCATCGCTGACCCTGAGAGACTTCTTCTGAACGACATCCCAGCCGCATCACATCTTCTTACGGTGCAGCCCTTTCCTCCTCTCCTCCAGAATTAGGTGCAACATGCTTTTTTTTTTTTTAAAGAATTTAACAAATGAACCTATTTGCATAGAGGCTGGTAGATCTAACCAAGTTCAGCTTTATGCCATTTTTGATGCATATGCAGCTGCCTGGAGGTTGGCTGTTTTCACTTGTTTTTGGTTCTTGCACCACTTTGAAACTGGACCTGTGAAACCCTGAAGTGTGTTTAAAGAATTGAAGATAAACCCACAGGTTGCTATTTCTGTAGCATCTGTATGCTTTTTGTCAGGGAATTGGGTGAAGAATCACATTTTCACTTTCCTTGTCATACCAAGAGCTTATTGATGGCTCACAGCTTGAATCAGGTGTCGGGAAGTTAGCAGGATTGACTCTGTAAATCGAATACAATATTTATCAACTCACTCTCGCGGTTGAAGACTCTTGAGTTGGCCCTTTGGGCACTGAAGAAGTGTTAGGAGCTTCTCACGTCTAGAAGGCCTAGAAGACGTCGTTCCTTAATCCCTGAAATAGCACCGGTGGCGTCTTGGTGACCAGGAACTTGCCTTGCTGTCTTGCTGGGCTGCCCTGGTTTATGGGCTGCCATGCCCTTTCCCCTTCCATTTCCGGAGTCGACTTCTACAGAATTTCATTGACAAGTTAGAACAAGACATAACTAACTGCTGAAGAGAACCCTAACCTTTATATAAGAAGCCTAAGAATTACTTAGGTTATTTAATGTCTGACAATGAATAACGTTTCCATGAACCTGCCAGTTGCTGTATTCCTTTAGTCTGTAAAAAGATTCAGATATCCTATTGATGGGCCAGGTGTTCATTTTTCTTCATTTATTCTCTCCAGAGAGCTTGAGATTTTATTTTCCTCTTCTTAATGTATCTCCTTGTTCCCCTCCCTCCCCTGCACTTTTTCTACAAAGTGTATTTTGTGAGCGTGGTTAAATTAACTAGATTTTAAAAACTATTTCTAGCCCATTTTACAAAGCAAAAGAATATGCTTAGAAAGGGGCAAAGGCGGGTTGGCCGTCATCAAGGTCACTAACTAGCTTTAAAGTTTCCTTTAACTTGCTCTTTAAATATTCCTGTGGTGAAGTGTAGATAGAACTGGACCCATGGTCTTCCTTCAGGAGCAAGAGAAATGGGTAGGAATAGCTGTCCACGTTTCACCGACTGATGAGGCTAGGCTGCCCTCTGAGGTTAACCAGTATCGTGGCCAGCGGATGCCCTAGTCACTGGGGAAGGAGGGGCCCAGAATTCCACACGTGGCCTTGGCCCCTGCAAGCTCCATCGTCTCATCAGTCTGAGAATTCCCGCGTTTCAAGGAGATCGAGAATTCCCGCGTTTCAAGGAGATCGAGAATTCCCGCGTTTCAAGGATATAGAGGAAAGTACAGTGTAAGCCACTGTGTTTGTGCTCAGCAAATACATTGAACACACTGTTAGGTATTTCAGTTTTTCTTTTAATTTTTCATTTGTTCCTGAATTTTGTTGTCCTGTTACAGTCCGTGTGAATCATGTATTTCAGTTATTGCAGAAACAAGGGAAGAATATATCTTAGCCTCGTACAGTTTTCAGCTTGTCATGATGCTTGTTTTACTTTTTTATTTATTTTTTTTGGCCGCGCTGTGCGGCTTGCAGGATCTTAGTTCCCCGGCCAGGGATCAAACCCCCGCCCCCTGCAGTGGAAGCACAGAGTCGTAACCACTGGATCGCTGGACCACCGGGGAAGTCCCGTGATGCTTGTTTTAGACACGTGTCCTTGCCTTGTTTTCTTTTCTTTTCATGAAATGTTTATTGCGGTTAACATCTGTGTCCACTATAGGATGGGTAAACAGTAACACGGTGAATATATGACTAGTTTGCTACTGATTTTTTTAATGTGCATCTTAAAATGTCACCTTTTACTTAAATACCTAACAAACATTTTAAAAACGACAGCTGGCTCATTAATGGCTATTAATATAGCTTTCAAAAGTTCACTCAGGCAGTAAAACAATTTTTGTGTGTTTATAACTTTAACCATCGGGATTTAAATAGGAGTTTTCCAGCATATGAATCAGCGATTTAACTGGCCCAGAGTAGGGAACTCTGGAAGAATGGACATTTCGTTCCCACTTTTCCAGGCCTTTTATCATGCTAAATCACAAGTCAGGGGCCTGACAATGAAATCCCTTTTGTATCTGGGTTTAAAAGGTTTTAAAAGTTGAAATTAATGCTCTTTACAGTGAAGTATGTTCTGTAAGTGCCAAATAAATTTAAGCGTGAGCTCCTTGCCTCTGTTATTGCTCATAAAGAGAGATTTACTACCTGAGATTACCCCGTTCCTGCAGTGACATCACCAACTCATGTAAGGATTACTGTCTCTATGAAAACTGAGGATCACAGACTCTGTGAGCACAGATCCTAATGGCTTTAGGTGCATAAGTTTACGGAGCGTATGGATTTGTTGGTGTGTATTCAGAGTTGGTCACAGTTTTATTGCGCAGTGTTATGTGGCTGTGATTGTGTATTTGTAACGTTTGTTTATTCACTTAGCCAGTGTGTGTGTGGGGGTGTCTGCTGTGTCCTGGGCGGGCCATTAGAAACTGGGAAGCCAAAAGTCAGCAAGATACATCTCCTGCCCTCCTGATGATTATGACCTGATGCAGGAGAAGTAAACCAAGACTTAGAATAGGACACGACAACTAATATGGTCGCTGTGGGCCTGGGGTATGGGTGCAGGGCCTTGCAGTCCCTCCAAGGACATTGTTTCCAGTGTGCTGGTAGCTCAGCAGAGACCTGAGTGGTCTAGGAGAGACTTGGGGTGAAGGGGGCATTCTTGGTAGAAGGAACATCGCAAGTAAAGGGGTTCAGGTGTTACTGCCCTGGGCTTCCTTCTCTCCTGATGCATTTGTAATTTACTGGGTTTTCCAACGGTTAATCTGGTGGAATTCTGTGTTCCCGAAATACATTGAAAAGGCTAGATTTCAGTTAATTAGCTTGAATATATCAGCCGCCAAAATAACAGTCTTCTGTATTTTTGTTGCAGAAATGCACGTGTCACTTAAGCCCCTGACACCCTAGTGCAAGACTTTCAGCCACTGTACCTTCCCTTGGACACTCTGCCGTCTCCTCCTTTTAAGGCGAAGAGCTTAATCTACAAGATTCCTTAAAGCAATTTTAGCTCTAATGTGCTATTATTTCAGGGCAAAAAATGAAAAAGAGGAAAAGGAGAGAGAACACCAGTTGCATTTCAAAGCAAAAGATGAACTTAAATACCGAGGCTTTTCTTTCCACAGGTCTTTGGATGCAGCCATGTCAAGGAGCCTTAGCTTCCAAAGGAAGACTCTGCTTTTCTAAAATAACTCCTTGAAATTGAATGCTGAGTGAACTGTATACATTTACGTATCTTGTTTTTACAGAAAACCGTGTCTGTAACTCTGTGTGTGTGTGTGTGTGTTCACTTTCCTGACTGCAGCTCCTGAGGAAAAGGCATATAGGAAATGACATCGTGACCATTGTCTTCCAAGAGCCTGGAGCACTTCCTTTTACTCCAAAAAGCATCCGGTCCCACTTTCAACATGTCTTCGTCATAGTCAAAGTGCATAATCCATGCACTGAAAATGTGTGTTACAGGTGAGTCCCTGGCGTTTCATGCTCTCAGGGTTGTTCCAACAGGACCTCATTCCCCAAAATGTCTTTCAATTAGTTTTCCAATTATTATTTCTATGCTCGTAATTATCCTTTTTTTTTTTTCTAATTATATTTCCCATGGTCTTCACTCAGGCACTTTCTTTCTTTCCTTTTCTTTTCTTTTCTTTCTTTTCTTTCATTTTATTTTTGGCTGCGTTGGGTCTCGGTTGCTGTGTGCGGGCTTTCTCTAGTTGCGGCGAGCGGGGGCTACTCTTTGTTGTGGTGCACGGGCTTCCTATTGCGGTGGCTTCTCTTGCTGTGGAGCACGGGCTCTAGGCACACGGGCTTCAGTAGTCGTGGCTCGCAGGCTCTAGAGCGCAGGCTCAGTAGTTGTGGCGCACGGGCTTAGTTGTTCTGCGGCATGTGGGATCTTCCCCGGACCAGGGATTGAACCCGTGTCCCCAGCAATGGCAGGCGGATTCTTAACCACTGCGCCACCAGAGAAGTCTTACACTCAGGTACTTTCTGCAAGAAATAATTGCCTTCTTCCCATTTTGAAACAGTGAAATTCCTAGCAGTTCACAGTTCCTAGGTTTCACCTTTCCTCAATGTTAAAGACTTCCTCCAGTCCCTGCCAGACCATCGCTTGATTGATAGCAGCCTCAGAGGTGGAGGATCTGGCCATTTCAGTGCTTCCCTGAAAGGAATGCATTCTGGTGGTAAAATGTTGCTTCCCGTCAAAGAGCTTGGAAACGCGCACACGGTGGTGTGGTGGTGTGTCGAGATAGGGGTTTGACACTCGCTCTGGTGATTTCAAAAGGCCATCCAGGTGCCTCGGAATCCCGAGACTGACGAGGCCTGCCCTTCCTGTACCCATGCTCTTCCTTAGGAAACAGCTGTCACCGAAGGCTCCACCTGCCTTGTGGGGTGTCAGTAAAAGAGTCGGTCTCTGACCTGAGTGAGAATCCAGCTCTCCTGCCCCCTCATGGCACTTTGTAACGAGTTAGCTTATTTTTTGGCACCTTCATTTCCTTTCCTGAAAACTGGGGATAATAGTACCAACTTCAATGTGTAGTTATGAGGAATGACTAGCAGGAATTATGCAAAACACCTGTTAGAGTTCCTGGTGCTTATCTTAAAGCAGTGGTTACCGGTTGAGCTGCCTCCCGGGCCTGGATGGGGCCCAGGCCTGGGTACCTGTGAGGGGACAGAGGGGCCTGTGAACTGCAGCCGTGCCCTCCTAGGGGCAAAGAGACTGGCCTGCGTGCTTGGTGTCTCCAGCTTGCATCCCCACCCCATATGCTCTCTCCATCTGCATGGTTTCCCCCCACGGTGATCCTTGTACGCACCTCAGTTCAAGACCCCTGGCCTGAACACTCAGAACGACTTTTTATTAAAAGAAAAAAAAAAAAAGTGATATTTGAAGAAAAGGACCTCTAGTCTGTATAAACGATACACTTAAAACCGGTAACGTTGGTGCAAACATGCTCAGTCGGCTTATTCTTCTGGGATCTCCCCTGATGAATGGTAATTATGGAGAGTACTCTTAAATGAGCCTTCCTAATGGATTGGAAACATAAGCCTAGGGCTTTATCGTATTTGGTGTTATTTTATAGGCTGCTATTCTTAGGTCAAATCAAGTATTTTTAATTACTTTCTATCTTCATGCTTCTATCGTGAGGTGGTTGATTAGCACAAAAAATCTTAAGGATAAGTAATACCTTTTTATTTTTATTTCTTTGGGATTTTCTGTGTTTAATTAAATTACCGGGGAGGGTTGCTTTTGATATAGATCTTACCTATCAACAAAGTGGCTTGCGTTACGTTTTCTGTGGTAGAAACCAGCTTGTACAAATGGTTCAAAGATGGGGTCATTGCCTTTTAAGAGAACCACGTTGCTATCTCTGAATTATCATTTACTAATGAGATTCACATAAAGCAGTGGAGTGCCTCTAGGGTTTGGAAGTGCCTCATAAACATTCATAACGATCACACTTACCACCTCATGACTGTCCTTCAAAGAATCAATCATAATCTTCTGGAAAGCTAGTCAAATCAATTCCATGACATTTCTATGAAGACGTGTTTACTCTGTCACAGGGAATAAGGTTACAGTGCCCAGGTTTTCCAGAAACACCTCACAGGTCTGTTTCCTATGATTTCCTCAAAACATACCAGTCACAAAATAAATTCATTAAAATAATTTCCAAGGAAATGATAAAATACAGTCCAGATCTGCTGTTTTCCAGGTTGCTCCGTCTTAATCACGGGTGCGTTTTATAGAAGCCTGGGTGGGTCGCACACGCCCCTGTGACCCCTGTGCATCGTTCATCCCATTAGCTTTGCACAGGTGCCGCGTGGCAGTGAGTTCTGGCGGATCATGACCTGCAGTACCACGTAGCTCAGAGGCGTGGTCCAGACAGACTGCTGGGGTGAGATGCCCTCCTCTGACAAAAGCGTGCTGCTAACTAGGGCGTCCAGAGTGTGAAAGAGCAGGCTCCCACCTTCCAGAGAAGTCTGAGGTGTGCCCCCTGGATACAGCAGGGCTCTCTCTCGGTGATGCTGGGGCCACCTGAACCTAGAAAGAAATAAATGGGGCAACATCCACAAAGCTCCGTGTTATGTAATTTTAGTCTAAAATTATTAAAGAGCAAACTTAACTGATTGCCTGTTTCTTTATACGAGATTCTTTCATTTCAATGGTTGTAGCCATTGTAGAGCTAACTCTGAGGGATTTATGTGTTTGTGTGCTTTCCAAGATAAACTCTTTGCAAAATGCATCCTTTAATAACTGAATGAGTAAACTTCTTGTTGTCTGTAGGCTTAGTGGCTAACCGTCAATTAAAAGGGAAGTATTATCTATATAAAACGATGACTTCCATTTTAGGAAACTTACTGTGTAGCCCCTTCTTACAAAAATTAGATGACAATGTTAAATCGATGATGAAAATGATAATTATTTGTGGCAATAATGGTGATGATAACAGTTGGGTTAATAGTAGCTTAGCATATGCATTATTCTGTTTAATCCTCATAGTGTGCTTTTGAGGATGGTACTGTTTTAACCCCCATTTTACAGACGAGGCACTGAGGGATTAAGTAACTCAGAGTCCCTCAGAAGGTGGTGGAGCTGGACTCCTATGAAGAACAGCGGATCCTGGAATCTGCTGTACCCCACGTTGCTTTCCTAAAACCCTTTAACTGGCACACGAAGGAAGGCTCATCTTTGTACTGTTGCCCTCAGTGGAGGGGTCTTATGTCTAAATCATCAGTAAATGCTCTCAAGTTATTTGGGTAAAATAAGAAATTCTAAAACATACTCTTGTTTCCACCCACTGGGAATTATCCCAGTCTGGCAAAAGAATATTCCATCTTAACTCTGCTTGAAAGAATTACAGATTATATAAGCTTTTGTAACCAGGGGTTTCTAATTGATCCCCATCCTCAGACTATCATGGTGATCATGGACTAGTAATAGTAGTAATAGTAATCATAGTAACAGCTGTGCCCGAATTCTGCTCCTTTTTTGGTACAGCTTTGATCTGAGGTGCTTAGGATAGTGGTTTATCGAGCCGCACTGTACCGTACACTGTAGTGGAGGTGTCCAGTTAGACATTTGATTTAATAGTTTGAGACAAGAAGAATCGCCCTGTTAACAGATGTCTCTCTCTGCCCACTCTGAAGCTCCACGGTGAGAGCCGTCTTGGAACACATTTAGATACAACAAGTTCACCCTGATGCTTTGGCTTAAGTGCGTCCAAGCTGCAGTCAGAGAGTAGCTTGAGATCCACAGAACTAAGTGCGAAAAGTAATCCTGTAAGATGTTAAATGGGATTTGACCTCCCCAGCGTTCCATGGGTAAAATACTTCCAGGAATCTGTGCTCATCACTGGAAGAGAAAACCACATTTAGGAGAGGTGATCACATGAGTTGATCATGGCCGGTGTCGGGAGGACAGGGTCCAGTGCACTGAGAGGCCACTTGAGCTGGTTGATCATTCTGGTGGAGAAGCAGCAGGTGTGGCTACACGACCCACAGTCCAGACATGTAGCTTTGGGACAGCTGTCTACGAAGTAACACCTGAGGACAAGTTAATTCCTACTCAGTCTACAAAGTCCTAAGGATGGTAGTGAGGGGAAGACGGGTCATATATGGTGTCAGCCCCTCAGCCATTTGAACCTCCACGATGTTTCTAGGACCTTCCTTGGGGACATGAGTCAAGTCCCCCCACCTCCCTCTCTGGTTCAGCACGTTTACTACCATGCATGTGAGTGAATTTGGTCTTCTGTCCCAAAGGGAAGCAGTCCTTCCCTCCCCTTTCATGCCAGCTAAGGCCCTGCCCAGACCCTCTTCCATCTTATACCTCTTTCCCCAGAAATGATGAACGCTGCTGAAGGGTGTGCAGGTTACAGCAAAGGGGAGAGATCCCTGGGGACTGTGATCTATTTGGAGTCTAACCAGCTACATTCCAGAAAAGGAATTCACACCTAATGTTTTCATTCCTTAATCACCTCTTTCAGGATTTTCTACCACGAAGAAGATGAAACACAGATTGCTTCCTTTGTTTATCCCAACACAGAAAACACCAGCCTGGGCAGATGTGGGGCTGGTTCCCATTCTTGCCGTGCAGTAGCTGCTCAGTAACTGGGGAGTGCTGTGGGGTTCATTCATTCACTCACTCCGGTCCTTCATCTGCTCATTCATTAATTCACTCTGATTTCAAAAAGGATTTGAGGGCTTCCCTGGTGGCGCAGTGGTTGGGGGTCCACCTGCCGACGCAGGGGATGCGGGTTCGTGCCCCGGTCCGGGAGGATCCCACATGCCGCGGAGCGGCTGGGCCCGTGAGCCACGGCCGCTGAGCCTGCGCGTCCGGAGCCTGTGCTCCGCAACGGGAGAGGCCACAACAGTGAGAGGCCCGCGTACTGCAAAAAAAAAAAAAAAAGGGATTTGAGACAATGAAAGCTTCTGTCTGATACAGGGGAGCATTATTGGTTTTGCCATATTAAGATGGTTATTGCCATCACTGTACATTTGATCTTTTCAGTCCCTGGAATCTCTTAAAACTTTGCTCCTATAAAATCTTCATTTGGATTTTCAAAATGTGATCAAGTGAGCATTTCCTTAAAAAAAGTGACATTCAAAACTTTGGGCCCTGTAAGCGTGATCATCATGTCCAATAGCAGTGAGATCACAAATAGCCCACCTCAGTGCTCTTGAAAGTGTCACTGTCCTCTCTCAGTGGTGAGCGGCCGCAGAGTTACAGAGCACCAGCCTGGCTACTGATCCATCATCTCTCCCTTAGTCGGCTCGCACAGCCGTGACTGGGACCACAGACCTGGTAGTTTAAGCAACAGACATTTATTTCTCCCAGTTCCGGAGGCTGGAAGTCCAAGATCAAGGAGTTGGCAGGTTTGGTTTTTCCTGCGGCCTCTCTCCTTGGCCTGCAGATTACCTGCTGTGTCCTCACATGGTCTCTCCTCTGTGTGGGTGCATCCCTGGTATCTTCCTGTGTGTCCACGTTTCCTTCTATAAGGACACCTGTTAGACTGGATTAAGGCCCACCCTAATGGCCTCATTTTGACTTAATCATCTCTTTAAAGACCCAATCTCCAAACACAGCCACATTCCCAGTTAACTGGGGTTTTGGACTTCAGCATACAAATTCTGGAGGGACACTACTCGGCCCATAACACCCCCTCAACTACTAAGTTTGAAAAGTTTTGCTAAAAACAAAGAAAAACTTGATACCCAGAAATGAGCATTAACAGGAGGCTACAAAGTAGCTGGCTTCAGTCGAAAGCGTGGGTGTATGTCTCATTTCTGAAGCTAACTGTCACAGCCTCACAGTTCATCTTGTTTCTCCTTTTCCTCCCTCAGTGTTGGAGTTTCTAGATCAAAAGATGTGCCACCATTTGGTCCACCAATTCCCAAAGGCGTAACTTTCCCAAAGTCAGCAGTATTCCGGGACTTCCTTTTAGCGAAAGTAATCAATGCAGAAAACGCAGCCCACAAATCAGAGAAGTTTCGCGCGATGGCCACTCGGACAAGGCAGGAGTACTTGAAGGACCTGGCGGAGAACTTCGTCACGACCGCCACCGTGGATACCTCCGCGAAGTTCAGCTTCATTACCCTGGGTGCCAAGAAGAAGGAGAAAGTAAAGCCCAGGAAGGATGCCCACCTCTTCAGCGTCGGAGCGCTCATGTGGCGCGTTGTGGCACGGGACTTCGGCCAGTCCTCGGACATTGAGTGTCTCCTTGGGATTTCCAACGAGTTCATAATGCTGATCGAGAAGGATTCCAAGAACGTGGTCTTTAACTGTTCCTGCAGGGATGTCATTGGGTGGACATCTGGGTTAATGAGTATCAAAGTGTTTTACGAACGAGGAGAATGCATCCTTCTGTCCTCAGTGGACAACTGTGCTGAAGACGTCAGGGAAATTGTCCAGCGATTGGGGGTAAGTACAGGTTTTTGTTTATCCACCAGGCTTAGGTCTGCAGTCCCAGATTCATAGTAGCTTCTGCTGTGGAACTTCCACCCCAATTACATCACCTAGGAAGTGAATTACTATTTCTTAGGGGTAGAGTTTGATTTAATTTTTTTTTAACTTTTAAATTTTTATTTTATATTGGAGTATAGTTGATTAGCAGTGTTGTGTTATAGAGTTTGATTTTAATTGCTGTGTCCTTTTGAGTTGTTGCTGAATCCGTGAATGGTGGCGAAACACCCATTACAAATTGATTGGAAAGGAAGAGTGAAGCCAGCTTTCCAAAGGGAACATCGGGATATATTTTCATAGTGTTTCAAGGAAGGACAAGAATTTACTAGATATTATGTCTGTTTGTCAAGATTGGCTCGACAGTACCTTCCCGGGGGAAATTAATAGGCACAGAATCACCGTTGACCATATTGATGGTCAGAATAAGCCCTCTTTGGCGCTTCACCTCCGCATATTTATACAACAGGTATTTTTGTTTAGTCTCCCGGATTAAATATGTTATTAATCTTGCAGCCAGTTTCTTACAGAGGTTGTATAGAATTACCCATTAAGTTAGAAAGACTTTAAGAAAAAAGTCATAAAAAAGATTGTTATTTTCAGTACAAAACCATGATGTCCGTGGTATTTAACAGTTGTATTTCTACTTCATAGTTTAACAAAGGAAGATACAGATTTTAGTTTGAGTATATACAATAGGATTTTAAGAATAAATGAAATACAAGAACAAAATGTGCTTTGACAAAAGAATTTTTCATGTGTAGATCTTCCCCAAGGGGATGTATGTTTCATTAATTAGAGAAGATTTAGTCAGTTTTGGATCGTGAGAAAAAGAGAAATTATACCCATTTCCTGCCCCATTTCCTCCCACCAAATATAAAACTTTTATTATTCCACACCACGTAGATGAGACAATGCAATCATGTCAGTGTCTGCTGGCCTTGGAGAAATAATGTCATTATTTGCAGATGCTCTTTACGGGAAATGGCCTCAGTGTGTTCAACAGTATTGAGGGCATATGTGCGCAAGCTGAGACGTGATTCAGGGACAATTAAGTGTGTGATCGGTTTTCGTATCTGGAGAATTGAGATATCTTGTGAGTCTCAGGACACATTGTGCTTTTAGTAATACTGCACATACTTTTTTTTAGGAGACCTACTGAGTCATCATAATTTGTGCTCCGGAAAATACAACATAAACACACCCCCTTCACCAACCACCAGAATGCACGTCCCGTAGGTTCTGACACATTCACTGTTCTGTGGACCCCATTCTACCGTTTTCCTAGAAAAATGACTATATTGCTAATGTGACTAAGGTGCCTGATATCTGGAATATATTTGAGGAAGTATATTCTGTATCTCGGATGACTTGTAACAGGAGATGGTGGAAACAAATCAACCCAAAGACCGTTGGGGGGTTAGAACAAAAGGCTGGTGCAGGGCAGGAGCAACAAAAATGGAAAGGAAGAGGATGAAGCTGTCGTAGTGGAGAGATGGGGAAGGGGTGCTATTGGGCAGATGGTGAACTCTGCATTTTCTAGTGGTGGGAAGTGAAATCAAAGGCTCTGTTATGCAGGTAAAGACACAGGTGGGGAATAAGAGCTCCCACCTAAAGGGACAGGTAGGGCCGGTCACTCTCAGAAGAGCCCAGGCTTGGTTGAATGCTCTCCTGTTGCCATCTTGAAATTCTCAATAATTTTTGACTAAAGGGCCTGCATTTCTGTTTTGCACCAGACTCCACAGATTATGAAGCCAGTCCCAGGTACATGGATAGGAAGCCACCATGTGATAATTGAGACCAAGGAATTATGTGAGGAACTCCAGATAAATGGAGAGCATGATCCTTCAGCCTTTGCAAATGTTAAGAAGTAAGGAAGTGAGAAAGAAATCGCAAAAAGTAGGGGACGTGGCAGGTGGTTGGAAGAAATAAGAGGAAGAGACAGAAGAAGTAGGACTCAGAAAAACCTTTCACTCTTCAATCTGGTATATGGATGTTAAATTTCAGCTGAAAATTGCATCCATATTGGAGAGAAGGCTGTGCACATGTCAGATACAGTCTTTTGGTCGGAGAGCTTAGTTGAAACAAAGCTGAAAAAGAAGTGAAGGAAAAATTTATTCAGGTTGTATAGATTACAAAAGTGCCTTTTCAACCATTTTAAATTAGTTCAGTTCGTAACTTTGGAAACTTCAGTCTTTCAAAACTTCACCACTAAGACCAGCAGTCCCTTTCCCTGTTTTCCTAAGCCCCAGACTGTCACGTGCACCTGATTAGCAGGGTGGGTACCGTGGCGGTAACACCCATGGTTACGTCAGCCACACCGGTGATAACACTGAACCAGCCCCGGTCCCACAGCTGTACTTACAGTCATAGGTCTTACTAAATAGGAATCTGTGTATTCAGAGCGTGTTTCATGGAAATGGAGCATTTATTAAAACTGAAACTTCATACGTTGGCTCTGTGCTTTGGGGGAAACAGGTATGATACCTCCCAACTTTCAACTGCCCACAAATAAGTGATGCCATGGTCATCAAATGATATTCTCAGTGAGCCCATGTTTCTCTTTCAGTGCATGTGAGCTCTTCTCATTAAGCACTTTTGAGGGTGGCATTAACTAATTATTGGTGCCTCAGTTCACGTAGTGGGATGCTTGTCTACAGACACCAAGGAGGGTAGCTGGCTGGCCACGTTTGATCTGAATGGTCCTCACCACCCAAGCAAGCGAGGGCAGGCTGTCCCCAGGAGAGGGATCCTAGGGGCTAGAACAGGATGTCCACAGGCCTGGTGCACAGAGAGCACTTAAGGTTTTCCTTAACAGTCTGACTTCCTCCTGCTGGCCATCCTGTGGGCAGGGCGCTAACTGTTAGCTTGGAAGGGCTTTGGGCCATTTTTTTCTCCATTGTTTGTATATGGCACACTTTGCATATCCATTCAACCATCCATGGACACTTGAGTTACTTCCACCTTTTGACTATTGTAAATAACGCTGCTAAGAATGTGGGAGTACAAATACCTGGGTGTACCTCTTTGAGACCTTGCTTTAAATTCTGTTGGGTATATACCCAGAAGTAGAATTGCTGAGTCTCATGGTAATTCCATTTTAATTTTTTGAGGAACTGCCATGCTGCTTTCCATAGCTGCTGCACCATTGGGTCATTTTTTTAAGTTGAATAAAATTATCTAATAGGGAATTCCCTGGCTGTCCAGTGATTAGGACTCAGTTCTATCACTGGCGGGGGCCCGGGTTCCATCCCTGCTTGGGGAACTAAGATTCCACAAGCCACACCGTATGGCCAAAAAAAAAAAAAAAAAAAAAAATTGTCTAATAGGTTTTATTGCTTGATGGTTGAAAGGCTTCACATGTTTTCAGTTGCTTCAGTCCACCTGGAACAATGGAACTTATATGCTTAAGATCCAAGTCAGGTGACGTAGAAAGGAGAGGGGGGAGTCATCAGAGCCCATCTTAAGCTCACAGGCTCTGTGTCAGTGGCCTCTAGGAAAAAGCAGGACACCTATATCTGGTTTGCCTTTGAAGAATGAAACCTTCGTTCTACTCTTGTTATTTTCGTTGCGCCTGATGCCAGGGGTAATTACGGTAAAGTCTGGATTGAACCGTGTCCTTGTCTTGTCATCTTGTCACTGGGATGTGTGCCCCCTGAAGCGCCACCCCTCACGGTCCCCTTCCCCCTTAGATCGTGACCAGGGGCTGCGAGACTGTGGAAATGACCCTGAGGAGGAACGGGCTGGGCCAGCTGGGCTTCCACGTGAACTTCGAAGGAATCGTCGCAGACGTGGAACCTTTCGGTTTTGCGTGGAAGGCCGGCCTTCGTCAGGGGAGCCGCCTCGTGGAGATCTGCAAGGTGGCCGTGGCCACGCTGACACACGAGCAGATGATCGACCTTCTCCGGACCTCGGTGACCGTGAAGGTGGTCATCATCCAGCCCCATGACGACGGCTCGCCGCGGAGGTAGGCGCTCATCCACGCTCGCTCCTCCTTGGCCTCTGTGGCGGGTGCTGTCCTGCCAGGTGCTCAGAAAGTGTGGTCACGTGCACCTTCCACCCAAGTTGTTGGGATGTCAACCATTCGGGCAGCTTCAGAGAGCTTTAAAAAAGGTCATTAGTATATAATAAATGATAAACTGTCATTTTCTAAGCATTTTGTTGGGACGTTGAAGTCATTGGTTAGCAGGGTATTTAAGAGATCTCATTGATTTAGGATATCAATGTGTGGAGGAATATGAGACGTCAGATGCGCTGTTTGGTGGCCACTCCATTCTGGCTGAACTGGCCCAGGGCTTTCTCATAAGCTGTCATGGGAAACCTAGGAAAAGAAGTGCTGGACTTGGAAAGCTCAGAGTGGATGGGTGGGGGGTAGGGACAAGAATGGGATTAGAAAGTGATACCATTCCATTGTCAATAGAATGTTCTCAGGCTCCATATCAAGGAAGCATTAGGCCAAGGGGAGAAAGAACTCTCACTAAGAACAAGCCACCCACCTGGCCTTGGCCCCTGTTGTAAGGCAGTGTCTATAGTGGTATCTGGAGTGCATTTCCTGTGCCTCCGTCTCAAATGCGGTTCCCTGCTGGCTGGCCAAGAGCCCTGGCTTTGGAGGGGTGAAGCATGCTTGGAATCCAGACGTTAGCTGTGTGACCTTGGGTGGGTCACATGCTCTCTCTAAGCTTCCCTTAGTATCTGTAAGATGGCATTATAGTATTGCTTACCTTGTACTGTGTAATGAAGATTAAATAAGGTGATAACGTGTAAGGCACTTCGCACCTTCTGGCATGATCAACACCTTACTCATTATACTTGAAAGAAAAATAAACTAAAACGTTAGGATATTCATTTGAATTTTTTCATGCTGTAAAAGAAATCCTTACTCAAAGATAGCAAGGTAACTGTGCCCACTTTCTGATCTTCTGTAGTAACTGAGGTCACTCTTTCTACCCTGTCCATCTCCTTTGCCCATCCTGCAAACCAGTGCTGTCCAGTCGCACTTTCTCTGATGACATGTTCCATATCTGTACTATCCAAGCAGTGGCCACTAGACACATGGGTAGCACACACTTGAAATGTGGCTAGTGTGACTGAGGAAAAGGAGTTTTCATGTTAACGGACGAATTAAGATTCAATTAGCCACATCTGGCTTGTGGCTGCCCTATTGGATAGAGGAGCTCTCGACCATGGTCTTTTTTAGAAAACAAACCAATGGTATACCACCTTCCTCTCTGGTTAATGTGCAAAATTTTGCAAAAGTGTGTTTCTATTGGCTATCTTACCATTTGCCTCCTGCTTGACTTTCTATGGTCTTGTTTCCTCTATCTGCCCAGTAAGTTTACAGATTAAAAGTTAATGAGCTGAAATTCTTCTTGAGAGTAGTAGCCGCGTGTCACAGGAAATACCCAAGGTGTTTCTTGTCGCCTTACAGGATTCTGTCCCATTAAATCCATTTGCTCCCCAAGAATCCCATGAGTCACTCATGGTGGTATGTGTACAAGAAAATCAGAGACAAAAATTACTTTCTTAAAAATGAGTCTTGGAAATAACAGAAAACAAATCCTTTAAACTTTGAAACTAAAATAATTTTATAAGTGTTAGCCTTTTAAAATAAATTTTCAACCAGTTATTAGAAAATTTTCCATAAGATACATTTCTTTCTTCATTGGCTAGAGTTATAGGTTTGTAAATTTTGTGGTGAGAATCAAGTCTTTTCATCTGTCTTAGAGACTGATTACTTCTATAGAATTAGACAAAACTGTTAGCATGTTCTCCCAAAATTAAAAAACAACATTTCTCTCCTATTTTTAGTTTTGGTCTACTGTTACTCAATAAGACATTTTTTTTAAGCTTTCAAGAGATCTGCTTAATAAAAATGTTAAAGTTATCATTATATTTGATATTTAAAACATAAGATTTAGAAAAATAGAATCTCCTAAGAAGTACGGAACTGTTTTTCAGCTCAAGCAAATAAACAAACAAAAACTACCATTTAAAAGTCCCGCCTGTTATTTTTTTATCCAAGGGCATGTTATCTGCTTTGGTCTGCACATAATTAATTCCTTCTTTGTTTTAAATGCAAATTCTCTTATTGAAGCTATTGAAGATATTTAGAGATTTTGCCTTTGTCTCCTCAGGGTATCCGTAATGTCATTCCCTGAAGATGCAGATTTTTCTCCCATTCCATCTGGAATAACCATCTTCTATATTTTTAACCTTAGCCAGGATTAGAACTAGCTGATCGCCTGGTAGTAAACACTCCAGAATTGGCCTGCCTGTCACCCACATTTCCAGAAGCCAGGAAGCTTTTAAGCCTAGCCTGTATCATTTGAAATGCTTTCAATTCAGCCTTCCAATTTTTTGAGAATTTGAATTTGTAAATTTGCAAACCCACATTTTTGTTAGTTTTGGATCCTGGTTCTGCCTGCGACTTTCAGAGCACCCGGATAAAAGTGCTCTCTGCTGTCCGGCAGCCTCGCATCACACACAGGAAGTTATCTGTGCAGTGACAGCCGTTTGCTTTAGACTGTGATGTTGAGTATGAAATGTCATTTTTGTTTTGTTTTGTTTCGTTATTTTTAACATCTTTATTGGAGTATAATTGCTTTACGGTGTTGTATTAGTTTCTGCTGTATAACAAAGTGAATCAGCTATACGTATACGTATATCCCCATATCCCCTCCCTCTTGCGTCTCCCTCCCACCCCTCTAGGTGGTCGCAAGGCACTGAGCTGATCTCCCTGTGCTATGCGGCTGCTTCCCTCTAGCTATCTGTTCCACATTTGGTAGTGTATATATGTCTGTGCCACTCCCTCACTTCGTCCCAGCTTACCTTCCCCCTCCTGTGTCCTCAAGTCCATTCTTTACATCTGTGTCTTCATTTCTGTCCTGCCCCTAGGTTCATCAGAACGTTTTTTTTTTTTTAGATTCCATATATATGTGTTAGCATACGGTATTTGTTTTTCTCTTTCTGACTTACTTCACTCTGTAGGACAGACTCTAGGTCTATCCACCTCACTACAAATAACTCTATTTCATTTCTTTTTATGGCTGAATAATATTCCTTTTATATATGTGCCACATTTTCTCTATCCATTCATCTGTCGATGGACACTTAGGTTGCTTCCATGACCTGGCTATTGTAAATAGTGCTGCGGTGAACATTGTGGTACATGTCTCTTTTTGGATTATAGTTTTCTGAGGGTATATGCCCAGTAGTGAGATTGCTGGGTCATTTGGTAGTTCTATTTTTATTTTTTTAAGGAACCTCCATACTGTTCTCCACAGTGGCTGTATCAATTTACATTCCCACCAACAGTGCAAGTGGGTTCCCTTTTCTCCTCACCCTCTCCAACATTTATTGTTTGTAGGTTTTTTGATGATGGCCATTCTGACCTGTGTGAGGTGATACCTCATTGTAGTTTTGATTTACATTCTCTAATAATTAGTGATGTTGAGTAGCTATTCATGTGCTTCTTGGTCATCTGTATGTCTTCTTTGGAGAAATATCTATTTAGGTCTTCTGCCCATTTTTTGATTGGGTTGTTTTTTTTTAAATATAGAGCTGCATGAGCTGTTTATATATTTTGGAGATTAATCCTTTGTCCAATGATTCATCTGAAAATATTTTCTCCCATTCTGAGGGTTGTCTTTTTGTCTTGTTTATGGTTTCCTTTGCTGTGCAAAAGCTTTTAAGTTTCATTAGGTCCCATTTGTTTATTTTTGTTTTTATTTCCATTTCTCTGGGAGGTGGGTCAAAAAGGATCTTGCTGTGATTTATGTCATAGAGTGTTCTGCCTATGTTTTCTTCTAAGAGTTTTATAGTGTCTGGCCTTACATTTAGGTCTTCAATCTATTTTGAGTTTATTTTTGTGTATGGTGTTAGGAAGTGTTGTAATTTCATTCTTTTACATGTAGCTGTCCAGTTTTCCCAGCACCACTTATTGAAGAGGCTATCTTTTCTCCATTGTATACTCTTACCTCCTTTATCAAAGATAAGTTAACCATACGTGCGGGTTTATCTCTAGGCTTTCTATCCTGTTCCATTGATCTATATTTCTGTTTTTGTGCCAGTACCATACTTTCTTGATTACTGTAGCTTTGTAGTGTAGTCTGAAGTCCAGGAACCTGATTCTTTCAGCTCCATCTTTCTTTCTCAAGATTGTTTTGCCTTTTCGGGATCTTTTATGTGAAATATCGTTTTACGTTTCCTCCTCACTCTAAGCAAGTTTAGCCTTCTGCATTATTAGATTTTTTAAAGAAATTATAGAGGAGGTTGTAGAAGAAGAAATGAACGGCACTTTGCTCATTTTGAAAATTAACAAACTTTAAAAAAAAATTTTATTTTATATTGCAGTATAGTTGATTTACAATGTTGTATTAGTTTCAGGTGTACAGCAAAGTGATTCAGTTATACATATATGTATATCCATTCTTTTTCATATTCTTTTCCCATGTAGGTTATTACAGACTATTAAGTAGTGCTATACACAGGGAGTCCTTGTTGATAAAGTCCAAACCTTTTAAACAAAATATCACTTAGTACCATTACTCCTACAGCAAAATACACAGAGATTCCTCCAGGTAAAACTACACATTTGATTTGTGGCATGGAAAATGACCCCATCTTTCACAAATTGGCTCTTAGGCCTTGTCAGGGAGGCAGCCAGAAGAAAACATTCATTTAAATGGACATGTGTGTGTAATTTTTCCTTTTAAGTTGTCTTTAATATAACAGCCATAAGGACTAGCAAAATGGCCAAGTTAATGAATTACAAGGTATTTCAGTCTTCGTAAACATTGTGAATAGAAGAGTGAAAAATGCTTCAATTCATTTTTTCCATTATCAGCTTTTTTTTTGTCCTGCAGGATGTCAGGGAGAGGTAATTCTCCTGGGAGCCCGTCTGCTCCTGTCAGCAGTAGGAGAGTCCTGTCATTTAATAGACTCACTCCTAGTTGTCCGCAGGTCAGAAGGTGTTTGCTTCTGACTCAGAAGCTGCTGGATTAAATGAAGTCTTTAGCTGGGGAAGTGTTTATGTGGAATCAAAAGGCACCCTGCATTTTGAAGTCCTATTCTCAAGCCTCAGAGTGATGATAACTCAGCTGTCCCCTGGCTTGAAAGGAAAGCAGAGCCATATTTTATTTTCCTTGTGGAATCCCAGAGAACACCAAGCAGGGAAGGTTCCCTTTGGGAATGCTTATTAACCGATCTCGTGCTGGGAATGGATCCGGGAGAGGCTGCATAGCGATTGGGAATGAGTGGCCAGAAGCAGTTAGGGAATAGCACTCTTCAAATGGAAATGAGGTTTGAAAGGGAGCAAGGACGTTTCCCAAGCAGACAGTCTCTATGGCAAAGATGAAGAACAGTTTTCAAGACTCTTAATTAAGCATTCCTTGGTTTTGCTAGGCAGGGCATGGCCCCAGCCCCTAGCCTTCAAAGGTGACTGACATTTTATCAATGTCATTTTCAGGAAAGCACATCAACTTAAAAGGCTGATAGGAAGGAAATAACAACTCATCAGAGTTATGCATGAGTTGTTATACAATGTGAGTGATTTAGTAAATATGTCCAATAAAAATGGAAACGAAATTCTATGCTGTGATGCATCTGTTTTGTGTGATTTTTCATACTTTGTTGACATACTATCCAAGACATATTTTTCTATATAATGCAAAACAGTGGAAATTATCTCATGTTGTCATGACTTTAAATTGTTGTTCTCTGATCATTCTATAAAATTGAAGCTGTATGTTCTTGTCTTCTGTTTGGCTACCGGTTGCCGTGACCGTTCAACTCCCCAAAGTACACAGAGAGGGACGTGGAAATAGAAATGGGAAGGAAAACTCAATTTTGTCAGATTAGCAGTTGATAGATAGATAGATAGATAGATAGATAGATAGATAGATAGATAGATAGTGTGTTGTAATCTGAATTAAAGTGAGGTTTTAGATTAGGGTTCCAATTTATGTGTATAGATAAGAAAAATCAGTTCCATCTGGTATTGTCTCATGGGCCCTCAAGTTATGAATATTAATGGGAACTGTGAAAAAAATATGGAACTTGAGGTCCCCAAAGTAACCTGAAGCACGGTCACAATTCTGAGTCCTCTGCCCAGTGCTCCAATATAATGTTTGAATTATCTTATCCCTCCTAGAATATAAACATTGAGTTACAGAACGAACGTTAGGTAGGTTGCCTTACATTTACTATGCGTTCACCTCTTTCATTCATTCCTTCACTCTGCAGTAGTTTGTGCCAGAAGCTGCTGGGCACCAGGGCTGTTAACAATGGAAAGGACAGGCATAGTCTTTACATCCATGGGCTCCTTTTTGTCTTGTGTGGCATTCTAAAGTGCAGGACTTCCCATTTATATTTTTGCTACTTAAAAATGGCTTTCTCAAACTAGAGCAAGAGCTTACATCTGGAGAATAAGTATCTCAGTGCTGAAAACACTCTCGTCCGTCAGTCATCTACACCTTAGTGCCTCTGCTTTTTTGGCAGTTTGAGATGTTGTGACATTGACACAGTGACCAGGATGCAAAGGGGGACAGTAAAACATGAGCTTTCTGTCCTTTGGGCAAGTAACTGTCTCATGCTTGACTAGTGACACTGGGCCGTGGTGATGGACAGCCAGTGAATATACACTCTCGTGGAAATATATTCATAAAAAATCAGGCGTCACATAGCTGAATCCTCTGTTGAACTGTGAAGTATATAATGTAATAGAATGTTTTTCCTCAACAAACTTTCTAAGGAAAAAAAAAACAAGGAAGTTGTTGGCTTCACAAAGAACTGTTTGGTCCTGTTTTAAGTCGAATGCTGTGTTAGGTACTGGGGTGCAGAGGGTGAAGACACATTCCACCCCGTGTCTGGTGAGAAGGAAAGGCCTGGAAGCTGATGAATTATTCAGTACCAGCCAGCTTCACTTTCCGTGTAATAGACACGCACCTTTTCAATTCAAAGACCTTTATTCAAAGGGCTTGGTCAAGTGGGTTTCTGGTCTAGATGTCTCTTTTACTATCTGTAGTCTAGGTGTCTTTTTTTAATCTTAAATTAAGGAAATTGATAGAAAAGTGAATTAATATTTCATTTAGTGCCTATTTCAGATATGACACTGCCCTTACCTTTACAGTAAATTATCTCCCTATTGGAAGCGTTTAATTTTTTTATGCAGCAGAAAGAGTTTGTGATTCGAGTGAATGAGCCCCAATTATCCCTGTCACCTTGTTGTATAATTTGGAAAGAGTCTTTTAGCTGTTAGCAGGCTATTAGCATAACAGACATTAAAATGATTAAAATATCGGTGATTACTTCAATCCCTAGGGCTATGAGGGCTCTTTGACAAAGTGCATAATATAAAAGAAGCAGGTAGTTCAGTTTCAGGGGATCTATCTGCCTTTGTTTCCAAAGACTCCTTCAAGTCCTAGTGGAAACTGACAGGATGTGGGCCTCATTAACTGGGCCTCTCACTGCTGTGGCCTCTCCGGTTGCGGAGCACAGGCTCCACATGCGCACGCTCAGCGGCCATGGCTCACGGGCCCAGCCGCTCCGCGGCACGTGGGATCTTCCCAGACCAGGGCATGAACCCGTGGCCCCTGCATCGGCAGGAGGACTCCCAACCACTGTGCCACCAGGGAAGCCCTCATTAACTGTTCTTTGATAGTTTCCTAAGGAGATGGGCATGTGTTTTGGAAAGAACACCCAGCTAGCAGTCAGCTTCCCAGTTCCAGGGTGAAAGCTGTCTCACCTTTCCAAAGTCTCTGAGCCTTCTGAAAATTGGACACGTCCTTTGTACTGCCTCAGACATTTTTGTGAAATTGAAATGGTGTAGTGTAGGTGGAAACCTGTCAAGTGTCATACAAGGGAAGTGTGGGTTAGAAGTAACAGATCGCAGTACGTTGGAAGACGTCACTAGATTAGTGGGTTCAGGTGAAGGTTCGCTGTGACGCCACCAAACAAAGTGAAACCAACAGGCAATTTCAGAGTAAATGCAAGTTGTAATTAGGTGATTAAGCTGTGCATGGTTTACCCACTCCACGTCCTGCTAATTTATTCAACTTTTTTGAACAAAAAGAATACATCTCTTTCCTTTAAACTTTCTCAGTTCTCTAGGTTTGGGGGATATTTTTTTGTTATTGTTGTTGTTACTCTTCAAAAGTATTTATCCCTATTTATTATTCCTAGGACATTTCCCCTTTCTTCGTTTTTGAAATTCACGGGTCCTACTTTGATATAAGATGAAAGAAGAAAGTAACGGGCTAATGATGCATTGTTCTACAGATGAATGTACACGGAGGGAATTTTACAGCTCTAAACTTTTCTGCACTTCCTATTGTTACATTAAGTTAAACTTTACAACTCTATAAATATATATTATCTAGAAAGAACTTTCAGGAAAGTGTATGGGCCTTTTGCTGTTTTATATTGACTGTCTCTATAGAAGCAAAAATTAATAGTATCCGTTTGAAACTAACTTCTTTCTTTGAAGCTGTTGCTTTGGGAAGCTTGCATACTTCGTATAATTGAATCTCAACACACCCTCTGCTGTCACTGTTCCGCTTGCAGGAGGAGAAGCGTGAGTCCAAAGAGATTGTCCCATTTCTGAGCTACACATTGGCAGGTCTGGGTTTTGAGCCCAGGGCATAGACTTCTCTCTTCAGTGGAGAACAGTTTGATTGCTGTAGAGAGTTCCTGCTGGAAGTGAATAGGGAACACTCTGCAGCTTGGCTGGGCTCAGACAGCGATAGTCCTGATGGTCGGGCTGCTGAGGTTGAATGATTCCTTTAAAGAGCTGATTCCACAACCTGGCCAGCGGTGATTCTGCTTCAAGCGCCGATTTATTGATGCTAAATGGAGGGTGCTTCTGGGAGACTGGAGGTGTCATTTGAAAGGAATGATGCCATCTTGGGGCCCTTGCTGGTGTCTCTGAAGTTGTGCGTCTGTAGCTACAGTGCTGGGCAGTGAGCGTGGGTGCCTGTTAGCTGTGAATAGAGAGGACACCACCTTTGCACTGGCTGTGCCCAGAGGCCGGGATGTGGGAGCAGCCACAGACTAGAAATCTACAGGTGGGAAACCCTGGTCTCGGGAGCTTCGGGAAGCAGAGGAGAACACAGATGCACATGGATGTGAGGAAGCTACTGAGTGTCCCTCGTGCAGCAATAAGCCATCCTGCGGAGTCCACAGTGCCAGGTTTAGAAGGACAAGGGGCTTGCTTGTCAGATTAAAGCAGTCAAACGTAAGATCCTCTGAGGGCTGCAACTCACGGAACCACTTGTTATTCTTACAGTTTTGTAGTGTCACATTTTTAACCGGCACGTCTTTTACAATGTTCTTGGTCTACAGAATGTTTTCCCTTCCAGGATAGACGACTGAGAGAGATTATTAGCCTCAGAAAAGTTACTGGCTAGACTAGCAATGTTAAAAATTACGTTTGTTTTGATCCCCGAAGCTGAGTTTGTATTGATCTCCACCTAGCATGGTGATTAGCAGCGTAAGTAGATGATGTTTGTTATTGAGCAAAGAGGCAGTCGTGTAACTGCCCTCATGTTAGTGATCCCCCAGCCATAGCTAAGTCTCTGAGTGCCTCCTTCTGGCAAGAACACCATAAAAACGGTGCCAGAAGCTAGAAATGCCATTCACATCCATTGACTCGATTTGGTGTGTTGAAAGGGGATGGAGCACGTTTATCAGTGAGGTCAGGATTTCTACACTAATGCGGGAAAGCAAAAGACGTTAAGTCTTTTCTTCAAGAAATGGTTCAGTTGCACACAAGATTAGCAGCTCACTTGTTCGGAAATGACTTCTTGTGCTGTGTCTTTTTTGCGCTTGGTCAGTTTGGGTTTGAATGGGCCTTTACTTCCCAGAAATGTGTGCCGTGTGCCCTTCACAGCAGCACCAGGTTGGATGCTCAGATGAGCTGAGATCTGGCCCGGTGTCCTGTGCTCCGGCCACCCAAGCAGGGGAGAGAGAAGTGTGCTCTCGGGCAGGTGCAGTTCCTGGCACCTGCTGGAGTGTGAGCACCTCTGCAGACTAATTTGTAATTCTTATTCTACACCTCTTCCCATTTCCCTAAAAATTGGTTGAATTTCCATATGTATCCTTCAAGGACTTCCTCATACTTCTGGAGCAGAGCTGAGTTTGACTAGGTTTGATGATATGTTATAATTAGTGATGTTTATTGGATGTCTTGGTCATAGAAGTAAACAAAGCAAAAATCTCTTTTGTAAGAGTAGTTACTGTAAAAGTGTCATAACAGAATTAATTTTGATTTTAAAATAAAGTCATTCTTTAAGCCGATTTTTATTAGGGCAAAAGAATGCCCATGTTTAGTAAAAGATCATTTACATGTGACCTTGTGCAAGAGGTTGGAAATGAAATATTCAACCCTGATTCTCTCTTCAACCTGATGCATGGCACAAGTTTTTGTCAGCGGCCTCTCAAATATTAGTCATGATTATACGTTTATATAACATTTTTTTCATCAAAATTGAAGCTAAATTACAGCATCTTACTGAAGACTACAATCTATGAGCATGAATTAAAGACACCATACTACCCAGCCATCTGTCTTCTCTTTTCTCATTCTTTTAATTTTTTTAATTCCTTAATTTTTTAAATAAATTTGTTTTTTTATTCTTGGCTGCGTTGGGTCTTCGTTGCCACGCGGGGGCTACTTTTCGTGGTGGTGTGTGGGCTTCTCATTGCGGTGGCTTCTCTTATCGCAGAGCACGGGATCTAGGCACGCGGGCTTCAGTAGTTGTGGCTCATGGGCTCTAGAGCGCAGGTACAGTAGTTGTGGCGCACGGGCCCAGTTGCTCCGCGGCATGTGGGATCTTCCCGGACCAGGGCTCGAACCCGCGTCCCTTGCATTGGCAGACGGATTCTTAACCACTGCGTTACCAGGGAAGCCCCTCATTCTTTCTTTTTAAACCAAACCCAATCAACTGGGAACCCAAACAAACACTGGAAATGCAAGGTGCCCTTTAGTCCCTAGGACTCAAGGTTCACGTGCCTTTCATTCAAAACATAACTCCGGGACCTGTCACTTTGGTTGGTTCTGTTAGAGATTCTTTGACTTGGATGGTTCAGACAGTTTCAGCCTTTGAGACACGGAAGCCTGAGGTTCTCCTGAGCATCCAGTGACTTGCTTACAACATCGGTTCCGGGGGACTACAAGAGTCGGTTTTCTTGATGTTTTGATGTATACTAATATCCCACCTTTATGATTTCTGATTACATCATTGGCCATATGCACAAGTCGGTAGTCCCAGGGGATGTGGCATCTAGTCAAATAGAAAAACACTTGGAAACAATTTAAGTCCGTGAGCAAAAAATTGTGGCGTCTTGGCATTTTATTTTAAGAAATGCAATCCAATGTAAATCTCGACTTATTAATTTTGACCAGTAACTTAGCACATTCAGTAAGTCAAGAGTAATTTAAACTTGCTTAGATAAAGAGAGGTGAATTTTGCTTTGGGGGAAGGAGAGTTAAAATAAAAGATAGGAAGTCAAGTTTACTGGTAAAGAGTTAAATCCCTGCCCCATCTGTGTTAACAGGCATACGTATCTCCTTAGGATGCTTTATTCAGTTCATTTCTTCTATTCTCAAAGGGTGGCACCTCCATCCATTTGGTTTCCCACGCCAAAAAGCAGAGCATTGTTTTTGGTTTCTATCCCTCTCTCCGTCCCAAGCTCCAAGTACCGTTGATTTGACAGGTGAGAACCTTTCACCTAGCATTGCTGTTGAGAAGAATGGACCATTCAGTGATCCAGGCCTTTGTGTGGGCCCTGCACCAGACACTTACGGTCTCTGCTTTAACCCAGGACTCTGAATTCCACAATAATACGTCTTGATACGGACCTTTTTTTTTTCATTCATTCTACTAGAGACTGTGAAATCTGGTTTTACCTATCTTTTAGTTCTGGGAATTTTCTTGTATTATTTCTTAATCATTTCTTCCCACCTTTCTCTCTCTCTTCTCTTTCTCTGTTAGGTGGATGTTAGACTTCTGGGATTGAACTTGAATTTTCTTGCATTTGCTCTCCTGTAACGTTTTGGGAGAGTTCCTCAGTTTACCTTCCACCTGTCTTACTGGATTTTTTGTTTTGAATTTTAGCCATCCTCTTTTTAAATTTCAAAAGTTCCTTCTCTTTCTCTGAGGCTGGTGAGCCTCATGGCAGGGTGATCAGGTGGTGTACACCTGCTTGTCTTTACTCTGGAGAAAGATCCCTGTTATTTGAGGCGTGACCCTGAAGCTGGGTTTGGAGGAAGGAGGAGCAACTCGGGGCCTCGTTTCCAGTGAAACTCTTACTTCACCTTTTGTTTTCAGCTGTGCTCTTCTGGGTACCTCGTGACCTTGAGTCCCTCCTTTCAGGTTGGGTTCCCGAGACTATTGCTCCTGCCCTCTAGAGGCGGGGGTGGGTATTGCCAGGCGGGGCCCAGTGCCGCCTGGACCCCAGGGTCACACTTTTCTCTGCTCACTCCTTCACTTCCCCTTCCGCTCTCTGTGGCACCTCTGTTCCTGCACTTGTTCAAGTGTGCAAGGGGATGGTCGTGCTTCTCTTTGTCTTTCCCTCTGCACACCCTTGGGTTTGCCTTTCTCTGCTCCACCATTGACGTTCTCCCATTTGCCTTCCATCTTTTTTCTTTTTTTTTTTTTTAATTCATGAAATGTATTAAAATCTAATTAACACACCATAGCATTTACCCATTTTTAGAATATTTTCAGAGTTGTGCAACCATCACCCCATTCTAATTTTAGAATATCCTAATCATCTGAAAAAGAAACCTTGTTCTGATTTAGAGACACTCTCTATTTCCATCCCCAATCCTAGGTGACAGCTTATCTACTGTCCTTCTCTATAGATTTTCCAGTCTCGATATTGCCTTCCATCTTTATATACTGTGTTTTGGTGTCTCCAAGTTTTGTTGATGGTCCACTTTGTTTTTTGTTCTCTTTGTTCTTTAGTAATGATTCTGAAAAGTTTTACTCCACCATTTTGAGGATGGAAGTCTCCTGTTTAAAGAGTGATACCTTATTGCCTTAATAGATTTCTTAGAGTGAATATGAGAAAGTTTTTCTGCTGACTCCGGGATGTCTAGGGAGAGGCATGGCTTCACTCATGTGGTAACTTGGGATGATTTACCCTGACGCTCAAATTTGAGACTTACCGAGTCTTCCTGTGTCCTGGCCAAACAGCACCAATTGGCTTTGCGGGTCACTTTGGTCAAGTCAGTAGTACTATGTGCACGGTGTAACTTGAGGGCTGTCTGAGATCGCATTTTTCAGGCTAAAGGGTCTTACATCCCTGACTGATCATTTGAGCCCACAGGAGATGACCTTGTGAGGACCCGTGGGAGTGACCATGTAACTGAGACCACACGTGACTGTGACAGGATGGGCACTCAGACTTTCCCTTGACTGTGACAGCTTTGCGAAGTTTGTTTTTCACTTTTCTCAGACTTGGTATATATAACATGTGACTCTGATTCCCGATGATACAACTGTACTTTCAAATATCTGTTTAGATGATATATGAGGCGTTTTTAATCGATTGTAAAGTTTATTTATCACCCACGTTCAATGCAGATGATTCAGTGTATGCAGAGTGGTTAAAGATACATGGCAGTCTGTCCACGAAGTTTGCAGGCTACCTGGAGAGACAGAGCCTATGAATGAAACACCTGACAGGTGTATCTGTTGGTTAATCGGAGCCACAGGCGTGAGACTGGCTCCTCCTGATCCGTGCTGGGGGATGAACAGACAAGGTCACCGTCGCCAGGGCTGCACCTGAGGGTGACGGCTCTGCATCACTGTCCGTGCGCCCCGAGAAGCACGTGTGCAGTTGCGAGTGACGGTGCTGAGGGCTCGGCGCTGAGCACCCCCCGACCATCTCTTCTTGGCTTCACAGAGGGTGTTCGGAGCTCTGCCGGATCCCCATGGTGGAGTACAAGCTCGACAGCGAGGGCACCCCCTGTGAGTACAAGACCCCCTTCCGGAGGAACACCACGTGGCACCGAGTGCCCACGCCCGCCCTGCAGCCCCTGCCCAGGGCCTCCCCGGTGCCCGGCACGCCTGACAGGCTGCAGTGCCAGCCGCTGCTCCCACAGACCCAGGCCGCCATCCCACGCAGCACCTCCTTTGACCGGAAGCTGCCCGACGGCACCAGGTAAGGCTGGTACCGTTTCCTCAAGGGCAGCCCTTGTGAAGCTCTTGCAGCTAGAACTTCAGAGGGTCAGGGGGACTTTTCTGTGGCTTAATCATTTCTGAGTTAGCTTGTTCTGACCAAGTGGGCAGGCAGGGTGGCCGGGCGGGCCCCAGACGCTGGGGTGCTTGGGGTCCTGGCCCAGCGATGATGCTGATGGCATGCAGGTCCTCCCCACGGACGCTGTCCCCCAGGGCCACGGCCACCCCTGTCCACTGCGATCCTCCTATCAACTCGCTCTCCACACCATCTCGGGAAAGATAGCCGAGAAACCATTTTGCAGGAGCCTCTAGATAAATAGGAACGGTTTGAGTATAAAGAAACAAAGCTGCAAAGTCAGCGATGAAATCCCATCACCCTCGTGGGCGTAGTATTTTCAGAGGTCCTAGGATCATTAGCATCTCTTTGTTTTTCTCTTTCATTTTAAGCAAAGGGAGTTGAGTTTAAAATTAAGTCTTTCCCTGAGAGAATGCACTCGTTTAAAAGTTAAATCCAACAGCGTTAGAAGCTGGTGAGAATTTCCGGGGTTGCGTAATTCGCCAAGGTAGTTTTAAGTGAACAACGTAGTAAATATGTTTTGTTGTGGTTGTTGATTCCTACTCCCTTTGTTTTAACTTCTGCGTAACGTACGGGCCGTGGAGACACCACGAGTTTCCTCCGAATGTCTTGTCAGGCTCTCGTCTAATAGAGCGTGTGCTGTAAGCAGAGGCTGGGCCAGGCTGTCTGCTTGACAGGTCATCACCTTGGCCTGTTCCTCGGCCTCTCCCAGTCTCCAGTTTCCTCGTCTGAAAAATCAATTTAGCAATAATAGAGACCTCCACAGGGCATTAGGACAACTGAGTCAATCAAGAGAGGTAAACTGCTCAGAACCATTCCTGGCACGTAGGAAGCCTATATAGGTATTAATAATAATGGTTAAGATGAAAACATGTGGTCTTCCTCTGCTTCTTCCAGTCTATTCTTCTACGAGTGAGTGCAGGAATGGTGTTACTTCAACTTGACACTAGGTCATCTGGGCTCTTGGTCTCCTCAAAAGTCTGCTGAGTTTATAGACTTCCCATATTCAGAGAAACGCACATAGTACATAGCCCAGGTGCAAAGGGTGACATCTGGAAGGGAAGGGGTCTGCAGAACGTCCCTTATTAACATAGAATTTAGTAAATTATAAGGAAGGGTTCTAACAGCAACAGGGCAAGTTGGCGAGCACATCTTCATTGAGTGAATTCTCACGACTATCTGAAATAAATAGGATGGCATTCCATCGATGTGTGGAAATGAATGGCTTTGCCAAAAATTTAGGGTTTTCCCTCTGTATGGATTTTAAATATAGAACCACAGCGTGCCTTGCATTAAGTCTCACAGACCAAGTAGTAGTGATGTTTTCATAATTCTGTGTTCTTGAGGGTTCCGCGTGTTTCACCGGCGTCATTAGCTGTGCTTTAAATCTTTAGATGGTGAAGCCTTGCTTCTGCCACATCTCTTTCTTATAATAAATTACCAACCATAAACCACCTGAAATCTCATGGCATCACCAATCCTTAATTTATTTGTCCACGAGTGCGATGCGTGTTTCTCCTTTTCTTCATCACTGAAAAATGAATTCATTTGTAAAACAAAACAAGCCAGGTCAGGATGTTGGCAGCCTGCAGACCCCTCAGGGCCCAATTACTGATTCTAGTCAACCTTTCAGAAGTTCACCCAGCAACCAGTCCTCCTCCAGTGATCCCGGACCCGGCGGGAGCGGACCCTGGAGACCGCAAGTTGGATACGACGGGTATCGCTCATTTTCACCTTTCTGCGGGCCCCTGGGGGGCACTTGTGCTTACTGAGCACGAGGCCACTGTGGGACAGAAAAATGAAGTCAGGCCTTTGATAGGACGGGTGCATGCAGGCTGGATAGCTCATCATTTCTATGGAGGTGGCACTCATTTGTCTGTATTCTGAGCTTGTCTGATTTTTTTTTTTTTATTAAATAAGGGAGAGTCTTTCTGAACATGGCAACATTAAAGATTTGGAGACCCCGTGGGCGATGGCCCTTGGGAGTTTCCCTTCACTTGAACTGCTGAGGAGGAATCAATTCACAGCCTCTCTTGAAAGTGTTTTCTCTCCCAAACCCAGCCCAGAATCAGAGAAGGCAGATTTAGCAGGTCCCTTGTAGTGTGTGAGCAGCATCCAGGACCCTGAGGGCGCCTGTGAACAGGACACAGAACTGACTGATACAGTCACTCGGGGGAACAGCGGGGCGGGTGTGCTTTCCCATGGAGATGCGGGCCTGGCTCACAGCAGCGGTGTTTCTGTGTGCTGCTGGGACCCAGTGCTGTCTCTGCTGCTCAGAGGAGCTGGCTGCACTGATTAGACAAGAGAACGGCCAGGTCAGCCGGGGAGGCTTTCACCGGACCAGAGAACCTGCTATTACTGCTCTCGCACGTGCCCAGGGAAATGTCTCTCCCCAGCACGCTCCTTCCTTCTGGTTTGGGCTGAGAAGGAGAGCTTTGCAGTCCATGCATGCAGTTCCATGCATTCCCTATCTTAGATCCTAGAGGGGGTTCTTAAAAGTGGTACTTCAAGAAATGTTTCTCCATTGAGTTGCATTTTTAAAGTAGAGGGGAGTCTTTTCTGTCAATGGAAAAACCACTTCTGGCTTTTTTTTTTGCAAAGCGGGGTCTGTAACTGGGATTCTGTAAGTAAGTGTCCCTTTGTAACGTGAATAAGTTTTCTGCAGTCTCTTTTGGAAGAGTGAATTGTCCTATTTGGGGGTTTTCATGAAACAAAGTCCACCTGGATGTAGTCTAGCGCCAATCAACCTGATTTTCTTTTTCCTTAAAAACTTTGATATGAAAAAGTATCAGTGCACAAGAGAAACAGCGACAGCAAAAGCAGTGAGCCCATGCTCAGCCCATCAGGAACGAGCCGTCTGACCCCAGACAGTCCTTCCATCCCCTGGCGTCGGCCACCTCCTTTATCTGTAAACAGTGTCATCCAAGTGCCTCTATGGACCCAGTGGTGAAACGAGAGCCCCCAGTTCCAGATGCTCTAAGTCTCTCAGGCAGGGCTGGGCTGGCAGACCCTGCATTTCCATCTGCCAGAGACAGCCTCTGTTTAGGGGTCCCTGGGATTGCCCCTCGGGGAGCCAGCACACACACGGGACAGTGGCGGGATGATGGGGGGGGGGGCGAGGCGGGCTCAGCTCTGTGTTCTTTCCAGGTGCCAGTCTCCCCTGCTGCTTGAGCACCAGGTGTCCGGCCCTTTGGAATGTGAGGGGGCCAGGGAGCGAGAGGACGCCATGGAAGGAAGCAGACACCCCGGTAACAAGGACCCCTGCCCCGAGGCGCCCCTCCCCCCCGCCCCCTCCCTCCCCCACCACTCGTTCGTTCACCCGCGCACGTCTGGTCAGCTGCATCCTTCCCTGTGCGAGCTGGGCCGCTGGACCTCACGACGTTGGCTGGGACGTGGTCACGGCGGGTGGTCCCCGTGGCGCCTGGGTAATGGGCCGTGAGTGTCGTGGGCAGTTCTGCCTGCTCCAGGGCTGTCTCCATCGGCAGGACCAGGAGAAGGCCCTAGAACCACAGTCCTCTTCGCGGTCACTGAACCATTTTTGTTCGGCTCCTGCATTTCTTCGCTCCTTCGTTAACCCTAGAAATGAAATGTTCAGTCTTCTCTCTCTTTGTGACAGAAACCAAATGGCACGGCCCACCTTCCAAAGTCCTGAGCTCCTATAAAGAAAGAGGCCTGCAGAATGACGGGGGCTGCAACGATTCCCCCAATAAGCTTTCGCACGTAAGTCCTTTCCTCGTGAACTAACTCTCCTTCGGCCCTTCTGATCTCAGCACATGCGATTTATTACCATTGTTGCCAGGGATTCTCAGTGGTGTCTTCTACCTCACAAGGCTCTTGGGTGGAGGGGAAAAAAAAAAAAAAACTAAATGAAAAGTTAAGGGTTTTTTTTTTCCCCCTCCTTGATTTATAAAGAACCACAAAGAAAGGTCATACCGTAAATTATTGGCAGAGCCAAGACTGTAGCCTCAGCCTTTGATCCTTGGTATTGCTCATCTGTGAACTCTTACCCGCTTGTGGGCACAGCACAGAAGCGGAACCTGTGAAGCGGGGTGTGTGTGGTGGGCGACCCTCTGCCTGGGGCTCTGTGGGCAGCTGCAGACGGTAATACCAGCCCCAGCCAACCGACAGGCAGCCCGTGTTCCCACTGTGCCCGCGTGGTTTTGTTTACTTTCTGCCAAATGAAACAGTGGGCCACATGTCAGTGACTGTAGCTCAATGAAATGAAACTTCCAGTTAAACGTGAAAACAGGAACGGTAGTTGTTGCCAAATGAAGCCAACCTTATAAAGTAGCTGATGTTTCAGAATCTGTGGGCGTTTGATCGGGTCTTGACCTGAGTTGTTCCTTTCCTCTGCGTCACTGGCCAGCTGTAGAGCTAGCCGGGTGTTACCTGCGAACATGTGGCCTCCTCTCTCAGCTGTATCCCCACCTCGTCTCGAGCCAGCCTCATGGAGCCAGGCAATGCCACCTGCACAAAAGATCCATGTGTGACAACAAAGGGCAAAGGGAGTTGCTTAAGGATGTGATAGGAAGGAAGGAAAGGCCAAAAACCACTTGAAAATAGATCGGGGCTCGGCTGGGTCTCACGACTCCACAGCCTTTGGCTGACCATTTGGGCCTCGTTAGTTTTCCCAGCCTGAGGGAGAGGGGCCATGTCTGTACCAGGACATCCTCAGATGGGGACGTCTACCCTGTTCTCCTGGCTTCGTCTTCCAGGGACCTCAGAGCACTCCCAAGAGCACCCCATCTCGTCAGCCCCCTGGGGCTGCCCTGACTTGGGCTCTGGGGCATATGGCTCGTGCTTACACTGTGCTTCTGCACGTGAGCTGCTTGGGTCCATGCAGCGATCGCTGGGCTTAGAGTAATAAGCACAGGGAGGGATGGAGTGGCTGTCCAGAGCCCCATCGCTGGGATTCAAACCTGGCTCTTCAGCCCCAAACGCAGGGCTGGTCTCAGCTTCTGTAACCTTCGTTGATTACTTTTTGGTTAGAGACACCCTGGCAATAATTTCACGTTTCATGCACAAGTAATTGAACAAAGACTTGAAAAGATACCCATGATGGGAGGAATTATGACTCAGGGGGACTTTTGCATGAAACCAGGATTTTTTTTTTTTTTTTTTTTTTTTTTTTTTGTGGTACAAGGGCCTCTCACTGCTGTGGCCTCTCCCGTTGCGGAGCGCAGGCTCCAGACGTGCAGGCTCAGCGGCCACGGCTCACGGGCCCAGCCGCACCGCGGCACGTGGGATCTTCCCGGACCGGGGCACGAACCCGCGTCCCCTGCTTCGGCAGGCCGGCTCTCAACCGCTGTGCCACCAGGGAAGCCCAAAACCAGGAGATTTTTTAAAAGGAAGTTCTTTCCTTGCCTCTCGCACTGACAAGGGAGCAGAAGGGGTTCGGGTGAAGTCATCTGCTTTGTGGCTTCCTGAGTCTGGGGGGGAATGACCTCTTCATGAAGAAGCAAAGCGTGGGATTCGTTGGAAGCCTTCCCATTTCTCTTTCTTCTCAAGATTGGAGAGAAAAGCTGCCCCAGCCATTCCAGCAGCAACACACTCTCCAGCGACACCTCTGGCAACAGCGATGACAAGCACTTTGGGTCCGGGGACCTGATGGACCCTGAGCTGCCGGGGCTGACGTACATCAAGGGTGCCTCCACAGACAGTGGCATCGACACGGCCCCGTGCATGCCTGCCGCGGTCCTGGGCCCCGTGCACCTGGCGGGCAGCAGGTCCCTGGTCCACGGGCAGGCAGAGCAGTGGGCTGACTCGGACATCCCCGGGCCCGACGAGGAGCAGGCCAAGATGTACGCGGTCCACGGCTACGCGCCCAGCATCTCCGCCGGCCGTGCCGCCGACGGCAGCCTGGGCGACCTCAGCGAGATCTCCTCCCACTCCAGGTAAGTGCCCGCGCCGCCAGCGGCGCCCGCTCTGGGCACCCTGGGCGCCGTCGCCTGCGCCGGGGTGGGAGAGGGGCCCGAAGTAGGACCAGCAGGCGCCTGAGGTCATTGTCACCCGTGTGCCACGCGGCCTGACTTCAGAGGAGACGCTTGCTTCCAGAGTCTCCTTTGAAACGTGCACACGAAGACGTTTGTGATTCTGTCTTCCTTTCTCTTGAAAGTTGAGAGAAAACTAAACAGAGATGCTCAGGGCCCTCATCAGACTACTCGTCTCTCTCTCTCCCAGTTCAATCTGTTGTCCCGAATCCCGTGCCCCGCTCTCCCCTGGCCCGCGGGCCCCCTCTCACGAGTGTGTGCACCAATGAAAGTATGTTCACATTGACAGTCCAATTAAAAAAAAAAAAGACTAGCTAAATTTAAAGGAATCGTATTCTAACTACCAGTGTGCAGTATATAGTTATGAGTAGTTTTAAACTCCTATTTGACATATGTCTGTACAGTGACTTTAAAACTCATAATTGGTGATTCCTCCCTTCAAAGACCAGGCAAAGAAACGCTTTCATTCAGGTTTGGCCGTGCGTAGAATTTACTACACGCTGACGACCGCTCTCGTTTTTCTTGCTGTCTCCAAGGCCTTCCCTGCTTCAGCTCTGAGTTACTGTCTGACTTTTCCCCAGAACTCTTCTAACTGCTGGAGGGCAGTCGGATGAACCCTGAGGGGTCTATCCTTCCAGGTACCTAAGGCCGTGGCAGGAGCACTTCTCCAGCGATGGGGCTTGAGGCTGGCCGTGGGGTTCCCTGGGCCTCTGTGCTCTTCGGCCCCCTTCACCCAGGCCGAACCTGCTGCCCTCTGACCTTCTCCCTGTCCTCATGCGGCCGTGGCTGAGCCAGAAGGGATGAACCGATGGGCCGTAAGGGAGAGTAGCCGTGACCACAAAGCAGACACATGCATCACTTTGGCTTTCCTCTCAGTCGAGGCCGAGACCTCATCAGCGGTGCTGTTATTTTCACGACTGATGTCATGGGATGTCTGATCTTGTTTGAAAAAAAGTTTTAAACTTCTAAGTCCCGGAAAATTACCGTAAATTAATTTTTTTTTACCCAAATCTAAAACACGAGGGTGCCTGCACACACATGCTCACTGCCGCCTTCCTGCTTTCCTTATCCTGTCGCTAACATCGTCTGTGTCTTACATTTACATCAGTTGTGTCATTCAAGGGCATTTATGTGGCAAGTTAAAGAAAAATGCACACGAATTAGCTCACACAGCGAAGGTAGTATTTTGGCTCATGTAACCCCACAGGCCAGAACTAGGAAGGTTCTGCTTGACACAGCAGCTCGCATGATGTCACCTGAGACCAGGTCCCCCCAGGTCCATGGGCTCGGCAGGACTGCCCTGAAATCTCAGCAGTAACAATGGCTGTGTCACCTGCTGTGTCACCTGTGGGCCTCCCATGCTAGCGCTCCCCTGTCACACAAAGAAAGTGCAGATCTTTTCAAGTTTCTGCACACATTCCCCCCCCACTGCCCTGCCACTGGTGTCTCTTCATGTGTTCTTGGCTTTAATCACTGTACTTTGGGGGCCTGGGGGTCAGTCCCGCCTAGCCACGCAGCTGGAGACTGGGGAAGAGAGCCACTTCCCCAGAAGAAAATCAGAGGATCATGTCCCTGGGAGAAGAGGGGGCAGATGCAGACAGGGCGTCCTGAGCACCCACCGTAGGCTCTCTCTTCTTCCCCTGGGCAGATGGCATGCAGGATATGGAGACTGTTTTCAAAGGAGAGACTCCTATTACTTTTGACCAGTTCTCTTCAATAATTTGACTTTAAATAGGTTTAGTACTAACTAAAATAATATTTAAGTGTTATCAGTGGCTTTGGTTACCTGAATTCTTCCTATCTTACTTTCAGAGACAGTTTTTAATTGGCCAGGCTGTAAAAACCATCTTGGGATTTTATAATAATCTTCTGGTGTCTTGTTCAGAGTGTAGAAGATTTTGTAAAAATGGCTGATTTCCTGACACCTTGTTAGAGAGATGTAATTGGCATCACAAACAGAATTTTGTATTACCGTTGAGGAAAATTTCAGTGGAAACCGCTTTCAGAGCACCTTCTTTTATGAATGGAGCCAGGATATTTATAGGGATTTGAAGTCAGTTTTCTGGAACACCGTATAAGCATTCATTAATGTATTGGGTCAGACTCGTAGAAAGCACAGGAAATTGCTAGATTGCATTTCTGGCCGATGTTGCTTCTTTCCACCCCTTTACACTGGACATGTGCACAGCGGTTGTAGAAGGGGCCGTGTGCTGAGTGAGGGGCTCCTTTCCCATCCAGGTGCCTTTCTCCTGCCCTTCTTAGTTGACAGTGACTTTAAAGCCGCATTTCAACTCCAGTTGCAGGCGTTTGCTCACGTGGAATTCATCATTAAATTAACTCTTTTGAACACTTCCTCCTGTCTGTCCCCTGACCCATATGGGAGAGCTAGAGAAAATAAGATTTCAAATATTTTAAAGTTGTTTTTCTAAATTTTAAAATATTCAGGTATTTTTAAGTGTTATCTATGAATAGTTTACATTTAAAATAAGACTTGAAATGTCAGTGTGTTGAGGTAAAAGGAACTTGGCTCATTAGTGCACAAGGGACCCACCTACCACAGCGGTGCTGAGACTCCGCGGGTCCTGAAATGCCAGGACCCAGACTGGGACACACACACCCCCTTGTGATGGTGAGTACCTTCAGCCTTTGAGTGTGTGGTCAGGGCCTCGGAGCTGAGGCCCACTGCCCGGGGCCTCGGTTGTGGATGGGAGCAGCCCAGGGAGCAGGAGAGGCTCTTAGGCGCTGGCATCAGCGCCGAGCATCCTGGCTAGTCACCCCTCCACGCCACGCACTCATGTATCCCAGCGCGTTTTAGCCGCTTCTCAGCGCTCAGCCCTGGTTGACAGGATTTGTGCTCACCGTGGATCTCACCCCAGGCTGCGGTCTCCTCTCATCTAGAGAGCCTGGGCCCGTCGCCTTCACGTTGTACACAGTCACAGCGCTTAGCACACACAGGTCCTTGAACTTGACAAGCATTGGAATGTTTGTTGAGTGAAGGAGGGAAGTCTAAGGAGACTGTTGATAAATGCTTGTTGATTGAGTCAGTAACCCAGTGCCTTGGGTAGCCTAAGGAAATAGGAGGCACCAGCGGTCCACTGTTCTTTGCAGTTCCTAGACCATCTGTGGTCCATTCTTTTTTTTTTTCAGTACACGGGCCTCTCACTGCTGTGGCCTCTCCCGTTGCGGAGCACAGGCTCCGGACGCTCAGGCTCAGCGGCCATGGCCCACGGGCCCAGCCGCTCCGCGGCATGTGGGATCCTCCCAGACCGGGGCACGAACCCGTGTCCCCTGCATCGGCAGGCGGACTCCCAACCACTGCGCCACCAGGGAAGCCCTGTGGTACATTCTTAATACTCTGATTCTGGGAGTGGGGACTTAGGGCTCCTGAAAACAAGCCGCACTGGTGTGAGGGGAGAACGGGGTGGAGGGAGGGGTGTGCAGGAATCACCGCCCATTAAGCAGCGCGAGCATATGCCTCGCCGGCTCCCCTGCCGCTTCATGCTTTTAATTCAGCAAACCCCTTTTTGGTTGGTTGGGTTTTTTTTTTTTTTTCTCCTAGGAGGGCAGGGCACTTAGATAAGCGCTCAGAGTACAAAGCAGTATTCATAGGAGCCTGACCAAGCTTTTGCAAAGTGAAACAAGTCAACTGCCCAAACACCAAAACAAAAAAACCCATGTTCTGGCTGCTCCTGTAAATGGCTGGGATTATCTGTTGTTTACACTTATTCATGCCATCATACTCTTTACTCTTTGTAAAGGGTTGGGAGTTGGCAGTGAAACTCTAAAATAAGAACGTGAGTCTAGAAGGAAAGGACTCATGAAAACCTTATGGCCAACATTCTAGAATGTTGATCTGCTTCAGAGGGAACCTTTATAACCATGTTACTGCTGCTAAACACAGGTGTTTGCCACGTTGCTCATCAAATGGATTCGATACATTTGTTCTTAGAGTTTAAAATATTTTACTATTGGGGCCAAAGACATTTTTAATCAAGCCTGGATGAGGAAAATGGAAAAACACATCGGGCTTGTGACGGTTGCCCCAGGTGCTGGTAACACAGCTCTCATCATAAGAGGCTCCCATTTTTGCCAGTCTGGTGAGCGTGCCCTGATACTCTGCAGTGGTTTGCACTGGCATTTCCCTGGGGATGGCGGAGGTTGAGCCCTTCCTCTTATGTTTTTTCACCATTTGAGTTTCTTTTCTTTTGAGGCATCACTGTGGTGGCCATTCTTCTATTAGATTTCCTCTGACTGGGCTTTGAACATCCTTCTGGCCACAGGCATACAGCTTTGCACATGAACACCCTTGGCCTGTGGGAAGCAGGGCGTTCCAAAGGCACATGGCAGAGAGGCGGCCACATCTGCCCCCCCTCTGCCCGATTTTGCTCACAGAGAAGGACAGGAGTCGTGCGTGGTGGCTCTTGAGTTCGGCAACGTGCCCGCACCGCTGAGATCTGATTGTAGCTGAGAGCTGAGATCAGATCGCAGCTTCTGTCTTTTTCTCCCCAGTGGTTCACACCATTCAGGAAGCCCCTCGGCTCATGGTTCCAAAAGTAGTGGGTCTCTGGATACGTCCAAAGTGTACATCGTATCTCACAGCAGCAGTCAACAGGCCCCGGGGTCCGTGTCCAAGGCCTACCACCGGCAAGGGGCCATGAACAAATATGTCATCGGCTGGAAGAAATCGGAAGACAGCCCGCCACCCGAGGAAACCGAAGTGGCTGAGTGTCAGGGGTAAGGTGTCCGGGGGGCTCTTCTCTAGGCAGACCTTGGGCATCTGGGGCATGGATCAAGCTAATGTATTTTTCCCCCCAGTAGAAACAGATTTTCTAAAAAAGAGTAATCGAGAAACATCTTGTAAAGCTCTTTAAATGTTGGCATTTATATTTCTCTTTAAAAGTCTTCTCTTTCCTTGGTGTTCGCATATAAAATTGAAACAAATTTCTTTTTTAAAAAAAATAAATTTGTTTATTTTATTTATTTTTGGCTGCGTTGGGTTTTCGTTGCTGCGCGGGCTTTCTCTAGTTGCGGCGAGCGGGGGCTGCTCTTTGTTGTGGTGCGCGGGCTTCTCATGGTGGTGGCTTCTCTTGTCGCGGAGCATGGGCTCTAGGCACATGGGCTTCAGTAGTTGTGGCTTGCGGGCTCAGTAGTTGTGGCTTGTGGGCTCTAGAGCACAGGCTCTGTAGTTGTGGCATACAAGCTTAGTTGCTCCACAGCATGTGGGATCTTCCCGGACCAGGGCTCAAACCCGTGTCCCCTGCGTTGGCAGGCAGATTCTTAACCACTGCGCCACCAGGGAAGTCCCTAAAACAAATTTCTGTTCCTTGCTTTTATAGTCACGTACCATGTCCTGCTCACCTCTGTACATCCTTGTGACTCGCACGTAGTAGACCCTCGGAGCATACTTATTGACGTATCATTTGTCAATTTTAATAAAATCACTAAGTTAGCAGGAAAAAAAGGCTAGCAATTTTTATTCAAAGACATAAGGAAACTGGAGTAGTGCGTTTTATTAGTGATTTTCGGTATTACCTTATTATCCCAGCAGTTACTGATGAGACCTGGGTTTGTTTTTTTCTTCCCTACGTCTTTCCCAAAGCAGATAGAGCCTGGAGCTCTTGAGCATGTCCATCCCCGAATCTCAGGGCCCACAGCTGGGCACGTCTGACAGCCTCGTCACAAACCCTCCATGGTGGGTCTTCCCACGGGGGTTCCGTGCAGAGCCCCCAACCCCCAGATCCTGGGTTCTTTTTTAGCTCCCAAGCCAACCACATCTTCAGTCACATTTAAGAGTTTTGAAAGCTTCTTCCCCAGTCACTGCTTTCATGTCGTCAGCGCTGCTCCTACTTACAGAGCCGAAAAGTTCAGGAAGCCTGACCTACCTCAGGAACAAAGCAAGAACTGTAGCGAGTTCCGATAAATCGTTCTTAATTTTGAGCATGTTCATGTGAGTTTCATATCCAGATAATTCCCCAGTGAGCCGTCACCCTGCAACACAGTAGCCTGGCTTTGGAGATGGGGTCATCTCGGTGATGCAGGACAGTCACACACAGGTCATCCTCTGCAAGCTGCCGCCCTGGGCCGTGGGTTCCTGGAGCATCCTGTTTCAGGTCGTGCGGCCCGTCCGCCTCTGCTGACAGTACAGCCCCTGGTTCTTCACCCACTGTGTCTTCAGGAATGTTCCGTGGCTCAGATTACATTTGCAGACCAAACCTTTTAAAAACGACTCCCCAGTTTTCTCCCTGGAAAAGAGCTGAAAACAGTAATTCGGCTAGACAGTCTTTTGTTGTCCATAAATACATTTCTATATACTGATAATCAAGTGGGACAGCTGCTTCATTTATCCAAACGGCTTTGCGAAATGGCTGATAATAAAAATGCCTGGCAAGCACCCGGATGAATTACTGTTCAACATCAGGTTCCCCGGGGTCCGGCTCTCCGTGTTGCAGGGTGGACGGTGCGTGGGGTTGCCCAGCCACAAGAGAAAGGCTTTCTCAAGTTCCTGAGAAGCACCAGGCTTCCTTCAAAGAACACGGGATAATCTCCAATGAATTATTGAAACTGTTTTCTGACGCAGGTTAGGAAAGGGAAAACACAGCCTTATTTGAAACGTTGGCTCTATGTTTTTCTCATTCAGGGCTTTGGGGATCTGATTTGTTTCTGCATTATTCAGAAACCTAAGTTTGCACTCATTTCACAAATGTAAGATGGCATGGAGATCTGGGAGAAATGCAGCAGAAGTGAATCAGCTCAATAACTAAGAAGAGCTGTGTGTGTATGAACGTGGTGGGTGAAGCTGGTGACTGGATTTTAATTCATAAGGCTACAGACGTTTTACAGGTAGGCTGATGACTCATCTTCATTTTCCTCCTGCCTTGTTTCACCAGGCTGTATGGTGAGATGGGTCTCCTGTCCACCGCAGCTCAGCAGGCAGTGGTGGGAGATGATGTCTCAGAAACTCAGCACGTGCTCTCGAAAGAAGACTTTCTGAAATTGATGCTTCCGGACAGCCCCTCAGTGGAGGAGGGGAGGAGAAAGGTTAGTGGCTTTTGTGTAGCTTTGAAGTTACCAGAAACACTAAGGAAAAGCCTAAAGAGAAGCCAGGGCTTCCAGAGTTCTCCCACATGTGGCCTCTCTTGTGATCCTACCCACAGCTCTGTGCCCGGTTGGCCATTTTCACTGTTATTCCCCCAGGAAGCAGAGTGAGCCTGGGAGAGGTCAGGGGAGGGCAGCTTTCTAGGCGGACAGAGGAAGCTAGAGGCAGGCAGGCCTGGCCTCAGTTCTCAGCTGCAGTGACCATCAGCCCTGTGATTTTGTTCATGTGACTTAATCTCTTGACCCAGTGTCGTCCTCTGAAAAAAGGCAGCAATGATAAATGTACTACAGAGTTACAGCAAAGATAAGAACCGACTTCACAGAGGACCCGGATATAACGGGTCATCAGAAATAGTAGCTGTTAAAATTCACACCGCCTGACTTTTGCTCCGGAACTTGTAGCGGAGACAGAGGTCTCCAAGCCATCCTGCTTGGCCGTAATCCTATTCCAGAAATGGGCTGGAGTTAGGTACTGCACTGCCTGGCATTGTAAATCAGATGGCACTTGCCCCGTGCTTGTAAACCGTGCCCACCCGCAAGGAAAGACCACGCATCAGTCTCACAACCAACCTCACATTCGAGGGCATGGCTTCATCACCATGGCGCAGACCCTCACTACCGTTAGATGACTTTATTGTCCTTATTAGTTTTAGTTTGATTATGTATTATTACCGTCTCCTAAACCACTTTGTTAAGTAATGGAAAGTATGAAAAAGGACTCACAGGTGACCTCACCCAATCTCCTCTTCTGGCAAGTAACTGATGCCCCAACTGATGAAATGTGGCGTTCCCATCAATATTTGGTGGCAGAGTCAGCCGTGGAATGCAGGCCTTCCTCCCTTCTAAATCGGCACTCTCTCTCATCCAAATGAAAAGAAAAGAGAAAAGTCAGGCATGGCCATCTTGACTGTGATCAGGATAAACAGCAAGTCTTTGTGCTACAGTCTTCCCTATAATAAAACAATGCTGCAATTAACCTAATTGTGTTCTTAGAATAACACTCTCATGAGATACTGCCTCAAAGCGGCTTTAATCTAATGGGCCTGTAATCACGTTCTGAAGAGCCTGCTGGTTGTGTGCGAGGAGGGAATCTGGAAGAACTCAACAGAATGAGTCTGTTTTTTTTTTTTTTAAACTTGTATCAAATCATGTATATGGTACTGTCTAAGCTTGGGTGCAGGCTATTGTACCGAAAGTGCAAATAGCTTTTCTTTTAATAGGAAGAAACTTCTCCTTGACATGTGTTTTTTTTTTTTTTTCTTCTAAGACAAATCGCCTCCTTTTCGTAGTGCAGACTTAACTTAGCAGTTCACACACACTGGTTCCCATTCATCAGCTGGACAGACTTGACAGAGTGAAAGGGACACACACAATAAAAATACTTTTAGCCTTCTGGCTACATATTCACAAACGTAAATAGCCGTTTCTGTATTTGCTTGATGCAAACATTCTGGCTTTTACTATTATCGATGTAAAAGGAATGTGGTTCAGCATATAGGAGAAGTTGGAAATTCAGATTTGATTTAATTTTTCTTGAGTTTTTGACTACTTGCTTCTTTAGTGTGAATTTTCCCTACCCTATCTGTGATTTAACACAATAATTTTAATGGTTTCTGTAAATCTGATTATGATTGATTACTATAACTCAATTCTCAACAACTATAATAGACTTTTGTGAGTGAAACTTTAAAGTATGTAGACAGTAAGACTTTCCTGGACCAATACTGTCTTTCTTGAACCTGTGTGTGGCTTAGAAAGCTACAGTGCTCAAAAATTAATATTATTGGGCTTCCCTGGTGGCGCAGTGGTTGAGAGTCCTCCTGCCGATGCAGGGGACACGGGTTCGCGCCCCGGTCCGGGAAGATCCCACGTGCCGCGGAGCGGATGGGCCCGTGAGCCACGGCCGCTGAGCCTGCGCGTCCGGAGCCTGTGCTCCGCAGCAGGAGAGGCCACAGCAGTGAGAGGCCCGCGTACCGCAAAAAAAATAATAATAATAATATTATTATTATTATGACCTAGATTAGATTGAACCTCGCATGTAGTTGATTGGTACAGAAATAACCTAATATTAAAATGTAGTCATTTCCAATTAAAATCAAGCCAGCACTGGGTGTGGTTTTGAATAACTATTGCCTGAAATGGCAGCGTTCTGTATTTCCAGAAGCTGCCACAGCTAAAAGGTTTTGGAGCTTCCATTTAACATTTCAGGATAGAGTGGTGCCTGTCTCATTCGTGGTAATATTTCAAAGAACGTCAAAGGAGGAAAAGAGCTAAATCCGATAACTGCAGGAAGCCCTTGTGCGTTTGCCTCAGTGACCTGCGTGCCTGGTGTAGCATCCTTAGGCTGAGGCTTTGCTCCTCAGAAATGCTCCCACGATGGTACGGGACACCCCCTAAGTTAGTCAGATGAGTTTCACGCTGTCAGCTTTCTGACATCTGTTCTCCCTTCCCTCCGCCTGTCTCAACTCCTAGTTTTCGTTCTATGGGAACCTGTCCCCACGGCGCTCGCTGTACCGCACCCTCTCGGACGAGAGCATTTGCAGCCACCGGAGGGGGTCTTCCTTCGGCAGCTCCCGAAGTTCCATCCTTGACCAGGCCCTGCCCAGTGACATCCTGTTCAGCACCACCCCTCCCTACCACAGCACCCTGCTGCCCCGGACCCAGCCGGTGCCCAGCACGGGAAGCCTGCGGAGTAAGTGCCCAGGGAGGGTGGCCTGAGCTGTCCTCGTGGGCTCTCTGGGGTGGGTCTCCTACGGGGGTCGGAGGGACTTGTTTGTTCTTTAAATTATATATATATCATTTGATGGTATGTTTTCTCTTTTAGTGATTTTTGAAGGGGGTAAAAGCCCCGAAGTGGACATTTTTTTAAAGTTGAGTGGTACTGCTCATTTTTCAGAAAATTGAAAAACCCGTATTAAACGTTTTCAGCAAGTAAAATAGTGACCTTTATACTCAGCTCAGCTATTACATCCATAAAGAAAAAAGCATCTAAACCTGTTAAAGAGAAAAGGGTGCCATGGTGGTAGATTCTTCCAGTGGGTAGCATGCAGGGAGGAAGGTTGGTTTTCTTGCCTCCTGTGTCTGTTTCTCCTTGGTCTTCCAGATCTGGTGAAGGCGAAGGTGGCAGGTGGACATCAGGACACCTGGGGCCCAGCCCTGGCTCTTCCCACATGGTACCATGTCCCCTCACTTAGATTCTCTGTGTCCAGTTCACTCCAATTGATTGGCCACCGGTTGACTAGATAATTTCCAGATGATTTTCCTTCAAATCCTAAAATCTTTCCTTTTTACGTAGTGTTAGTCTCCTATTAACGTGTCAGTGTTGAAGGGTGGTTTTTTTTTTTAACATTAATTAGCTTTATTTCCTTTTTTCTGAAAAAAGTTAATTTCTATTGTACAGGAAGAATGACGATTAAATCAGAAATATGTTCCTTGTCAGGGTTTTTTTCAATTTCATTGTAGAAAGCATTATCTTTAGAACCAATTTGAACTTCATAATACACATATAAGTCCCAGGCTAAATGAAATAAAAGTTCTAATAATCTTTCTAACGTTTAACATAATTGGAAATGAACCTTGTCTCATAAAATTCTTAATCTATTTCTTTAAGTAACATAATATCCTGCCTGTTAGGAAAAGTCCATTTGCCTAAATTGGAGAAATACTCCCTCTTATCTGATAAAGGTATGAAGGTCAGACGGACATATTCTAATACCCTAATATATCTCTAAATGTTTGTCCTTTTTTGTAAACAGGTAACTTTAATGGCCTCTTAAAGCTTTCCTAAAACCAGTAAAACTCTATTTTCTTGCAGATGTCATATCTTCCACTTACAAATGCTTGAGGTATGATTGTGAAGTCTACAGTCTATGTGTTACTGTAGTTCTTACATTCTACCTTTCATTTCCTTCCACGTGGTAGACGCACAACTGACCCTTGAACAACAGGGATCTGAATGTGCAGGTCGACTTACACACAGATTTTTTTCCATGTAAAATATCACAGTACTGCATGCTCCACGGTTGGTTAGATCAGGGCGTGTGGCACCTCGGATACGGGGGCCAACTGTAAAGTACACGCAGATTTTCCACTGTGTGTGTGGTCCACGCCGCTAACACCCACGTTGCTTAAGGGTAAACTCTCTATCCTTTTTTCAGCTTCACTTTTTTTTTCTTAATAAACATCATTTACTTAGAGCAGTCTTAGGTTCACAGCCAAAGTGAGCATAAGTCAAGCAGGCTTCCCGTGTACACACCCGCTGCCCCGTCTCCCCCCAACCACAGGGTGCATTTGTCACACATCTTCGTCACCCAAAGTGCGTAGTTTGCATATTGGGGTTCACTCCCGGCGTCGTACATTCTACGTGTTTGGACAAATGCATGATGACGTATCTCCCACTGTAGTATTTTACAGAGTAGTTTCATCTCCCTAAAAAGCCTCTGTGCCCCACCTGTTCATCCCTGTCTGCCCCTCACCCCTGGTAAATCAATGGTTCTTTTTTTACTCTCTCCCTAGTTTTGTCCTTTCCAGGTGTCATACAGTTGGAGTCACACAGGGTGTAGCCTTTCCAGAAATACATTTAATTTTCCTCCACGCCTTGATAGCTCACTTCTTTTTACTGCTGACTACTGTTCTATTGTCTGGGTATGCCGATTTATCCTTTTTTAAACATTTATTTATTTTTGGCTGCGTTGGGTCTTCGTTGCTGTGCGCGGGCTTTCTCTAGTTGCGGCGAGCGGGGGCTGCTCTTCTTTGCGGTACACGGGCTTCTCACTGCGGTGGCTTCTCTTTTTGCGGAGCACGGGCTCTAGGCACGTGGGCTTCGGTAGTTGTGGCTCACAGGCTCAGTAGTTGTGGCTCGTGGGCTCTAGAGCGCAGGCTCCACAGTTGTGGCACACGGGCTTAGTTGCTCCGCGGCATGCGGGATCTTCCCGGGCCAGGGCTCGCACCCACGTCCCCTGCATTGGCAGGCAGATTCTTAACCACTGCGCCACCAGGGACGTCCCTGTATCCTTTCTTAGTATGTTCAAAGGTACAATGGAAACAGGCAGGATACAGTCTCCTCTATCCAGGTTAAAAACTGCCTGACTTGCTTTCATTGTCTCTTCTGGGAAAAGCAGTAAGAGTGGCCCTTGCTGTTTGCGTTCTCAGATGAAAAACCTTCTTATTTGGCCACGTGACTCCTCCAAATTTCCAAACTTCACAACCTACTCAGAAAAAGAAATTCTCTAGGTTTGGTGGATCAAATGACAAAATATAAATAAGGGAGCTGGGAGTAATTTGAATTAATGTGTCTCCCCCAAGACACTTCTGATTCCCTCGCCCCTCCCCGCCAAGAGGTTCAACTGCAGGGATCTGGTCGCCCCTGGGACCCCTGACGCCACACTCACCTGTGTGGTCGTCATTCCTGTATCTGCTCAAGGCAGATTTCAGTCATCTTTTGCTTTCTGTGGTTTCTGGCCACTCAGCAGAGCCCCTGTGAGCAGATCTCGCTCTGAGAGTAGTTCTAACAGTCTGACCCTGGAACAAGCCAGAGAGTTGACGGGTGGGAGCTTGTGGCCAGCAGACGCCTGTGAGCGAGAAATGAGGACTATTTGGGGTCGCCCAGGCGTTTCTCTTAGTTTCTCAGAGACTTAGCTTCATGAGAAAACTTGCAGTAGAAGTTAGGTTAGTTCTGCCAGAGCGTGTAGCACTGGATGGTTCAGTAGCTACAGAGGCTGAGCAAGAATATGCAGAAGGCACCTGTATTCTCCTAAAGCTTCCCAGGACGCATCTGACCTTCCACTCATAGAGACTCATTTGGATCTTGTTCCTGATTTGGAGCAAGGGCAGCACAGGGGAGGGTTGGCAAGTCTATCTTTTCACAGTGAGCCTCAGGAGACCTCATCGCCGCACCTTTTTCTCCATGTGATTATCAGTCACAGGCTTCTCGTTCAGACAGTTTTAGCTTTTCCAAGTCTCAAACTTGGGCCCATCTCAGAATCTGTCTTCTCCTGAGACCGGGATCTTAATCTAACCTTGGAAGACAGATGACACTTAACAAACACATTTTGGATGTGACTCATGTCATGATTCATATATATTTCCTGGGGGTGGTTTGGGGATCCCTGAATGTGCTGTATCATTATGTCTTCAACTTGGAGGTATAAAAATATGACCAGCTCGCACAATTGAAAAAATTCTGAGAGCTCTCTGCATTGCATTTAGGGCCTGTGTTTCCATCATTGGTGGATTTCAGAGTACAATTTCTTTGGGGGCCCAGGTAGAAAAAAAGAATAGGGAGTGGCCATTTTGACACACAGTTCACAGGCCCGAAAACCAGTGATATTGAAAAGCGCTCATAGTATCCTTGTCTCCTTGACCATGTGGTTACCTGGCTTCATTCAGTGCAGTCCCAAGCACTGGCAGGTTTAGAGCATGCTGAGAATTTAGAGAATTGCTGATTATTTACGAAATGGAGTTTATGAAACTCTCCGAGGAATGGTAGAAATCTTCCTATGTGGGTAGACTTTTAGACTTTTAGAACAAGAGTTCTTAAATTTTGAAAAATAAAAACAGGGTATTAGGGCTTCCCTGGTGGGACAGTGGTTAAGAATCCGCCTGCCAGTGCAGGGGACACAGGTTCGAGCCCTGGTCCGGGAAGATCCCACATGCCGAGGAGCAACTAAGCCCGTGCGCCACAACTACTGAGCCCGCGTGCCACAACTACTGAAGCCCATGTGCCTAGAGCCTGTGCTCCGCAACGAGAGAAGCCACCGCAATGAGAAGCCTGTGCACCACAACGAAGAGTAGTACCCGCTCGCCCCAACTAGAGAAAGCCTGCGCACAGCAACGAAGACCCAACGCAGCCAAAAATAAATAATAAAATAAAATTAATTAATTTAAAAAAAAAACACAAGGTATTAGGGTCTATATGTTCCCAAATCCTATAATTGTGACCTAGGCCCCTCGCAAAGGATGCTCCTTGAAGTTTAAAAGCGAGTTTTAGCAGAAATAAAAGAAATTCGTGTTTTCCTTATAATTTAATACCCACTCAAGATGCCACAGACCCCAGGTGCAGACTTAGTGGCATGTGGCCAGCAGAAGAGTTGCCCTTGCTTCCGCTGGCTTCACAGACAGCATCCGTGGCCATCAGAGGAAGAGTTTTCTCCAACTCTATGTGGTGCTTCTTTCTCCTTTTTTCAAATGTCCTCAGTCTCCACTGTAACAAATATCCATTGGTTTCTGGAGAGTAATTGTGAAACCACAGTTATCTGACCACCAGGAAATGCTAACAGGAAGGCTCCTCCGCATTTATAACAACAGCGAGAAAGTTAGACTCAATAAAGCTGGTCCCCGCGATTTCAGGGTCGGGATAAACAAACAGGAAGCCCCAAGGTCGATGTCCAGGCCAGAGAGCAGAGGCCCTGGCGGCGGTGCCTGGATATCGGCTGCCCTTCAGAAGCCGCGAGTCACTTTCTTTCCTGGACTGGCCAGAGGAGCAATGTGGGCTCTAGAGCAGCACTGGCTTGAGAGAACTGGCCTTGAAATAACAGACTTTGGTACCTAAGTTGCACCTTTTCTTCCCCATCTGGAAAGCTCAGGAAACAACCCAGTTACAGCTGCTGTAGTCACACCAGGCGCAGGGGCTGGTTCCTGTACGTACTTTCACAGACCCCAGAGCAGCGTCACCAGCAGGACTCATCTGCTCCTGTCGGCCCCTCAAGGGCAGAGCCTGCGCCTTTAGGGTTTTCCCATCCCTAGGCACTGAGACAGTACCCGGTGGGACCCAGAATACAGCAGGTGCAGAGTAAACGTCGCCTGCGTGATACCTAACATCAGTTATAAGTATTATAGAGAATTTTTGGTGGTTTGGAGTCTTGGACCAAAAAAACAAAAAGGCTAATTATTTTCCGATTATATGATTTTCCAAGCATTGCAAAAATTTTAGGTGCTTTTTTTTTAAACAATTTAATTTTTAATTTTTTTTTTTTTTACAGTAGGTCCTTGTTGATTATTTTAAATATAGCAGTGTGTACAGTGCTTTTCATTTTGATCATTCAGAGAGGAACTTAGGGGAATTCCCTGGCAGTCCAGTGGTTAGGATTTCAAGCTTTCACTGCTGGGGCCCAGGTTCCATCCCTGGTCAGGGAACTAAGATTCCACAAGCTGCGTGGCACGGCCAAAAAAAAAAAAAAAAAAAAAGAAGATTACAGAGAGGAACTTAGGGGGCTCCTACTTTATTTAAGGTGACACTCCTTGACACTGGTATCGTCCTGCTTACTGAACGACAACGCATTTGGACTTCAGTCCGTGCTTTCTCGGAGCTCTGTCTGCTCTCGGAGCTGCTCTTCCCCAGGCAGCTGCTGCTGGGCCGTGTCTTGGTGACTGTCACCTCCTTGCACAGGCCTCCCTCCAACATGCCGCTGCTTGTAGGATCTTGTTCATTTGTTTCTTGCCTCTCTCCGTGTCACTTGTCGTGTAATCTCTGTGAGAGGGCGGGCCTTGTCTGTCTTACCCACTGCTCTGCCCCATCCTTAGGCATACAGTAGGCATTTAACAAACATACCAAAAATGGTTGAGTGGATAGGACTCCAAATAAGCTCTTGAGGGAGGGAATCTGCTCCAAATTACTAAGCATCTCTGCCAGTTGTGTAGTGTCAAATAAACACGAAAGTCCTATTGACAACTGGGGGAGAGGAGTGACTGTTTACAGTAAAGAAGAAATATCCCTCCTTTTGCTTCCTGGTTCTCCACAGAAGTTGGAGGAGGTTAGAAGGATGCCCTGGGTTTGCCTCTGACGGTGACACACCCCTGCTCTGTGGGTCGCTAGGTCCACACACACTCACTCTGCGCAGCAGTGGCCACCAAACTTCAGATCAGTGCCACACAGAGTGAGAGCTCCGATCTTTAACCCAGGATGGTCAGGGCTCCTTTGTCAGTCCCCCGTTGGGTGTTTGGGGAAGATGCTCTTTGAGCTCACGAACGCAGGAGGGACAGGAAGAGGAAGGGGACAAGGGACTGTAGCCCAGCTCTCCTCTCTCACTGCCTCTTCCGCTCTTGGCCTCTATTATTCTGCTGTTTGCCTTGACTCCTGTTAGAGCCAGTCAGGGCGCTGTCTGCTGGTGCTGGGGAGAAAGCAGACAGCACACAGAATGTGTACCGGGTTTGATTTTAGGCTATACGATGCCAGAAGCTCAGGTGAAGGATTATTTTTTTTATAAAGGCAAAAAGAAAATCCTCAGGTTGACATTTCTTAGCAATACATGACCAAGAGACTGTACTTTCGGTAAAAATGTTCATTCAGCTGAATAATTTTTCACTCCCTGATGTTTTCCTCTCCAGTGAGGGAAGGAGAGGCAGGGGGTGAGGGGCGTGCCCCATGCACACCGGCTTCCAGCCGGCCCGGGGCACCCTTCCCAGAGCTGCGACACGCACACCCCGATTCCTGACCAACTCAGCCGCAGGGAAATCAGTGGCAGAAGTAATTCCCACCTAGTCAAATAGTTTCTTTTCACTTGGTGCAGAAAACCTGCTTTAATTAAGCAAAGCAGCTGATGTGTTTGAGAGACAGGGGAAGTGATTGAGGGTCCCTGGGCTTCCTGACCTTTCTCTTTGGGGGGGTAGGGGGGTTGAACCTTAAATTCTGGGTGAAGACGGGACCTGGGCGGGGTCAGCCCAGCCTCTGCCCTTCGGTGCCTCCCTGGGTTCAGAGGGGTCCGTCAGGAGGGAAGCAGACAAGGACAGAGAACATCACACATAGAACACTCTGGAGCACGTGGAGAGGGAGGGTGGCGGGAGCGGTGTTGATAAAATACGCCTTACTGGTTTCCCTTCAAGATGGAGGGGGCGATGGTTCCACATTTAAGTGGGTTAACGTTAAAAACAGAGTGGCTTCATCGTTAGCTGCAGCTGTTAGAGGTAGGCTAAGAGCTGCATGTGGAAGGTGCTGGGAAACAGAGCATTAGGGTCCTTCAAGGCCAGATCACAGGCACCCTCTGTCCTGGTCCAGGTGCAAGCATTTCACGGTTTCCCCAAAGGATGTGGGCGCTAAAATTTCAGGTGCACTTGGTTAATTACGTCCCTTCCTTAATTGCGGGCTCAGACGGCCAGGTGGTCATTATTTTGATTGGTCTAATTAGTCAGATGTGTCTGAGAGCAGCTGCTTACCACATTCTGGGCAGGGCCAGGAGAGGCACCTTAGAGAAGGTCCAGCCTTTGGGAAATTTGTCCGCAGATGCATAATGAGTTCCTAACAACCAGTATGGCTAGTGATGTAAACACTTCAAGTCGTGTGATGAGAATTTAAAGAGAAGAAATGTAAAAGGTCTGTTTGCACAGAGAAAGGAAGACTAGCAAACATTCGGTGCCAGTTAGGGAGAAGGTTTTGGTTTAGCCAATGATCCAGCTGCCTCATTAAGTCAAAAGAGTAATCCAACCACCATTTTTGTACATAGCGAAATGCACGAAAGAGATTGCACCGAACCGTTTCTACAGCAGAGGCTTCAACACTCTTCCCACAGGGGGAAGTCACCCCAAGGGAAACAGGAAGTGATCCTGACGGTGGTCAGACTGGGGTGATGTCCTCGGGAGAAGCCCACCCGGGAGACGCTCCCCTCTGCTTTTCTGATTGATGTGAAGGCTCAGTCCTGATCTTGCACCCGGCCCCTGACTGCTGGCGACCTCTCAGTGAGCCTGGAGGTCGCGGATCTTTCACAAAGGCCCTCGAGCGCTGTGTCTCTTGGGTGACTGCGGTGTGATGTCTGTTTCTTTACTGGGACAGGAGATCTTTTACAAAAAGCCCCCTGGGCCCCTCTGAGGGCCGGGCCGGTAGCCGTGCTGTGATCTGACTGACACTCCGGTTTTGTTTCTGTCTAGATGAGTTCTGGTTCTCCGATGGGTCCTTATCAGAGAAGTCCAAGTGCGCAGATCCTGGCCTGATGCCCCTCCCGGACACGGCCACGGGGTTAGATTGGTCCCACCTCGTGGATGCTGCCCGGGCGTTTGAAGGTAAAGACTCGCAGCCTCTGGGGCCGGGGCAGCAACACAGGGCCCGTCCGGCTTAACGTCTGGATGCTCTGAGCATCTTCCAGGAGGAAAACCGGGGGATGGCTTGGGCTGAGACCGAGGGCCTTTCCTTAGGGAGACCCAGGCATGCAGGGAAATAGCACTGGGCAAAGGGCCCCAAACCTGCTTCCAGGTCAGGCGCCAGCTGTGACCTGGAAGGTGTCACTTGTCCTCAGACACCTGTGTTTTCTTACCTGGAATGGATCTAGGACACAGACTCTGCCTTTCCTCCCAGCATGATGAGGTGAGACAGGAGGAGATGGCCCTTCAGAGGTCCAAGCCACCCGGACAAGCACAGGCCTGGGCGTCTGGTGGCTTGGGGTCCCTGCAGACTCTGGTGTGGCCTCCGTGACCCAGCGGGTCACCGTGCACGGGCCCCGGCTTCCTCCTCTAACCACGTGGTCAGGATGGTGCCGGGCTGGCTGATCTCTGGGGCCCTCTGGCTGTCAAACTGCCGTCCACCATCTCTGGAGAAAGTTTCCGTGAACTTAGGAGGGGAAGCTGCACCTTTTCTCCAGCCTGCAGGTAAAGGGGGCCACGGACCAGGGAGATGCCTGCCTCCCAGGCACCCTCTGGACCTTACGCATGGGTCCAGGGACCCCGGCGACCCGGATTCAGACTTTCCGCCATGTGCTGCTGCATTCTCTCCATGACCACAGCCTCTGCACCTGGGTGACCTGAGTCTCCCCTGTGTGTCCGCGTCTTCACTGCCGCCCACCAGGGATGGCCATGGCCCCCTGAGTGGCCCTTTTCTCTCCCTCTCCTTTGATTCACCTTCTCTGGTCATCGGTTCCCGTCACCTGTGATGTGCGGGCTTCAGGAAAGGGACTCAGATTCCTTTCCCAGGAGGGGCAGGTGCACTTTGCAGTCAGGCTGCTGCAGAGCGTGGAGGTCAGCGGCCCTGCTAGGCAGTTTCTCTCATCAGTTGGGATCAGTGCCTCTGGTCCTAAGCACCATTTGGTGGGGAGTCTGGGGGAGGGCTGAGTCGAAAGCTACTCTCAAGCTAATTCAGGGACACGTTAATTCAGTACAGGTTAATTCAGTACAGGGACGTTTACCTCTGGTAGATGGGGGGCGGGGAAACTGTTGGGAAGAAACTCCTGCAAAAGGCATGGGCTGTTCCTGCCCCCTTATTAGACAGAGTACAACTGTTTTGGGTTTGCTGCTTTACAGGACTAGTTCCGTGTGTAAACTTGAGAATGCCCCCGTCTGCTTGGCAATGCAGCCTTCACTTGTCTCAACCAGAAGATGGTTAGAGTGCATTATAACAGCCCTCTGAACACTGGCCCAACGTGACCGAGCCCCAGAGGGCACGAACACAGTTTCACCTCTGTCCAGAGCAGCCCTTTCTCTCGACTGTTCCACGCCCACTCTTGCGTTACTGCCCGAGGAGAGTGTGAGAACTTCTATTCTGTCTTCTCTGTTCCTCCACTGCATAAATATTAGCGTAGTGCTTACCACACTGAATTCTGCATTATTCACCTCTCTGTCTCTTCCTATTAGATGATGAGTTTCTCAAGGGAAGCCTGCTCCTTCAATTTATCTTAGCTTTATTGATCAAGCGCAGGGCAAGATAACCGAACTAGGAGAGCTCGTACAAAGGAGCCAGTAGGTCCAAAAATGCATGGGGCCCTGTGCACCCTCGAGCTGTCTCAGCTCACAGCATGATTTTTAACCTCTGAGGTCCTTCTGCATTTTGTGTTCATTTTTCTGATTTAAAACAACACATATCGCTTTGTCTCCACCCTCATTGGTGTCTCTACTTGGCTCCCTTCCACCCCTTCCGAATAAAATTGCTGCTATGAAGTGGATTTTTTCAGGGAGCTGGGCTGCAGGTGGGAGGGCGAGAAAGCAAAATGGCGCAGTCAGCAGTGACTGAATTGTCCATCCAGGGGGGCTGTGGTTGTGATCGCAGCCCTACGGCTGGGCTGCTGGCCTTTGCACAAGTCGCTTAGCTACACGCCTTGTGCCGACGCTGGATGTTGGACGCCAGTCCTCTGAGGTACATGCTTGTATTGGGCTTCTGCCTGCTTGTCTATGAAATGAATTCCTTTCCAGAGAACCTGGAAGGCTTCTCCCAGCCCTGCCCTCCAGCTCTGCAGTTCCATTCTTCAGGGTATTTCTGAGCTGGAGTTAGAGGCTAGCTGGGAGTTGGCATCGTCAGACAAAGGAGGAAAAAGCACAGACATCCCAGCTAGCCAGTGCCTCAGGGGCAGGGGTACCTAAGTTCAGCCGAAAGAATGTGGGATTCTATTTGCAGGAGTAGAGGACTTTGGTTACCTGACCCTTCTGAACTTTCCAATCAACATTTTATAGAAAATATGGAAAGAGTTGAGGTCATGTTTAAAAATTTCAGTTGTTTGCGGTGCTACTCCGTAGGGTAGCATGCCACCTTGAGGCATTAGTCAGCTCAGGAAAATTCAAGATTTTGCAACTCCAGACCTTTGGCTAATCAGATTCTTTTGTATTGGTGTCAGTGCCACTGTGACGCAAGTTGGTATGGTGGTGACCAGGCGTGATCCATCCCCTTAGCACTTTTTAAAAGAATTTATTTTATTGAAGTATAGTTGATTTAGAATGTTGTGTTAATTTCTGCTGTACAGCAAATTGATTCAATTATACATATATACACATGTTTTCCATATTCTTCTCCATTATGGTTTATCACAGAATATTGAATATAGTTCCCTGTGCTGTACATTAGGACCTTGTTGTTTATCCATCCTATATATAATCGTTTGCATCTGCTAACCCCAAACTCCCAATTCACCCCTCCCCACCCCCCCGCCCGGCAACCACAGGTCTGTTCTCTGTGTCTGTCTGTTTCTGTTCTGTAGATATGTTCATTTGTGTCCTATTTTAGATTCAACATGTAAGTGATATGATACACTATTTGTCCTTCTCTGTCTGACTTACTCCAGTGAGTATGATAATCTCTAGTTGCATCCATGTTGCTGCAAATGGCATTATTTCATTCTTTTTTATGGCTGAGTAATATTCCATTGTATATATGTACCACATCTTGTGTGTCCATTCGTCTGTTGGTGGACATTTAGGTTGCTTCCATCTTGGCTATTGTAAATAGTGCTGCTATGAACATAGGCATCCCCTTAGCACTTTAAAGAGAAAGGTCTTCACCTAGATGACCCAGTTGCCCTGCCTGTGACATGATTTTTTGTACCAATTCTCAAAGCCATTTCTGAGCTAGACTCAACATCATGAAGAAAAGGTAGTCCAGAAACTCCCCATGTGCCTGTTAAATCATTACAGACTAATAAAGGCAGTTCAAGATGCCTTACTGAGGGCTTCCCTGGTGGTGCAGTGGTTGAGAGTCCACCTGCCGATGCAGGGGACACGGGTTCGTGCCTCGGTCCGGGAGGATCCCACGTGCCGCGGAGCGGCTGGGCCCCGTGAGCCATGGCCGCTGAGCCTGCGCGTCTGGAGCCTGTGCTCCACAACGGGAGAGGCCACAATGGTGAGAAGCCCGTGTACTGCAAAAAAAAAAAAAAAAAGATGCCTTATTGACCTCAGGGCCCTCTGGAAGAAGGCTGTGCCCATACTTTGACATGAGTAGTTAGCACATTTGAAAACAGGCTTTAAAAAATTGGAATGTATCTGCCTATTTGATTGAGATACCACATATAAGTGATATCACTTAATTAGAATAAGTTATAGTAGATGAAGTCATTAAAAGTTGTCATATCGATTTCCCTAGAAGGGTATATATATAATAGAATTAGGACCTATTTCTAATAAAAATTAAGATTTGAGAGATACCTTCAAGCCTAACAAAGAATACCTACTTTATTCCAAATAGTTGCATAATACTTTTTTTTTAATTGAAGTATAATTGATAGTTGATTTACAATGTTGTGTTAGTTTTAGGTATACAGCAGTGATTCTGTTATGTGTGTATAGATATAGATAGATAGATAGATGATAGATTCTTTTCCAGATTCCTTTCCCTTATAGATTATTACAAGATATTAAGTATAGTTACATAATACTATACCAAATAGTTACATAACACTTAATGGAAAAAAATGTTTTTAATGTTTTAAGTAGATCTCTTAAGTACAGAAACTAAACGAGGGTATCCTTTGAGACCGTGTCTTCTGATTTTGTATTGGAATCCTGGACATTTAAACAAGCAATGAAAAGAAAAAGGGAATAAATTTTGGGAGTAAAGAAATATTTATAGATATGATTCTATATCTAGGAAATATTTTAAAGATCAAAAAGAAATTATTAGAGATTATAAAATAGAGTAGGTAAGATATTTAAAAATATATTTCATATTTTTATAAGCCTCATTTCAAAACATTGTTAATTTTTTCAGTTATCTATTTCTGTATAACAAACCACCCCAAAATTTATGGCTGAAGACAGCAGTGGTTTATGATGTCTGATGATTCCATGGGTTGGCTAGGCTCAGCTGAGTGATTGCTCTGCTTCCTATGGTTCCAGCTGAGGTCACACATGTGTCTGTACCTGGAACAGCTGGGGTCTAGCTGGACCCTTGTCAAGCGGGTAACTATACCTCTTCACATGTGGCTCAAGGAATCAGGAGACCATAAGCAGAAGATACACGGTGTCTCAAGACCCAGAACATTCTATTCACTGCGTTCTATTGGGCAGAGGAAGTCCCAAGGCCCAAATCCCAGGATGGAAGTAGGCTCCTCCTTCTGGTATGAGGGGTGGCCTGTGCACCCAGCCTTCTTTGCAGACACCCTTCCACTTAGCAGTCATAAAGGACACCTTAGGTGCCTCAGCATGATCAAATTATAAATTCCTTGGGAGTTAGCCATCATTAGAATTATAATGAGAGAAAAGCAGTGGACCCTTAGATACCTGAAAAGTCATAATGTATGAAAGGATAGGAATGGATAGAAAGCACATGGGAAAGAGGAGAGCCCTTCCTGAGTTAATTCACAGACTTCATACGATTTCAGTTCAGATGTCTAAAGGATATTTGCATCCATTTGGGAAACAGATGAACAATGGTCAACAAAAAGTTTGTTATAAATCAATAGCAATAAAGCAGCATAGTAATGATTCAAAAGATAGAAATGAGTCCTTCTGAAGGGGAAAACAAAGAGCCTAGGCTGAAATCTGCGTATATTTAAGAGCTAAATGGGAGTGGAATTTATGTACTCCATTTGGATTTAGAAATTAGAAAAGTCAATTCTAGAAAAAGTAAAGACAGAAAGATTAATGTTTTGGAACCATGCCTGTGCTATAATTATGGACTAATGAGAGAACATACAAAGTGTCATATGACCAGATAAAAGTATTTAAATATTTAGATCTTTTATGAACCTGGACGAGAACATTAAAATAAAAGGGGAAATAGGGGAACATGGGAAAGATTTGTAATAAATGTGATAGATAAACCCGGGGTATCTCCAGTGAATGAAAGAACATGACCCCCCCAAAATGCCAAATGCCTGATAAGCAAACGGTCAAGTCATGTGTCACACAGTCCAAAGGAAGGATCACACAATAGATAAGGACTTGAAAAGTGTTCAACCACACATGTAAATGTAAACAGTAATGAAGTACCAGCTCACATCTTTTGAGTATGAAAAACGATGCAGCAGCTTTGGAGAGCTATGAAGAATGCTCACAGCTGGTATCATTAGTAAAGATTATAAAGTGATCCATCTTTGCGTTCAAGCAACATGACAATACCTAACTAGAAGCAGAAAATGTACCCACCCTTTGACCAGAAATCTCATTCCTGAGAATTTGCTTGCTGGCAATTATTTATAAAAGAATGGAAAAGGCTTCCAACAGAGAAATGCTATGCAGCATTGTTAAAAATTAATTAATAAGTGAATAGATAGGTAATGCAGCTCTACTCCAAAAACCAGTGTCTAAAAATTGAGAACTCCTTCATAAGCTTGGGAGAGAGAAAGTGAGTCAAGTGCCAAGTGTGTTTCTGAACACAGTCCACGCCCCTCACTCCCCTCTCCTGTGACAGGTTGGAAAACAGACAGAGTCCCGGTTCTGGCTTGTTGTCACGTGGGCAGTTGTTATGTTTAGTGGGGAAGGGTGAGATGTGACCTTTGGCCCATCAGAACTCCTACAACAACACCTGTCATCAGTGTTATGCACTGAGACCATCATTTGTCACTTCCCTTATGACATAAAATAATGTGAAGTATAGAGGGACAGAATAGCAGAGAGAGGTCCCATCCCCCCAATATGGTCAAGTGAACAAACCCAACTAGCAAAGCTAGCTGTTGGGTCGGACAGTGAAGCCTGGGAAGGGAAGTGGAGTCTCTTTAAAAGTTCTAGGATTTAAAGTAGTTCTCTTATCAAGATATCAGAGGTCTCCAGTTGGTGTGTTCTCCGGCATTTGTTGAGTGGATAATGTTGTCTTAAGTGGAAACAGGTGTCAGAGGCAACATTATAAACTGGTGATTGGAGATTCTCTGCGTGTCAGTGTCCCGCATGTGTCCCCACAGGCCTTTCCACCCCCCGGGATTTCAGCTCTTTCCCGCTGGTGGTAACTGTTGCAAGTGGATGTGTGTGCTCGTGACACGTGCAGAATTAAGTCATTTGTCAGGCGCTGCCATGGGAATGAAATATTCCACATAAGTGTATTTTCTGAAAAAATGGAAGTTTCCACTTTTATTAGGTTCTCTATGCCCTTGGTTTCTTAAACAGTGCAATAAGCACACACGTTTATGATGAGAACTTTTTCGGTTCTGAAGCTTCAGCTTAAGTTTGATAAAGTTGTCAGTTACTGTTATTTAATCACTGCATGGATATAAGCATAAACAAAATGGGACATACGGTAAGAGTCCTAATGTTTAAAAAAACAAAAGGAAAAAAAATGACAGCCACTTAGATGAAAAATGCACAGTTAATTTACTATAGTAAATTGACTTAAATTCTCTCAAAAGTAAGAAAATTGTTTCGGTCCAAACAACAATAGTTGTATCTTAAAGAATAAGTCCAGAGCCTTTCTTTGCTCGTTACTCAGATTCTAGACCATTACCTTGCTCCGTGCATCAGTAGACTGCAAAAGGCTAAACCAAGGTACTTTATGTTTAAAAATTTTTCTTCCTGGCGTCAGTTAAATAAGCTACAATTTGATAAGCACAGTTGTCAGAAGCAGAACCTGTGGTTTTCTGCCTGTAGCTAGAGAGCTTTTCTGTAATTTGTAGTTGTAGCAAAGACATATTAGAACAGCCTCGTTTGTGGAAATGGGTTTAGCTTAATTTAGCCTCACACCTGCGTGTCCTGTATGGCATACGTCTGGCGTACATTCTCCTGCTCCACACCCTCGGCAGACATGGCTAGTTGATCAGAGCACCCGTCCCTCCCGATTCAGGCCTGGACTTAGGGGTCTCTGACAGCCCTCCACGCAGCTTGCCTGGAGTCAAAGGGATTATTTGCAGGCCAGTGTTGTGCTATGTCAGCTCTAGATTGATATGGAATAGTCTGCTGACTGTTCATCCTCTTGTTTACTGTTAAATGCACTAAAATAAGAAACTGACAGTAAACAACAAGGTCCTGCTGTGTAGCACAGGGAACTATATTCAACATCCTGCTATCAACCATAATGGAAAAGAATATATCTATATCTATCTATCTATATAACTGAATCACTTTGGTATACAACATTGTAAATCAGCTATACTTAAAAGAGAAAACGACATCGAAATCAGGTTTTTTGAAGATTATTTCAAGGGAAGGATTGTTTCATGTGTAAGCCATGCCCTCATGTCCCCTCTTAGCCAGATTTGTTTGCACAGAAAAGAACAGAAAGGAAAAAAACCAAACTGTGGGTGATTGGATCTTTGCTGTGCTTAACCATTTACGTGAAGTTCATACTCTGAGCCTCCCTTTTCTTACAGTTTTGTCTGTGCCTTTTGGTTCAATGTCAGTAATTACTTTGGTTACTGAATATTTATCTTTACAGAACTAAGCTGTGGAGGAATAAAGCTCCCACTGGAAACTGTCACTAAGATTAGCTATTTTACAAAGGAGTTTAGTGTCTGTACTTAATCAAGTAGCATTCTGGTTGCATTTCAACCTCCCAAGCTTTTCAGATTCAAAGTGAAATCCTCTGTGAAATTACATTGTTGGCAAAACTATTTCTGGCTTCTTGCCTCCTGACCGGTAGGACCTTGTCTCTCCCCAAAGAATGTTTGAATGGCTGCCAGTAGCAAGTTCTGTTTCTTCAAATACGTGGGTACTTTATCAATTAAGGTAAAAATAGATGAAGCAAGCTAAGACATTTTCATTGAGATATTTAGACTTGACCATCAGAACCAAGTATATTAAGAAAGATACAAACTAACCAAATTATTACCGGGTTGCATAAAATGTGGATGAGTCAATGAGACTCTTTTAAAAAGTGAGAAGAATAAGATCTTTTCTTTCACTCCTTTTGGTCCGTAGTTAAATTCACTGTGGAATAAAAAAACGGCTCTGCTGTTGATTTCTTTTTAGCTGGGAAGCATTCCCGGCTTTGGGGCCATCACAGAACAGAGGGTTGTCTTGGACACTCCGGTAGGCCAGACCTTCTACCCCTCCAGGGCCGCTCACCCCCGGCCTGTGTGCCCTGTCCTTCCTGCCCACCTCTGCTGGTCACTTCCCACCAGGTGTAAAAGTAGGCAGTGCCCAAGTTATGCTGTTCATCTTAATTAAATGACAAATTATTTCATCAGATGCAAAACCCCTACTAGTCTGTACCAAGTAGGGAGCTTGGTTGTCTCTCAGGAATGTATAGTTACAGAAGGTCTCTCATCCGTAGAAGGTGCGAAGCGTGGAGAAGGGCCCCTTAAAGCTTTACAGGAATGTTGACTGAGGACACCTGCGTACCTGTCACAGGTGGTGAGGTGTCACGACAGAGGAAAGGGACACATGGCTGGGGGACCTGCTATACGATCGATCAGGCGGGGTACTCAGCACGGCTCTGGCAGGGCCCGGACTCTGTGGGTGCCCCCATCCCTGAGGCCCAGTTCCTTCCAGGACCCCCAGCCCCTCTACCATCCTCTCTGATTAACGGGATGTACGTGACCCTCCAGAATCCAGACGAGCAGGCAGCTTCATTAGGAGAGGCGTCCAGCAGCCAGCGGGAGACAGAGGGGGATAAATTAAGAACAGAGCACCCCTGACACGGCCCCCAGTGCGATTTCTCAGCCATTAATCAAATCACGTGAAAAAGCCGCTGCAGCACTAACGCACCTGCCGTATCCCTCAGATCCCAAGTGTGGATGCGCTCGGGTGCCAGGGGGCGTGGGGGGGTGGATGATTAGATGTGTCCCTGGTTCTCTCCCCTGTACCTTTTGCTTGAAAGCAGGATTTCTCTGCATGCCATTCAGCATTTCTGGGCCAGCGTTCTTGTGTCAGAGTTCAGCGCCCAGAGCTGGGCCAGTCTGGTTCCCGTTCCGAAGAATATCGCATTCCCTTTCCTGCCTAGCTCTTGAGACATTGGATGTGAAGTCACTGGTGCCAGGAACAGAAATGGCCCCGTGCTAAGGAGGGGTGGTCGTGCGGATCATTGCTGTGTCACTGCCGTATACATTACAGATCTTCCTCTAAGGGTTTTCGTGAGGATATGCAGCTGATCTCTCTCACCACCACTATCTTCTTCAGCTGGATTGGCACATGTGTGGCATGCCACTTACCATTGTTGTGTCACGACAGCCGTGCGTCCGGCCAGGACCACGACACGTGAAACATACAATCTCTACACACTCTTCAGCAATGCATAATACTGTCTCTCGGGGCAGTTGCTGGCTTAGTACAACACATGCACACAGGCAGACGTGTACACACATGCACATGTGCACACCGGCACACACGTGTACACACGTGCCCCTCACACACACACACACACACACACACACAGCCGTATTTCATAGGACCCCATCACCTGAGCCTGATGTGAGCCCCCAGAGGCTCTCAAGTGAGGAGAGATATCACTGTTCAAAAGAAAATTCTAAATCTTATTTCAGGTCTTGACTCAGATGAAGAACTTGGGCTACTCTGTCACCACACGTCCTATCTAGGTGATTGTCTGGGGCTGTTCGTGGGGTCTCCATCCTCCGTAACCTTTTCTTTCTGTTTCATTGTCTGCACGTCTGCATGGCTATGGAAGCACGGAGGGTCGGGGACGCACAGGGTGACGTGTCCGGGCCATTGTGTCTCGAGGATGCCCTCCGGGTTCGGGGAGAGCTGGAGGAGAGGTCCCTCTCCTTGGTTCTGTGAATCAGTCATGTCATTCCCCAACGCCACTCTTTCACGCCCAGCCAGCAGCTTTGGCATTTCTTGGGATGTGGACAGAAGAAAGATTGGCTCTAGCAAATCCAGTGTGTCTGCTCCTTGTTCCCACGGCTGTAATGTGAGCGCCATGCAGCCCAGAAGGACGGCCAGTCGGAATGCTGTCTGATTGTCAGCCGCTTGCCTGAGTTTGTTCTTCTTTGTTTTGTTTCAAACAGGGCAGTAACTGACTGGGGGGAGGGAAGGATTTTATTTAGCAACTGTTCATTTCCACGAAGAAATGGTGCCTTGCGGCTATTACTAATGCTTCTTTCTGTGTGTGTCTCCCATCCCCAGACCAGAGGGTGGCGTCCTTCTGTACCCTGACAGATATGCACCCCGAGCAGGACCTGGAAGGGGCCCAGGAGCTGCCTTTATGTGTCGATCCTGGCAGTGGCAAAGATTTCATGGACGCCACTGGGTATGTGACTCCCGTGGACCGCCTCCCTCCCGTGTCCCAGGCCCCAGTGGTTGACAGGGATTCAGCTCAGCCCCGGCCAGCCAGGAAACCATTTTCCCCTGCCTTCCCCAGTCCTTCAGGACCCAGAGAAGGGACCGGTCGGGCCTCGCTGACCGCCCTCCAGCTGCCGGGGGCACACGCTCCCGCCCACCAACCCTGGTCCTCCCCCCAGCCCCACGGCTCCCACTGAGGTGAGCCGAGAGCGAGCCGTCTCTGTCCCACGTTCTCAGCGTGCTCAGCACCCACAGAGTGTACGTTCTTTCTCAGTGTCACCCACGCCTGATTCCCACTTTCCTGTCAACTCGAGTCATCAACAACTTGCGTGTTCATCTTGGTGATGAGCCTCTTGGTACTTCCTTAACAGAGAAAGGCACATGTGGGGAAATTGGTCTATATTTGGTTCTCAGGACTTCGTTCTGGTCTCCCTAATCTCAGCTGCTAACCGCATTTAGATCACCTATCTTTTGCTGTCTTACCAATGTGTGTGCCTGTAGAGATTCTGAATCCCGTTAAATCAAAAGCGACCCAGGAGGGATTTTTCCACCCAAGCAGCAATATGTTCACTTTCGACATCTGACATAATCTTACTTATTTCCTTGCTGGGCTCTAAGCACACAACAGAATTTTTTACGTGAAAACTTTACCAACGAAAAGTCTTGACTGCGATGTCTTGACTTCAGCGCGCTCGAGTCTTTCTAAGTCTTTCCTTCCTTGCTAGAGGGCGGTCTCCATCCACACTGACTGGGAAAGTCAACCAGCTGGAGCTGATTCTTCGGCAGCTGCAGACCGACCTTCGGAAGGTAAAGCAATCGATTGGACGCCCACGCTCAGAGCTCCCTCTCTTACACAGTCAACCTTTTTTTAACTATTAGGAATTAAAAAAGAGACACTCAGGAAAGATAACTACCCTAATCAAAACCCAACAGTAAATGGAAACGGAGACTCCTGAGGTCTGATTCCATCTTCTTGCCCACAGTGACTGTATTTCATTGTAGGGGGACACAAGGTCCTGTAGATCTGACTGAAGGAGGATGAGCCCTGGATGGCCAGTCTTCAGAATGAGGCAGAAATGCAGCAGGCTAGCGTTTTTCAGTTCAGTGAGTTATCAGCTGCACCAACATTTATGAGCTGACCTAAGAAGAGTTAGTTGCTATCAGGAAGCCTGGCCTCCCCAAGCTGCTTCCTCCTGCTCAGTCAGCGTCTGCTCTACCCATCCACCTGTGCGAGCTTGGTCCTCAAAAGATGTGAAGTCATTCATTCCACAGACATTCGCCGAGCTCTTGTTGGATCATCAGCACCGTGCTATCGGTAGCCGCTTTGCTATCCAGGGAAATGGAATGGAGTGCTGTAGCTGGAGGGTGATAGTGGGGGGGGGGGGGGGGGCATGGGGAGGGTTTTGTTGGCAGAAGAAGGGAGAAGTGACAGCTGGCGTGAACGCTGGTGGAGATGATCCATTTGGGAGGGAAATAATATCCTGAGCCTAACGAGGAGGGAGCTGGCCTGGATGGGAGTAGGGGCCGTCCACACACAGTTACCAGAGCAGTGTGTGTGTGCGTGTCTGTGTGTGTGTGTCCGTGTGCATGCGTGCACACATGCATTCATACACGAGTACAGGCCTACCTCAGAGATACCGCAGGTTTGGTTCCAGACCCCTGCAATAAAGTGAATATCACAGTAAATTGGATCACATGGATATTTTGGTTTCTCAGTGCATATCAAAATTATGCGTATGGTATACTGTAGTCTGTTACGTGCGCAATAACATTATGTCTATAAAAACAATGTACGTACCTTAATTTAAAAATACTTTTTATGCTAAAAAGTACCAAAACAATGACAGCACGTTGAAGATCACAGATCACCATAACAAATGTAATAATAATGAAAAAGTCTGGGATATTGGGAGAATTACCAGATGTGACACCGAAACATGAAGTGAGCAAATGCAGTTGGCAAAATGGCGCCCATGGACTTGCTCAATGCAGGGTTGCCACAAACCTTCAACTTGTAAAACACTGGTATCTGCAAAGCAAGGTATGGCTGTAGTCCAAACAGAGACAGGTTGACAAAGTTCCCCTCTGGTTTTTTCTTTATTCCAGAGCTGAGGGTGAGCAAAGGGAAGGAGGGTGAGAGATTTAAGGATGGAGGGTGAGGTGTAGAGTGGAGAATAATTGGACCAGGTATATTTGGTAAGACTGCAGCATAAGTTAGGTATTTTCCTCCAGTGTGGATGACCAGCTGTCCCAGCTTACCTGGCATGGAGGGTTTCCCAGGACACAGAACTTTCAAAGCTGGAACTAAGAACGTCCCACCCTGTCTCCAGATGTAGGTGTAGAAAAGTTAGAGAGTTGGACTTAACCAATATTAGATTTCAGACAAGAAACTAAGACCAGGAGCAATAGACAAGGACCATTCAATGTGTATAGGATGTGGTTAAACTGAGGGACTCAGAGTCTAAGCTGGGTGAGGAGGAATAATGTCATCACAGGGGGTGTCAGTGGATGCTGACAATAAGGTAAGATTGGTAGATTAGATCATTTTTGGAGGGGTGGATACTGGAGAAGTTATTTTAGAAAGACAAGAGGTGGTGGTCAGGCAGTGCGAGCTTGAAGCATTTAGGAAGATGTGCGGTTATCAGTAATAGCTTCAAGGTACAGGAAATGGCCACAGGAGGGGGGGTGAGGGGGGCAGTCTTCGAGGTCACAAAGAGACTGAAACAGTTGGGACATCTACAGCGTCTTAAGATCATCAATAAACATGAGGGATGGAGGAGGAAAGAAGAAAGGTGAACCACATTCTAGAATCTTCCATGATGGGAGGGAGTGGAGATATAGTCGACCGTGGCAAAGAGCAGGGGTGGCAGGTCTTACAGCCCATGTCAGGCTTCTCACGGGAGCTGGGATTTTAGGGGAGAGCAGTTACCTGCACCTGGCAGCCTCCAGGCCCTGTGCTCTTCAGAACAAGCCCTCGTCCCCAGGAGAGAGTCAGGACTGAAGATAAAGGGAACATCCAGGGAAAAGCTTGAGAGTTTAGGAGGCTTCGGTGACAGAGGACGTTAAACGGTCAAGGGGTGAGGAGAGGTGGGCAGCTGAGCCACAGCAGGGCCCTGGGGATGTCTGAGCCGTGTTGGGAATGAGAGCCCTGGGGCCTGGGGCGGCCCGGAGCTTGAACCTCTTGTAGTGACTGAGGGAAATGGGCTGAGTCAGCAGTTAATTCTAACACCAGCCTCCACTTGGGAGCGGTGTCTTTGGTCGAGAGGTGAGAAGGGACAGAAAATAGGAGCAAAGCTCAAGGGCAGGGCCAGACACGCCGAGGGGGCCAGTCTCCTGAAGAGTCTCAGCCCCCAGCTCACCTGCACGGCCGTGGGCACAGGGCTGCAGGTGCATCTGCGGAGTTAGCAATCAAGTCATCTCCCACCACCACTGTGACAATGACACCCCACTCTCTCTCTGGGGCAAGACATCCCTTTCAGCGTTCGGGAGCTCAGACTTGTGTTGTACGTTTTCCGTTACTGTCTGTTGGAAACTCCAGGTCTGATTCTTACGAAAAGTCTTTTTTATTTTTCTTAATACTATTTGTTTATTTATTTTCGGCTGTGTTGGGTCTTCATTGCTGAGCACGGGCTTTTTCTAGTTGAGGCGAGCGGGGGCTACTCTTCGTTGCGGAGCACGGGATCTAGGCGCGCGGGCTTCAGTAGTTGTGGCACGTGGGCTCAGTAGTTGTGGCTCACGGGCTTAGTCGCTCCGCGGCATGTGGGATCTTCCCGGACCAGGGCTCGAACCCGTGTCCCCTGCGTTGGCAGGTGGATTCTTAATCATGCATCATCAGGGAAGTCCCTGAAAAATCTTGATAATTTGTACATAGTTTTTAGTGGCACACTTTGAAGGTCATTAGGGAAATACCCTGTCCCAGGAAAGCTTTAAGATGAGATGAGCTCATGATAAACAAGCCCAGGATCAGCAGCTCTGCTGATTCCGACTTGTCCAGTAAGGAGGTGCAGCCCGGGAAGCTCTGCCCTCCTGTCCAAGGCTATACCTTTTCCCAGGCCCCCTTTTTCAGATAGAGGATAATATAGACTGTGGTTAATCACCTTCCCGTATAACAGCTGTCTCGCTTCCTGTTGGGAGCAAAGTGGGGTGAAAGGAAAGAATATTCTGAGTTACTCGTCCCCACCCCCCTGTTTTTGGCAGAAACCAGCGTGGTCAATCAGATTCCCTGTCCCCTCAAGAAATAAATAACTCAGTTTAAAAAAATAAAATAAAGGGTAGAAGCGTTCGTACCGCAGCTGGGAGGAGACAGCGTGTCCGGTAGATGCATGACCATCTGTTTCCACCCCCTTCCCCCAGGAGAAGCAGGACAAGGCCGTGCTGCAGGCCGAGGTGCAGCACCTGAGGCAGGACAACCTGCGGCTGCAGGAGGAGTCGCAGACGGCCGCGGCCCAGCTGCGCAAGTTCACGGAGTGGTTCTTCAGCACCATCGACAAAAAGCCGTAACCTGAGCGCCGCCCGACCAGGGGCCCTGGGGAAGCCCGGGGTCCCTTCACAGTCGCCAACATGTGGTTTCTCGCTGTGCTTCCAGCCCACCGTAGCTGTGCTTGCTGCCCCGCTCTGTCTAGCGCCACGCCCCCAGCAGCACAGGGAGCCGCCGTGTGACCGCGGAGAGCAAAGCTCGCGAGGATGAATGTAACGCTGGTGTCGAGATGAATGTAAACTCTGGTGTCAGTGCGGCCCTCTGAGGCTCTGCTGAAACGGAGCTCTGCGTGGGCTTCCCTCCTGAGGGACGAGGGTTGGGTTTTATCTCCTATATATCAGGTGACTTGGTAGAGATATTAAAACAATTGACCATAGCTTGGGCTTTAGAATTGTAAAATAAACATGAGAACAAATAATCAGACATATACTTTAATGTTAAAGGTGCTCTATTTTTTTGGATGTACAGTAGTTTTTATTTCTACAGCCACATTATCATAGCAATAAGAAAGAGGCAGGGGAAATAGTTGGAAAAGCCGTGTCGGGAGGGGGACAGAAAAAGCACTGATGTGTCTAACACGAGTTCAAATGCAGTTCCTTTAGAGACTTATTTATTTGCAGGAGCAAACGGTGCCTGAATATTAACAGTGTTCTGATTAAAAAAAGAAGAAGAAAAGATACATATGCCTTGTAAATGGCTCACTGAGTAGTTACTTCAACTCTTAGTTCACTTTTGTATAGTTGATGCTCTGTTGAAAAAAAAAAAAAAGAGTCAACCTGCTTACTTACGAGAGGCCCCCTGTGTGCCATGAGCCAGCAGAATCACTTGTACGATGCCAAATTTGTTTATCTTTGTACAGAAGCTTTGATGAAGTGTCTTGTATTTAACACCCTTATTTAAGCTTATTTAACCTTAAGTTGTTAATTTTATAAACTTTGGTTTCACCTGCACTATTTTGGAGGGCGGTGTAGGTAGCAGCGGGCTCAGAAAAGGCTGAGCTTGCCCAAGCAGAGTGAGGAGAGGGGCAGGACCTTCCTTCTAACAACTGGATGCTGCTAGTAACGAGTTGTTTGTATTGCTTTACCATTTTTAACTGTTCTATTTGAGATGAACGTACATTTTGCTTTTTTTAAATAAATGTTTAAAAGCGTCCACACAAGGAACAATGTTGTCAGCTGAATGTAGACTTTGGGGTTCTAATATGTCAACAATCTGAGTGTATGAGAATTTATTCTTGGTAATTTAGGACCTTAATCTGTACTGAGTACTACTGAGCCTTCTTACAGAATCCCAACCTGATTAAAAAGTTACTAGTACTGATTAACGGCTGCCACGTGCCAGACACTGTCCTCTGCACTTCTCATAGATCTCACTGAATCCTAACAGTATCCTTACTAGGTGGGTGCCGGGATTCCCATTTTACAGCTCAGTAAACTGAGGCTAAAGTGAAGTGATTTACCCAAGATTGCCTTTCATTTTGATTTTTTAAAAAATTTTTAATTCAGCAAAGCATTTGGTCTTGCTTACAAGAAAATAAATGCAATAAAGTAATAGGGATTTGAAAAATAATCAGGAAGGAGTAAACTGCAAACTTGAATCAAAGGTGAGACAGAAAGAAGACAGAACGTGAGCTAGAGTGGGAAGGGAACCACTGTAATCACGGTACAACGTTCTCCACCTTCCGAGAACAGAAACCGTATCAAGAATGTGGAGGAAGTGAAGTGATTCCTAGAATTTACCTTCAGAGGGATTTCTCATGTGGGCTTCATTCACATGAGCGGTGTATTGAAAAATAAACGGTCCTGCAGCCGATGGAGCAGGAGGCTTCATGAGGCTGTTTCCTGAAGCCACCCCTGCAAAAGATACAGGCGCACCTCCAGGACACATCCAGGGAATGCGGATTCTCAGGAAGCCGGGGCTTCATGGGCCAGGTAGGCATCTTCCTCCCTCCCCACTCTCCCTCTCACCGTGACCCAGGCCCTTGCCAGGAGTGGAAGAGCCATCAGTGATCAAGACCAGCTGGGCCCTGTCTTCGGGGGCATACAGTCTAATAAGGGGATACAGGCATCCGATTATTTGAAACTCAAAGATAGAAATAACGAGTGCCTGGGATGGGCTCCCTTAATTATTATTATCATTATACTGTAGTAATCATAGTAATAACTGACATTGTTTGACTCATTACCATGTGCCAGGCACTGTTCTGTGTCCATTGTGTCTATATGGCAGCTCTAAAGGACAGCTACCTAGATCATCCCCTCTCTACAGGTGAGGAACAGAGTGCCTGGGGAGACCTCCGTGGGTAGGAAACTTCTGAAGGTGGGGAAGGAGCAGGCCAGGGGGAGCTGGGGGGAGTTTTCCAGGCAGAGGGGACACAAATTCAAAGGCCCCGAGTCTGTAGAAAGAATATGGGGGAAAAAGGTAGTGATGGGGAAAGAAGGAGACGTTTGAAAAGACAGGTAAAAGCCAGATCATTAAGTAACTCTAGGCCATAGTAGAGTCTAGATTTTATTCTAAGTCAAAAGGAAGCTGTTGAAGCAGGAAAGCACTATAATGTGTCCTGTGTTTTATTTTTGTTTTGTTTTGTTTATTTTATTATATGTCCTGTGTTTTAAAGGCTTACTCTGACTCCTAAAGCAGAAGGAGTTGCACGGAACAGGAGCCTGCAGACTTTCTGTATGAGGCACACAGTCGATATTTTAGACTTTGAGTGTCACGTACTGTCTGTTGCCTGTTCAGTTCTCATTTACTGCCCTTTAAAGACGGAAGATCCGTTCTTAGCTTGCAGGCCACTCATTAGCATCGTTTGCCAACGCCTGGGATGAGGGAAAGAGTAGAGAAGGAAGACCCATGTAGGTGAGAGATGATGCGGGCAGATAAGGTGGGGGGAAGGAGTCCGGTCACACTTGAAAATGTCTTCGCAGGTAGAACCCCCAGAGCTGCTGCTGAGTGGGAGACTGGTTGGTTCAGGGATAAGCCCTAAACTTCAGAGGAATCACTGGACTGCATGTGCACCAGACAGTTTGCCATAAACATTTCTTGCCTTCAGTAAAAGCTTAACTACGGAGAGTTGTGTGTCCTGGCCAGGGCCTGCGTGCAGCTCTGCGTCACTGGGCAGAGATGGATGCTTTTGCTTCAGAGGGCAAGCAAGCGGATACAAAGGTTGACGTTGCTTCAAGAAAACAAAGGAACCTGACCCAAAGCTAGCTGAATGGAGAGTCATGCCACCTCCCTAGGGCACACCTACAGACCAGAAGGGTTTTTTTGAAGAAATACTTCTCAGTCTATACCAGCAGAGAATGAATCATCTTTCAAGTCTGCCAGATGGCCATGCCGGAGAACGTGGCCGCGTGACTTTCGGCCTGCTCAACCTTTTTCATATGTATGTTTCCAGTCAACAGCCAACCTGTAGAAAATTCCTGTGTCGTGTTTCCCATAGTGCATGTGGCTTTGAGCAACTTGGCGCCCTCGTAGACACTGTGAATTACAAAAGGTACCCCTTAGCAGCTAAACACGTTGACTTTCTGAAAGGACTTACTGGGTACAAACTAATTAAGTATTAGAACGTATCTACTAGAAATCATTTTTATTTTAGAATAAGTGATATCAAGCAGGTGTTTTCTAACCATAGGCAGTGATCTATTATGTATTCAGGCCATTCTCATATGTGACAAAGTTAATTCGTATTTCAGAGGCTTTATCCTGCTCTTCTCAGTCTCAAGGAGCAGGTTTATCATTAAAAATATAACTTACATCAGGCAGGGGTGGAGAGCGTAAAAATACAGTCCTGCCTTTACTGACACCACAATTATCTCTGAAATGTCAGGAGTCGGCTGTCCTGCTAGCCCATTAAAATGCAGAAACTGATGACATGTCATTAACCAAAGTCGCCATCAAACTAACTCATGAAGCCATAAACCATAGCTTCTTCTCTGCAGAGCCAAAGACCAAAGAGATATCTATTCAAAATGCAGTAAGAATCACGCTCTTGATAGATTTCTTCACGAACTGTGACTGTGGTTAAGAGTGGGGCACTGGGATGTTAACATCTCTTGCTCCTTATGTAAACTGTTGGCCTGGGAAGACTGGACAGCAATTTAAGGAGAGAACAGACATGAAATTTAGACGGACCGACAAACTCTCCGGTTGTGGAGAAGCTGTGAATATGACTTCTTGAAGAGTTGACCCTACTCTCTTTCCAACAAGGAAGGTGGGTCACTAGAACAAGCGGCCATCCATGGCAAAGCCACCCCTCTGCCGCAGTCACTGTGAACTGCACTCACGCAAGCCTTCCTAAGAGGCAAAGGCCCACCCCTTTGAGTCCCAACCTCTGGAGGTTATTAAGGAATCTCAGATCCTCTGAAATCACGCCAGTGTTTTTTCTTGAGAATTTCCAAGATTGGGGGTGTGCAGGAGGAGGTGATGAAAATTTTTACAGACGCTTTGCTCTTTTGGGTGACTGATTAGTAAGAAACAGTTCCAGCTCACTTGAGCGTTTGTGGATTTGGTGCTTACAAGTTTAAAAGCATTTCCCTAGTTCTAGCCGACCAGTTTGGGCATACTAGTCACTAGCAGAAAGGAAAGTAGATGAGTCGACTGGGTTTAACTCAACACCTGATTAGAGGCAGGTGGGAGAGAAATGTATTTGTTTATGTTCCTCAGCGAGGGAACATGGTAAGAAACCCGCAAAATCCAGGGAATGCATTGGGTTTCTGACCTGTGACCTCCAAGTTAACCCAAAGACCAAGCTTCCTGACTTTCAATAGCAGAAATTAGGCGGAAGCTTAAGCCCAAAGAAAATCTCCCGCCGCCCCCCCGCCCCCCCCCCCCCCCCCCCGCCTGCCCCACCAGTGAATTTTACAAAAGGTTTAAATGAGCGTCACTTCCAAAGGTGACATTCTTGCATTTTGTATAAGATTCGGGGCCTTTAAGTTACTTAAAAAAAAAAAAATCTTTTAAGCGCCCTCCAGTTCATCTTAATATAAGAAAACTCACTGCCCGATTCAGTCCTTAAAATCAAAATTCTGATTCAACCATTAGCATCTGCAGACTCTGAAATATACCACCCTCTGTTTTCCAGCCCTCATATCAGAGACCTACCTAAAATTTGCAGAGCAGCTTGGCTTTTCACAAGAGCAAATAAAAAATAACCGGCCCCTTTGACAGGCAAGTATCTTTGGCCGCTTATTAAAGAACACAATGAAGGGTTAGACTCCCAATGTCCTGGTCACCAGCACCCATTAATCAGGCCATTAGGTGGTGGAGTAGAAGTTCTGTTGTTTGGAGATCAGCTGCTCCCCCAGCCGTTCCCTATGCAGTGAAATAGGGAGGAAGGCCATGTACAGGAGGAGGTTCAGAGCCGTAATGTTTCAGTAAATCATCCGCCTCGACTAAATCGGTGCTGGCTCAGAGAAAATGGCTATAAATACACATCTGCAGCTGGAGACGTCAGACCCTGGCAGAGCTCCTCTGTCGCTGTGTAGCGCACCACTGGGTCCCGGGGGTGTCCGTCTGGGACCTCGGCCCCTCTTCCCCATGACCGTAATCATTGCTCGCAAACCAAGTGGGATCCAGCTGAATGCTCCATTAAATTGGAATCATTAAACATGGCAGTCATGGGCTCTTCTAGGATCTGATTAAACACCTCGCAGGAGTCATTACGGAACCCCATCTGGGCTGAGGGCTTTTGCCAAACAGCAGGCTGAAGTCCACAATGCCCATTTCTATGCTTAGAGAATTCCAAGACTGGGCCTTCTATATCCCTGTAAATTAAGCACTTGAGAACTCAAGATAGCATTGTTCAGGGCAGTAGGAGACATGGCCTATAGCAGGGCACAGGGGTCAGCGGGTTTAACCCCTTGACTCCTACTTGATTCTTTTTTGTTGCTACTCTTTTTTTTTTTTTTTTTAATTGGAGTATAGTTGCTTTACTTAAACTATCCGAAGGCCATTCATTCTTCAGCCAGCAACATCCTAAAACCGTTTCATCTCTGAGCTGCTGAGTAAGTAGAGGGAAGCATGGCAGTGACCTAGTTAAAGAGACAAGCATATGAAGGACACACCACTTATACTAATTTCATCTTTGAGATGAACTCTGAAAGCAAGTGTTTCTTCCTAATTTAACAGGTTCTTGTTCTGTTCTTTCAAAGCAGGAACCTCTTAAATGATTTGCCCTGAAATGTACAATTGAACGAAACTTGGCCACCCTAATTGTCTACTGTCTCTCGTTGTTTGTATGAGGGTTATTCCTGCCAGTGACACTGGTTTCCAAATGTGAAATTATATTGTTTAAATATTGTCCAAGAACGTAGCCATGTGCAGAAGATGCCTGCAAGAATCCTACCTTCACTTGTTCAAAGAACTATTTGGGTGAATGAGCTTGGTTCTCCCATCTAAATACATTACATTAATAGATGCGAACATCCAACTTACAGATGTATATTTTAGTTATAAACATATTTGCCCACGAATATGACCATTTTCAATACCTTGCTTAGGAAGTATGACACAGCCAGCCCTCCTGCAATAACTGTTGCCTCTTACAGAAACCCGTTATCTTCCTTCTTCTCTGAGACTTCATTGTCCTCTCCTGAATTATGCCTTGTGATGAATTGTATCGTAAAGGAAAAGGATAGGGATGGGACAAGTGTTGGCGAGGATGGGGAGGAATTGGAACTCTTACGAATAATTGACGGAAATGTAAAACGGTGCAGCCACTGTGGAAAACTGTATGGTCGTTCCTCAAAAAATTAAACAGAATTACCATGTGATCCAGCAATTCCGCTTCTGATCATTACCCCCCAAAACTGAAAGCAGGAACTCCGATATTTACATACCCATGTTCACAGCAGCATGATTTACCAGAACCAAAAGGGGGAAGCAACCCAAGTGCCCACTGATGGATGAATGGATAATATGGTATAGACGTATTATGGAATTTTATTTAGCCTAAAAAAGAAAAGAGATTCCGGCACAGGGTACAACATGAATGAACCTGAGGACATCACACTAAGTGAAATAAACCAGCAAAAGAAAGACCACTACTGTATGATTCCTCTTACAGGAGGTACCCAGTGTAGTGAGATTCATAGACACGGGAAAGCAGACTGACAGTGGGTGCCGGGAGCTGGGGGAGTGGGATAAGGAGCTGTTGTTCATGGACATGGACTTTCAGTTTGGGGAGATGGAAACAGTTCTGTGGATGGAGGATCACGTGAGCACACAAAATATGAATGCGCTTAATGCCAGGGCACTCAACACTTAAAAATGGTGAAAACAGTCAAGTTGATGTGTATTTCACCACAATTAAACAAATTTGTTTAAAAGGTTAGGGATGGGAACCTGAATGAGTTAGTTTGCAGGGACTTGAGTTGGATAAGCACAGAGAAACCAGAAAACTCAGCCTCACCAAAAATAAAGACTTGTTGGAACAAATGCAGGAAAATATAAAACGCCACCAAAGTGCTCTTTGGATGTCAGAGAGCAGCCAGAGTTTGATCGATTGCCATATATTCAGACAGACGTCATTCCAAGAAGCTGTGCTCTGGAGGCCCGCGGGAGAAGCAACGGAGGAAAGAAGCCCTCTCTCCAAAGAGTGATTAATTTGGTAATTAATGCAGAGCAGAGGAAGAATGATTCTGAAAGATTTGCTCCAGGCCCTAAATTTTCAGTGTTAGCTCTGCCGTTGGAGCATCTGGTAGGATAAGGAGGTTGGATAAGCTAAAGGGTGAGATCAGAGGCCAGGGCAGCAGGGGAAGGGATTAAAGATGAATAGCTTCGGGGGCGCTTGAGGGTTCCGAAGCCTGGAAACCATGCTTCAAAGGAAGAAAAAAACAAAGGCCATTATGAGAAGGACCTAGTACTGACTGGAAGGAAGAAGAGGGCCACAGAGCTGGAAGGAACCACCTGCTTCACTTTATAGAAAAGAGGACTCTTGTGCTGGATGGATGGACTGAGGGCTGGGAACCCAGGCAAGGCCGGGTTTATAACACGGTCTGCAATAAGGTTATTCTTCAGCTGTATCAGAGGAAGTGCTGTGTTTGTGAATTTGGGGCACTGTTTGCATTTTGGGTAAGGATATCTGTACCCAAGATTTGATTAATCTCGGTCAAGATAGGTCAAGACAAGGAAGTAATGATAAGACGCATCACTGGATACCTTTGAAATGAGGAATCTTTGGGGAAATCCTAATTTTTCAACATGGCCTGAAATCATAAACTCTATCCTACTGAACCCGCTAACAGCCTGGCCCCCATGGTGATTTCCAACCCGTCCATTGAACCCTTGAGCAAAGTCAAGGCACAGATGTAGCACAGGTCAGATTCGAGACTCTCCAGGGTCCCACATCACCACTGCAGAGGTGTAGGAGCATTGCCCGGTTTCCTGTTCTTCCAAAAGGAGACATATCCAGCTCACCCCTGCACCCAAGCCGACAGAGCCCAGCCAGAAAGGAAGATGGAATTTGTGGTCATGGAGGACATGGGGTCAGGGCCCCACCCCCCACTTCTGTTCTGAGCCTCTGGGACTTCGTGTTGACTCACTTACTGGCACTTTTACCTGGAGAGGTCATGGCTAACAGTGCCATGGGCAGTTATCAAGGGGCTAATCGGGTAGTCTTTGCTTTCACAGAGCTTCTGCGGCCAGTGCTAGGCCTTGGCTGGCCGTGAGAGAGCTGCGAAACAGCTGTTGGTGCCCTTGACTGCTACACAAGCAGAGGGCAGAGTTTTAATATGCACCCCCGAAAATTCTGCTTCCTTTCCGCTCATCGGCCTTGGCAGGAAGAGAAAGTAGGATGAGTGTCCACATGCCCTTGGCTGAGCCCACAGCTTAGGGCGTGACTCAATTCTGAAGTTAAGAGGTAAATGCTCTTAAACAGTTGCCTGGACAGGCTATGTCACCCCAGGGGTGGCGAACCCCGCTGTCCTTCACCAGGAGCGTTCATACACTGAGGTTAGGAGAAGGGGAAGAGCCTGGCCTGAGGAAGCTGAAACTCCCAGTGAGTCCTTGTTCAAGATGCCCTCTGTCCATTTTCCACCTGGAGGAGGCTGTGCTTTTTAAGGGTGATAGTCGGGCCTAGGAGTTGTCAAATATCAGAAAACCCTGGAAGGAACAATCTCAGCAGAATCTAGGATCTAGATAATGTATGGATAATATTCTCAAGTACAGTGCTAGTACTCGCGGTAGCTTTGCTCCGTGAGTGACTTGAATGGATCATCGCACTGAAGTAGAACTCCTAACCACCTCCCGTGACCATGTCCCCTCTTCCACCTTCTTCTTCCCCCCGCCCCCCCCCCCGAAGCCACAGACTGTTTCCAGACAGCCTTAGCGTCTAGGGGGTGGTGCTTCAGAAGAGACGTGTTTATCAGTAGAGGACTCACGACTCACCGTGAAGTCTCTCACAACGCAAGGCCCGACCGAGCGCTGTCTGCCGAGAGGAAGGCTGAGGGCAAAGACGGGTCCCAGGAACACCAGCTGGCCAGTCCTCGTCTCCACGACTCATCTGGTCTTCATTTCATCTGCCACCTGCTGCTGAGAGAAGTACAATGGTAGGCTTTCTTTCCGGGCATGATAGGAAAACATCTTACACTGTGGGTACCAGAAATCAGACAAACAAAATATGGGGGTTAAATTCATAAAGTCCTTTTGTCCCCGTTTTGGCGATTTATTTGTCAAAGAGAATAACCAAGGATATTTAAAGTAACAGAATTAACATCTTTTTGAGGTCATCAAATTAAGAATTCTCGAAACGATCCTATGCCATAATCCAACTGTTCTAGATCATTTCTGTCCTCTGGACTGAGGTGGTTGGCAACGTATAGAGGAATTTACCAGAATATCATTGACAATCTTTAAAGAATAATTGAGAGCATGAGTGATACTTAAGTAAGATAAAAATCAATCATGCAGCAATAATTTTTAGAAAAGAAAGAAAATGCATCCTATATACCAGTGCTGTCCAAGAGGAATATACGTGTGTGTGTGTGTGTGTGTGTGTGTGTGTGTGTGTGTGTGTGTGTGTGTTTTAATTGAAGCATAGTTGCTGTAAAGTCATTTTCTTTTTCTGGCAGAGTGCACCGAGATGATGGACTAATTTCTCAATTCGAACCCACAAACACCTCTATTGGCGATGGCTGCTTTCAAGCTGGGCGGCCCTGGTGGAAACCACACTCTCATGCAGGTGGTTGTACGTCAGCCCACCTGCGTGTTTCCTGGGCAGCAGCAGAAGAAACCCAGTAGGACCGTGGAAGGCAGGCAGGACGCGCCATTGAGCTGGGAGCCCCAGGGTAGCCCAAGTGCCCGGTGTCAGGGAGCCGCATCACCGCTCCTGGGCAGGTGAGACTCACCCGGGCCATCCCCTGGTCACCAGCTCCGAGTGCCCGCAGCCCCTGCCCGGCCTGGGTCGCTCAGGGCCAGGTTAGAACAGGGAGGCTGGGCCCGGGAAGAGGCACAGGGGAAACTCCAGATGGCTGGCCGTCCCTCTCCCCATAAATAACCCAGGACGTGGGTGGAGACCCGGCTCCCAGCCCCAGCTCCAGGCTCCCTGCAAAACCACACCCGGGCAGGGCCAGCTGGGGCACGCTGAGCCGGGAATGGGGCTGCAAAGAGACCTAACAATGCATTTTCCCAGCCAGTCGCCAACTCATTTTAAGGGATGCCAGCCCGTGTCCCATGCCAAAGTAAACACCTGCAGTGAAAGCATTTCCCGCTACCACCCCTCCCCCAAATTTTAGATTTTTAAATCTGGCGAAACAAAAGCGATCTGGGCCTGTGCCTGGCTCCAGCAGGTGTCCAGAACTGGTTTCCCTAGGCTCCCGTGTTCCTCCAGGGACCCAGGCATGACAGGCAGGCTGTTTCCTGTTTGCACTGCTCCACGCAAGGCCACTGGATCGCCTCCACGCTGCTCGGCCTTGCGCCAACCAGGCCGGCCGCATACCCCGCACTGTAGTTCAGCCAGCTCTTCTGCAGGGACGTTTCCAAGCTTCCTCCGTGGAATCACTGCTGCTAGCCGGAGCCGAACGGGTGGAACTGCTACAGGGACCAGCTCATGACGAGTCCGCGCTCAGGTAGGCAGCAGAAAGGGGTACAGGATATCGGGGGAAGCTGAGACAGAGTTCTCTTCCTGGCGCTGGGCTCCTGGTTTGCCCCCTCCAGGTGGGATCTAACCCATCAGCCGGGCCGCGTGCTCCACGCACTTGGTTTTGAGGTTGGCTCTCCAGGCTTTGCCAGGAGAGCAGGAAGCGGTGGTCTAGAGCAGGTCGAGCCCTGACCAGGGCTTGCTGCTTGCGCAGCCAGCGGCGGCTCTTCCGGGCCTCCTGCCGTGCAGCCAGGTGAAAGGCCCCCTGTGGTTCAAGGGAGCGCAGGGGGCTCCGTTCGGCGGGGATGGCGACCGGCAGGCCTGGACCACCTCCCTCTCCTGCTTGTACCTCAGTCTGTCCACTGGGGACTGGACACCTGGGCCGTGGAGCCTCCGCAGTGAACTGTCCCTCCGAGGGGCTAACACTGCACCCCAAGTACTTGGAGGTAACGTGAGACATCCTCAGGGGCTCCCTTTCCTACCCACCCCTTTTCAATGCGTTTTGCCTCCCTGCGTGAGCGTGGGAGGTGGGTAAGAGGTGAGACCGGACAGGAGCATGCCGGGAGGATGGGAGGACGGCGTGTGTGTGTTGGCGCGTGGGGTGTGTGTGTGTATTTGGTGCTGGGGCAGGCGCGGGGAGGATGGTCTCTGCCTCCACCTCCTGCGAGGTTCACCTCCTCCCCACGGCAGCTACCCACGGCCAAGGCCGCGCCTGGATGTGCCTCCTTTCCCCCTGGAAGCCGGGAGCTCTGACAGCCACTCTGGCCACGCCCTCCAGCCTTGGCCTCCCCGTCTCTCTGCCGTCCTGAGCCCCCTTACCTCCTACCCGCCTTCCCCCTTCTGCCACCTGGGAAGGTGAGTGGTCCCTTGCCCCCACCAGCTTCCACCACCTCTTTCAAGGGCACCCTCCATCCCCACCTTCTCCCTCCTTTTTGCTACAGTCTCCCTCCACTCAGCTTGTACACGTCACTTGCCTTCTCTCATCTTGAAAAACTCCCTTGCTAATAGCTGCCTTTCTTCTCTCCTTGTCTGATCTGTATTTGATGATGACGCAGTCTCCCTGGCTGTCTACAGGTCCACCCGAGGTGCCCCAGCATCAACCTCCATTTCTACCGCTATCCTCGACCCTGACGGCTCTCATGAGGGTCACCAGGGGCCTACCAGCTACCCAAACAAATAGACGTTTCATTTTTCTAAGTAGAGTCACCTTGCATGATAGACCTTCTACGTGCCAGCCCCTGGCACAGGGCGGTTTATAAGCCTTACAGGATTTCCAGACCTTTCCCACCGCTCCCCTACTGCCTTCCCTGCAGCCTCCTCCAGGATCTGCCCCCTCTTGCCCGCTCCTGCGGGAGCCACTTCTACAAACCACCCTCTGCTTCCGAGAGCTCACTGGCTCCTCTTGCCGAGAGCACAGGCTTTGCTTCTTGGTCCTCCGTCTCTACCTCATTTCCCTCTCCGAGCTCCAGATTCCCCAGCCAGAAGTCTGCTCTTCTGTGTCAATTAGAATGCTTTCAATTATAATTAACAGAAACCCAATTCAAACAGACTTGAACCCTAAGGGAATTTCTGGCTCACAGAACAGGGAATCAAGGTCGGACAGGTGTCTGAGGGCTTTCACCTGGTGGTACAGCCACTCTCCCAAGGCCCTGACTCCTGTACATGTCTCTGTCTATGGCTCAGGAGGTCCGCCTCCTTGGGAGGCTGACTCTTCTCCCGCTCCCAGGGTGGCTGCCCCAGAGAGAGAGCGAGAGAGCGAGAGAGCGAGAGAGCGAGAGAGAGAGAGAGAGAGAGAGAGAGACAAGACACCTGTCTGCCCCAAGGATCATATAACATACTATGTAACATATACATACTACTATATATAAAATAGATAAACAACAAGGACCTACTGTATAGCACAGGGAACTATACTCAATATTTTGTAATAACCTATAAGGGAAAAGAATCTGAAAAAGAGGGACTTCCCTGGTGGTCCAGTGGTTAAGACTCCATGCTTCCATCACAGGGGGCACAGGTTCGATCCCTGGTCAGGGAAGTAAGATCCCACATGCCACATGGCGTGGCCAATAAAAAGAATCTGAAAAAGAGTATATATCACTTTGCTATACACCTGAAATTAACACACATTGTTAATCAACTATACTTCAATAAAAAAATATATATATATATTAAAAAAATAGAAAGTCAAGATTTCTGTTCTGTAACTGGCATCTGAGACAAAAAAAAGATGGGTGAACATATTATCTGGGATAAGTTCTAGCCATTCTCTATAATAGATACATGTTGGTATTTTGAATATGTGGAGAACTCTGGCAAATTAGCCAGAGAAAAAGATGAACAGAAGAATAGGCAACGTATCTGAGTAGGCGAGTCACAGCGGGGGGACCCTCGTCTAGTGAGTATATGAAGAGGTTTTCAGCCTCACCAGCAATCGAAGCAGCCAGGCGGCATAAACTAGGTCTGCAGAGCCAATAATTGGGCCTCAAAAGGACAATAGTGAGTGCAGAATGGAGAAAAAGGAAGAGCATAATATCACAATACCATTTGGATATAATTTGCAACAAACACTACAAAACAACAAAGGATTTTTAATATGCTTGTTCATAGATATAAATAAGCGTCGGTTAATGGGTGGAGAATGGATTGGATGGACCTCCGAGAACTTCATGACATGGATGTGAAGTGCAGGTGGGGGACGGAGGTACATGAAAATAAAAAGGCAAAAGAGGGGCCTTACATGCTGGAACTCGGCCTTGAACTTAGGAGGGTGGTAACTCAATCCCACGCACCTGCCGGCCTAATGAATTCTTCTCTCCCCTTGCTGGTCAGGGCCCAACGGTGCTCACTGGGTCTGGCTTCATAACTGGCAGGCCCGGTGCACAGTGGAAATGCAGGTCTCCTTGTTCAAACACTAGGGAAAATGTGCTGATGAAGACACTACAATTGAAAACTTTTCCTTTCTTCCCCCTCCTCTCCCTCTCTCACTACCTGCCATGTTGTTTTGTATTTGCTATTGCGTGTCACCCCCTTGGACACGGGGATATCCCCTGGGTGAGTGCAGACTCTCACAGGCTCCTGGGGTCCCCATCCTGGGGCTCAGCAGGGTCCACCCCCTTCTGCCAGCCACCGCAGGGAGGGACCATGGCCCAGCCCATGGCAGCCCCCAGGGGACTGCAGCCTCTGGGCCAAGACACACTGGGTACCAGGATCAAGGTGAGCAAGTCACTCACCTGCACGGGGTCCCCTGCCGTCGCCGTCTCAAGCCGCGCCTCCCCCCGTGCTGCCCTCAGGTCCCTGCTGGGTGGGAAGATGGCAGTGGCTGCTGAGAGGGCACCTGGCAGAGGCCAGCTGGCATCTGGGGTGCCAGGGGCTGGGGGAGCTTGCATCTGAAGCCCCGTCCCAGGGAGGCGGCAAGCCAAGGACCCCCTGGAGTCAAGAGGACACATGGCTTTTGGGGTTTTTTAAGTTTTGGGGGGAGTCGAGTTGATTTACCATGTTGCGTTAGTTTCTACTGTACAGCAAAGTGATTCACTTATACGTATACGTATATCCCCTCTTTCTTTAGAATCTTTTCCCCATGTGGGCCATTACAGACTATCTAGTAGACTGTTGTGCTCTACAGCAGGTCCTCCTTGGGTATCTATTTTATATATAGTAGTGCGTATATGTCGATCTCAATCTCCCAATGTATCCCTCCCCGCCCTTATCCCCTGGTGACCACGTGAGCGCGTGCATTATTGCCCCACTAGACTTCGCTTACAAAACACAAATTCAAAACTTAAGTCATTAAGAATTTTAAGATGATGGCCACAGGGTATTAATGCCCCGTGCCATTCACGGTCGCACACTCGTGACCAATGGGCTTCCTCCTCAGGAGTGAACTCTGAACCTCACCGCAGGGCCCTGGGCTCTGCCTTGCCTCCTACAAGCCAGCTGATACTTTCGGGGAATTTGGCAAAAGCCGGCTGTTATGTCATCGGGAGCCTGAGATGGGCCATGGTGGGAGCATCTACATCATGCATTGATAAATCGGGGCTTTGTTTTTCCAGGAAACCTGGCTTTCCAGAACATTCTGAGTGTTCCCCATAATTTTCTTCCCTCCATACAACCATCCAAAGCCACCACCGATGGTGGGAGGGTCCTGAAGCCCTGGGAGGGCTGCTCGAATTCTAGAGCTAATTCCTTCTGCCCGAGGTGTCCCCTTGGCCTGAGCCTGTCGTTTGACGAACAGGGAACGTGGTGCAGATGGGTGAGCGATCTGGCCGGGTGACACACCCGCCGGGCATCAGAATTCGGCTCTCTGGATGTTTAGGGTCATTTTAGGGCAGTACTTTAAAGGATGTTAAAGTGAATCATGTATGTTAGGAAAACTATCTCTTACACAAATATATTTCTTTGTCAAAGGTGTGTATGCGTGTGTGTGAGAGTTGAGTGTATGTGTGCGTGTGCATTGTGTGTGTGCATGCGTGGATACTGTGGATACATGTGGATACATGCACAGTGTGTGAGAGTGTGTGTCTGTGTTCCATCTCGTCATGTTCCTGTTCTCCAATCACGGCAAGGAGTGTACTGTCCACTGTGTCTCTTTGGGACCAGAACTGCACGTATCCAACCTTGAATTCAGCTTCCTCCATGAGCCCCTTCTTTCCTCCCTGGCAAGAACTGGAAGACAGGACCTAGTGAGGGGTCAGAAAAATGGAGAGAAATAAAGCTGTGCAGGAGGCAGCAATGAGGATGAAAAACCATAATTCCGACTGGACGAAGAGTAGGTAGAACCACCTTTAATGTCTTGTGTTACTCTTATGAATCTGGATGCATCCTCTATGCAGAGTTTAAGTCAAAACTCCAGGCTTAATACTAAAAAGGAAGCATAGTTTGGAAAGATAGTTTTGAAAAAAATCAAGGAAAATTCACATAAGTCTTAAGAAAATGGTTTCATTCTACGATGCATTACTGAGAAATAAAGTTCTTAAATCTGTATAACTGTTAGCAGGCAATTTATAGGTGTTTCATCTAGTACTGGGACATAAGAATAACTGGAATAAAAGGAATACATTGGCTGGCTTTAAATTAGAGCTTTTTAAGGAGAAAACTGTGACAAGATTGTATGTCCACTCAGTGAGATTTATTTTCTAAGCAAGAGCTGCCTGGAAGATTCAGCATAAATATGAAAATCTCTTCCCAAAAGGGCATGAACCTGCTTGCCCTAAGGCAGTTTTCTTCTCTGAAACAGAAGCATATCCATATAGTCTTTAATGTATATTCTTTATATCTTATACTTAGAAGGTGATAATTATGCATTGTATATATGATTGTGTGCCTTGCAATAAAATAAAAACTGTACCTAAAAAAAGAGAGAATTCGGCTCTCCTCTCAGTGGGCTCATCAGAGTCACAACTTTGTGACGTGGAAAGACATGCAATAGATCGTTAATCAGTTTTATTTTGATTACATGGTGAACTGATCATACTGAAGATACATTTGATTAACAAAATATATTATTAAAATGAACTTTATCTGCTTTTTAAAAACTTTTTTAACGCATGTGCCAGAAAATTTAAAATTGCGTAGCTGGCTGGCCTCCTGTTTCTGTTGGAGATGCTGGTCTATAGCTTACCAGCCCCTGGAACCAGGGGGGCCCGTGTGCGCTCGTGTCAGGGTGTGTGTCGGGGCGTCTGTGTGCACCTCCTTGAGCGCACGGGTGTGAAGAGCGGGGTAGCTCCCAGGCCCCCTCCTGAAGGAGGCACCCTTCCTGCGTCCTCAAGGTCCAGGAAAAGCTGACTGTCCGCTGCACACTTACTGAGTCCCCCTCTTCCCGCAGGAAGCTGGTGCCCTCCGAGTCCAGGCTCCCGGGGTCTGCCATGCGTCGTCCCGCTTCACCTCTGCATGCCTCCCTCTATGCCCACTTTCTCTCGCAACCCCTCCCCAAATCACGCTGTCATTTTGTCCCGCACCTTCCATCGTTCAAGGACATTTAACCAGGGGCAGAGTTTCACAGCCTGGACCCCTGTCTGCTGGTCAATGGAGAGTCTGCCCCAGCTTGACCCAAGGCCCCACCCAAGCATTTCCCCTGCTGTCCAAAGTAGTTCCCTTTCCAGGTCTTGTCTGTTTGCCAGAAGACAGAAAAGCCCGTGACCAGCCCCTGGGACAGATGCATGTGCCGGGCAGCCAGCAGCCCCCGCCCCCGCCCCGCAGGAGCGCAGCTGTGCCCAAGCCTCAGGCCCTCCCTCACCCTCCCGGACGTACACACTCTGCCGCCTGCCTTCCCCTCCTGGAGCTCATCCCCCGGCTGGCGGGCTAGCTGCTCACGGTCAAGGTCTCCGCAGAGCTCCGCAGAGCTCCAGGGGTCGTGAGAACAAGGCGTGGAGCAGAGGGGAGCTCCCTGTGCAACCGCATAGCAACTAGAGTCTCAGCTCCGTGAAACTGCTCAACAACTGGCCTGGGGCTGCTCCCAGCGTAACCCTGCAAACTAGAATCCTGGCTCAGATTTCTTTCTCTGTTGCCCGCCCCCACTGAACACACCAGCCCAGTTGCTATTTGTTCTGTAAAGAGAGTCCCTGGGTCAAGTTTGGAACGATGTGAAATGTCTACAGGAGCAGTTCCACCAACCCTGTCACAGGGACCAGCCCTGGCGGGGTGCAACGGGTGGGATGGAGAGGCGGATAGAGCAGTAACATCCGCCATCCTCCCCCCATCACTCAGCGCCGGGCAGCTCCAGAGCAACCGTGCGCACAGCCCGGCAGGCCCGCTCGCTCCTGACCAGGCTCCTGTCTGCAGGCCCCAGCCTTGTGGGCACACGGGCCGTGCCTTTGGACAGGCAGGGACCACACTCCTGACCCTGGCGGGTCCGGGGGGAGTCTGCCATTTGTAATCGTGGGCTGTGAACCGTTAGTGAACAGAGAACTTCCAGAGGCCATTGTGCTTGATCGTGCGTTTGCTAACACTCATAAAGTTATACCATTTCCACTCAGGTGATCTTTCTCTGCTAGAATCCATAAGCAAAATTATTTTAAGGGCAGACATCGTATCTCATTTATCATCGGACCCACGGTGCCTAGAATTATGCTAGATGTTCAAGAAAAGGTTTATTGTGAACTGAAATAATGATGCTATATGGGAAGAAAAGAGAAATATTTGGATTTGGCATAAAAACGGAGTTTCACTTCTGCTGTGTGTCTTTAGGCAAATCACTTACCCTCCCTGAGCTCTTGGTCCCTCACTGGCATAGTGAGTATAGTAACACAGATCCAGATGGCAGCCTGCAGGGCACAGATAAGGACTGGGAATGTCTTCACAGGAGGTTTTGAGGTTCGCCATTGTAGGGGAAGTGGGGCATCTATAAAGAAGGTGAAAGTTTTCATATGGATAAACATTGCCGTGAGAGTTTGGAATTTGGAGATTCACTGCTGCTTCTGAAATGAACAGTTTTGTAATCTGGGGAAATTATTTTTCTTCCTTGGGTCTGATTTCCTCTACAAAGTTAGGGAGTTAGAAAAAAATCAACAATGGAGGGCCTACAATGCCTGAAATACTTACTATCTGGCTCTTTACAGAAAAGTTTTGCCAACCCCTCATGTAAATTGTCTTATAGGATTAGTGCTCCTTGGAACACACGTAGGATAATAGGCTAGATGATTACTCCAGTTCTTTTCCCCTCTATCATTTTATTCATGAAGTAAATGAACATTTCACTGAGCACTCATTTGTCTTAGGTGCTGTCCTAGGCCCTCCTCCTGTGGTGGAGATTAAATGACACGATGTCTTCACAACGTCTGGCCAGTAGTACGAGCTCGTTGGCTATGCGATTAACGTCTTTTCTGATCATCATGTTATCATTGTGGGAGGGGGTTGGAAGGAGTCGATTCAGTCCTTTCCATCGGGCCGGGAAGATCCATGAAGGCCCAGAGAAGCCAAAGGTCACAGAGACAGAGCAGTGGGAATTCTCAGTACTCGCCTTCCAAGGCCTGGGCTGGAGGCTCTGGAGGGTACATAGGCAGGCAGGTCGTGAGGATACCGGGAAGGTCGGGAGTATATGCACAAGTAACTGGAGGCTTTAGCGCGAGAGGGCAGGGGAAGGCCTGGGAGTCCAGCACAGGGAGTGTAACTCAGAGTCTGAGCCCCTCAGGAGGTGGCATTTAGGGAGGGACTCGCGCCCAGCACAGGTCCTGCCCATGAGGCCCCTTCTCACTCAGAGTTTCTGACTCGTATCCCCAGGAGACATCTATGTGTGTGCTGGGCTGGGAACCAGGTGCCCAGGTGAGGCCTCGGGAAACGCAGTGTGCTCTGGTGGACACACCTGCTTCCAAGGATGCCGCTGGCCTCTGAGGCCACCCGTGTGAGATGATAGCTCATTGTAGTTTTGATTTGCGTTTCTCTAATGATTAATGCTGTTGAGAATCCTTTCACGTGTTTGTTGGCAACCTGTATATCTTCTTTGGAGAAATGTCTACTGAGGTCGTCTGCCCATTTTTCGATTGGTTTGTTTGGTGTTTTGTTACTGAGCTGCAGGAGTTGCTTATAAATTTTGGCGTCTGGGGGGGGGTCCTCTCTGCCCCCCAGACGCCAGCGTGTTGATCAGCTCTGTCCCAAGGCAGGTGGCCTGAGCACCCCGTGTCAGCCTTGCCATGCGGCCCCAGCATTTGCCCTCATGCACTGGTGACCGTTCCGGACTCAGCCTTAGCCTCTGGCTTCAGATTCTGACCTTGGCTGTTGGTTCTGACTTGGCTGTGTTTGCTCCTCTGTGACCCCTGGCCTGCCCCCCATTCCCTCTCCTGATCCCGACTTCCCATCTTGGATTCTCTGGGTGGGGGTAGAAAGAATCAGCTCTCCTGTGTTTCAACTTGAGTGGCCTTGAGTAATTGGCGGCATCCCTTTTTGCCCCGAGGCGGGGATAGTAATAGCGCCCACCACACAGGGTTGATGTGGCATTAGATCAGCTACAACACCCTCTACGCAAGGGCTCTACCACTGTGGAAGGGGGGTTCGCTTTCCTGCCTTCCTGGTCTCCGCCGCAGCTCTACCTCCTGTCACTGTGTTCAGCTCTGACCTCTGACATCTGCTGGCAAAGTGACACCTTCCTAATTTGGCAGGTGCTTCTGCTGGCTGCCTCTTCTATGCCTGGCATTAGAGTGACATGATTGAAACCAACAGTGTCGACCCTAAAAGAAAGCAGGATTGGCAGGGGGCACCTTGTGAGCTAATGAGAACAAAATTGCAGCAAGGGGACTTGAAGAAAGTCAGATTCTCCATCCAGCCGTGTCCTGGCAGGAGGGCAAGCTTCCATCCCTGAGGTTAACAGGGACACGCAGCCATGGGAAGCTCACACATCTGCGGCCGTGGATGGGGGCAGCCCCAAATCCTGCACGGACTGGCTCCACTACATATTCAGACCTTTGCTGGCCTCAGGGCAAAAAAGTTAAATCTGCAGTCTTCAAATACCAGCTCTGCCATCTACTGGGCCTCAGTTTCCACATCACTAAACTGGGATAATCATCATCTAATTCACAGCAACACTGTGAGAATTAAGAGAGAGTGTGCTTAAACACCTAGCCTGGTGCTCTGCACTGTAACAGGGAAGAACAAAACGGGACTCCAAATTGGATCTGTTTCTTTAGCTTTTGTTTTCTGTTCTTTTGCTACAAGTTAACAATGTTGCCTATAGCCTGAAATATACAGGAGAGCCCATTCTCAAGTCTCTGACCTTTAAACTTGCAACACTTTCCACTCATATAGAGGTAAAAAGTTGCACAACAGACAATAACACTTGCCTTGTTGGAGGTTTACAGGAACATCCTGACCTGACCCACTTTGACAGCTGCAAAAACAAAGGATTCCAACGCCAAGAAGTCTGCAACAGCCTACCACACCCCCATCCCCTTTCGCTCTAAAAGAAGCCTGAATTCTAACTCAGTAGGGTGGGTCTTTGGGACACCAGTCCAGCATCTTCTCAGTCTGCTCGATTCCAATAAAGGGGCTCATCTCTCAATTTATTGGCCTTTTGTGCGGTGAGTAGTCTGCGCTTGGACTTGGTAACACCAGGAGTTATTATTATTACCACGTTTGTAGCCAGTGACATTCACATAAGGGCTCCTAGTCACATGTCAGCTGTGGCAGAGGTTGCCGGGTGCCCCCATCAACCCTTCACCCTTTCCTCTGTAGGATCAGCACACGTGGGGTGGCAGTGTGCCCAGCTTCAAGCCTATCTCTCCATTTCTCTTGGAGTTAGTTATAGCCACGTGACTGTACGCTGGCCAGTGAGATACAAGTGGCCAGAGTGGACAGTGTGGGAGAAGATGCCCTTCCCCCAACCCGGAGCACGTGCTCGGGGTTGATAAGCAAAGAGCTGAAGGGATCTGGGTGCTGGGGGACTTGGTGGGACCCCCACGGTCTGCACTGCAACCCCCAGAATTTCTTTTCCACGAGAGAGTTGATTAAGCTTATTTAGGTTTTGCTGCCATGTAGACCCAGAACTCGTCCTGACTGATTCTATAACCGATATTCAAGCAGGCAGTATGAGCCCAGGAAGGAAGAACGTGGGCCCTGACATTGGAGGTGGAATGATGAAGGCAAGACTTGCCTACTTGTGCGAGGGCTGGGGCCACAGAAGACACCCCGCCTTTACATCCTTATACCTCTATTTTGCACATAGGGCCAATTTCGACCTCTTATTGCGCTGGGAGGAGCCCTCCCTGCCAGGGTCCTGGAGTCTCTGTGCTGATGGCCTCACTTGCCTGGCTGCTGTGCTCTGCACTGGTGCTTTCATCTTTCTAATAATTGCATAATCCCTGCATGAGCTGCTCATCACCAGAGCTGGAAATTCTAGGGAAAAGGAAGTAGGTTTGGGGGAACAGTTATGTAGCATGACTTTTATAACATTTTTCCTAGAGAATTGTGTTTTGAGTTGCAAGATACTGACCTCAAAACCATTTTGTACAACTGGACCTAATTGTGAGGTGGAAATTGCTAAAATAATGTGTGTTTTAGCCTGCTCCATGCTGACCTTCTCTCATAATCTCTTTTTGGGACTATGTACACCACAAACGTGTCTGCCAGAGGTCCATGAAGACACATGGCCTCCCTGGCAGGTCCTGAGTCTACAGGCTTTAGTTCAACCTTTCTCTCCTCTCCCCTCTGGGACCCACACTGGGAGAGTGTGATGAGGGATATTTCCTAGGACAGTAGGAATTGTTATGATTCTGGGACGTCTTGGCCAAAGAAATCACATATTGCAATCAGTCCCCAGAGTTTTCTTTCTTGGAATGTGTGAAATCAGCCTGAAGAAATGCTCTTCAAATCATGAAATCAGCACAGAACTGAGCTATGCAAAGTCTCTCCCAAGAACCTGAAAGGCAACCAGGCCAGAGAGGTCTGTGACCTAATTAGATGTATCAATGTACCTAAGCAAGGACCATGTCCTTCAGAACATGGTCAGGACAGGCATAGAAAGTCAGAAAAAGGAAAGTCATAGGGACAAATGTTGGCAGTGCCCATCTGAGGACTGTCAGGGAAAGTGTCCCACTGACCAAAGGCAAGTCTCAACCAGGTATATCTTTATGTTGGATATAGACTTACTGGGTTTTCAGTGACTGATGCTAAACTATGAGCTCCAGCAGGGCAGATGTAATACGGGCAACTCATTCATGGGAGGCATTCAGCAAATGCTGAATAAACCGATGGACTCTTTTAAACGTCCACATCCTTCATACACACACATACGTAAATTATATATTGTATTAATGGGTTTACCGATTCCTAAGGAATACGAACAACTGCCCTGCAAGTGTGCCTTTCAGATACAAACCAACCAACCCAGAGCTCATATCCCAACCACCTCCTCTGTCAGGCTCTAGCCCTAACCCTAACCCTCTCCATCTACCCTAATCATCCCAGGGCCAGGCTCCCGACAACTAGGGACAGCTGCTATGCCCCAGAACCTGCTGAAAAATTTCCAACTAGCCAATCCTAAGGCTGCCGACCCCGCCTCACTTGTTCCTTCCCGTGGAACGCGCCATTAAGGCTCTTGCCCACATTTTCCCTGCTCCCCCCACCTCCTGACCAACGCTGGTCCTTCCCCATGTGGCCCTACACGCCACGCTGTGTCTCTAGTTTCTAGGGATCTGTGAACTTTATGCTCATAGTTTTTATAACTTCTTCCTTCATGACAGTCATTTCTTTGTCTGCATGCCCTATCATACTTGTTTAAAACAAGTATTTAATATTTAAAACTCTTAAATATATATATACATATATATCTATATGCCTCTTGGTATAGCTTATTCTCACCAAACATCTTTTTCATATCTCGCTTCCTATATAACTTGCCCTCAGGGAGAGAAGATGTTAGCAGTCAGGCTGGTGTGAACATCTGGTCCACCCGGCACTCCTCTTTCTCATTCTAAAATCAAAAACGGTCATTCTGGTTGTATACTTAATTTTCTAGTAAGTTTTGTTAGGGGATGTCAACATCCCCAGTCCAAATGGTTCTTGGACCCTGAGGCAGCAAGATGGGACCACACTGAGGACGGTGGCCGATCCCCCGAACCCAGTGCCGTCTTGAGGAGACGAATCTGCAGGGCCGCCTGCCCTCCCCGGCAGCAGCCACGCTGCCTGGATGCAACCTTGCCTCTACACCCTATTCTGAGCTGGTTCGTGTGTACAATCCAGCACGGTCCCTGTTGACCCAACACATATCCAGAAACACGTGTGCTTGTTAAGAACCCTACATGTGACCAACCTCTTGGATCTGTAAGCCGCTCTGGGTGAAACATCAAATGACAGAAAGTCTGACTCATGAGGAGAACCTCAGACGTGCGATGTCATCTGAATGATGGCTGCAGAGAAGAGTGGTGAGGGCCAGAGCAGCCAGGACAGTGGCAGGACAGCCTTCTTCCTTGTCCCCATTCTGGCGGCTGCGTCAAGGCCCATCCCAGAGCCAGAGGCAGCTGTGCTCTCCCCAGCCGCCTGGAAACTCCTCCCCCGCAGGCTGTGTAGGAATTTCATCCAAAGAGAAGCGTCAAAACAGAAGCTGCTTTGTCTCTGGGATGCTGTCACAGGGGTGCAGTGCCAGAGCCACTGCGTAGTGTCACAGGGCATCAGAGGACAGGCAGCTTTCCCAGAAGTCGGGGGAGGCTGGAGCCCTCTACCCTATACACCCTGGCCTCCCCGCCCACCCCAACCTGTGGGCCGGCTTCACTCCTCCCTTTGCTGGCGGGTAGCCTTGGGAGCCACCTTCTGAGTCCCATGGGCCCTCCTTGGTGAAGCTGGGCTGTGGCACAGACCCCCAGGGCCAGGGCTCCAGGTCTGTTTGTGCACAAATAGAGACACAGCCACCGAGAAGCTGCTTATCCCACCGAGGGGCTGCCAGAGGCTGGATGGAGATGAGTGGAGGTTTCTTTGGGCCAGGGGCCTTCTGAACAAATAATTATGGGGTGAGTAGGGGCCAGGGGTGCAGTGGGACAGGAGAGGGTGTGACAACTCTTCTAAGTCTTGGTGGCCAGTCCCAGGTAGCATGGTGAGGCAAGAAAATAGAGACATGCCCAAGGCAAGCCTGCAAGTCTGAGTCCCCTGCCTGGGGAATCCCCTTTAGTCACTGTAAATGCAAAATCCTGGACGCACCCAGGTGGGATCTGCATCGGCTCCTGGTGGCTCTAGGACCTTCGAGACAGGCTGCAGTCAGCCTGCCTTCCTTTGTGGGCTTAGATGAGATGAGAGGAGGGGCAGTGTGGTGTGAGGTGAAGAGTCTGGAACCCAGGGGCCTGACCCTGCCACGGAGGGCTTCAGGCTCAACCCACGGGAATGAGGCTTTGAGGACCAGCCCTCGTCCTAGGCTGCAGCTCCAAGCAGATGGGCTTTGATCAGCTGATTTTGAAGGTGTTACTATTAATTATCAGAGCAAGGCTCGCATGCATCGTCACTCCTAGACTGGGTTCTAATTAGAAGCCAGTCCTGCTGGCGCGGCCACAGAACCACCACCTACTCCCCCAGGAGGCCCAAGAGCCCGGAAACTCATTCGCGTGGACAGATTACAGAAAGCAAAGGTTGGCGAGAAAGGAGGAAAGTGTCATAAAATGGTAGTGTGATGGTAACATGATGGCTGAGTTGTGAAACTGTCTCAATTCCCCAAAAGGCCAAAGAGAAACATATCTACTCAAGATGCTTTATTCACTAAACAACTGTTTGCATTTTGATTGTCATGGTTCCACGTTTGCATTAGAGTGAAGAATTACACTGTCTTCGAGAATCTTAATGAGATAGAGTTTGCTCCAAGCAATCCCGTAAAGGCTGCCCACAGAATTCTAGTTAGAACTACCCCAGACTTCAGCTTAGGCATTTTCTCCCTTTAGAGTCCTGACATCTGTATTTGGATGTTTCCTGAGTATCTCTTACATACTGGGTCCCACAGTGAATTTATGACACATCTACACTGTTATTGGTCTCTGTGTCCATAAATATGACTCACCTCTCTCCCTCCCCTTCCAAAGAATCACAAAGTCCTCTGCCTTCAAAATAACTTAAGGGGGACCTTCCCGGTGGTCCTGCGGTTGAGACTCCACCTTCCAATGCAGGGGACACGGGTTCGATCCCTGGTTGGGGAACTAAGATCCCACATGCTGTGCGGTATGGCAAAAAAAAACCAAAACCAAAAACAAAAAAAGCATTTAAAATCTACTGACGTTGACTTCTTTCCAACTCTGAGGTCTCTCCTGCCCCCCACCCTCCTGGTCCAAACAGCCACTGTCTCAGTTTTGGAGATCCACGGTACCCCCTACCTGTTCTTCTCCCACCCACCCTGCCTTCCTTCTGATTTTCTCTGCACAGCAAAGAGACTGAGCTTTTTTTTTTTTTTTTTTTTTTTTTTTTTGCGGGCCTCTCACTGTTGTGGCCTCTCCCATTGCGGAGCACAGGCTCCGGACGCGCAGGCTCAGCGGCCATGGCTCACGGGCCCAGCCGCTCTGCGGCATGTGGGATCTTCCCGGACCGGGGCACGAACCCGTGTCCCCTGCATCCGCAGGCGGATTCTCAACCACTGCGCCACCAGGGAAGCCCCGAGACTGAGCTTTTAAAAATAAAAATACTTTTATTTTTATTTTTATATAAAAATACTTTCCACTTGCCTGCTTGGAGTCTGGCAGTGGCCTCCCCGTTGCTCGGCCCGTGCCCTGCAGGCTTTGCTGGAGGCCTCCTCTCTCAGCCCGTCCTGTCACTCACTAACCTCCAGCCAGACCAGCCTCTTCCTCCTGCCTCAAGCTGATCAAACCCCCTCTGCTTCCGGGCCCTGCACAGGCTCCTCCCTGTTCCGAGAGGCCTCCCTTTCCACCGTGACTTATCCCTCCTGCCTCTGTGCACAGCCTCAGCACCACTTCCTCGGAAAAGATGCTCTGGTCACTCAGACAGGGCTGGTCCCCCTCTCCCACCATTCACAGCCCCCTGGGTTTGCTTTCACAACCCTTTCATCCCGTGAATGATGCGTGCAGTTCTTTTTCTTTTTTCTTCTATTGATGTATAGTTGATTTATGATGTTTCTGGTGTACAGCAAAGTGATTCACTTTTACATACATATATATATATATATATATATATATATATATATATATATATATATATATATGCCTTTTGGGGGATTCTTTTCCATTGTAGGTTATTAAAAGGTCTTGAATATAGTTCCCTGTGCTATACAATAGGTCCTTGTTGTTTATCTCTTTTATATATAGTAGTGCATATCTGTTAATCCCAAACTCCTAATTTATTCCTCCCCGCCTTTCCCCTTTGGTAGAGGCTGAACAGCAAACATGAAGAGGGTCACGCAGGGGACCGTGGAGAGGAGGCTGTGTTGTTCCAAGTGCCCTTTCAACCCCTGAGACTCTATTGTGCTGCCTGATCCAGCCCTTTTCCAACGATGGCCTTCCTCCCAGAGAATCTGAGTCCAGCCTGCCCGCGGCTCTTGCTGCCCTGCCTTCTTGCTTTCTTACCGCTAAGACGGGGAGCAATTGCTGGGACCAACTGGGGGCCGACTCCTAGGTTGCTGTGAGACAACCAGGCCTTTCACTTCTGATTTAGAATTGGGATATCGAAGGCCGAGATCATGGTGCATACCTGAAATGAATGGTTACTTTGGACTTTTGAAAGCAGAAGCCAACTGAGTGAGAGAGAGAAAGAGAGAGTCAGACAGACAGACGGATGGACAGACAGAAGGCAGGAAGAGGAAGGATGAAGGAGAAAGAATAGTTGGTCCCTCAGAAGCTATAAGAGGGGTGTGTGTGTGTGTGTGTGTCTGTGTGTCTGTGTGTCTGTGAGATAGTGAGGAGAGAAGAAGGGGTGGGGAGGGCAAAGTAGGTCCCAACACCTAACCTTCGTGTTCCAGTTTTCTTCTCTGTGCGGCCCAGATGTAACTTTACATTTTATGCGTTGAAGTGCAAAATGATAGCTTGAGAAGTTTTCTGTTCTTTGCCACCAGTTTCCTAACCAAGATGGTCTGTGTACCTCGTGAGTCCAGTGTCTCTGCATCTCGCCTAGATTTCTGGCGACACCGCCCAAGAGTCTCCCATAGACGCAGTTGATGCTCTCAGCTAGGATGGCCCTCTGCCTTTTCTTACTAATCCATCTGTCCTCTGAAGCAGCAAAAGGCTAAGGGACAGGTGGGGAGGGCCACCAGCACCCCGCATCCCCCGGCCCACGGCTTCCTCTTTGGCAGGTCCACACGTGTGTCCAGTTTTGCACAGGTGATCCAGCTAGAGAAAACCAAAGCCAGCACTCTCTTCAGCCTTCAGGCACCACGTTGTGGACCATCTCCTGGTTTATACCATCCAACAGGCAGCTTGATTCTGATGCCAAGGTAAGACGACTGTCTCACCGTCTGGCCTACAACAGGATACATTTACTCTGGAAGGCACTGGTTAAAGCGAGATCGCTCGCCGCCTGTGTATTTTATCAGATCGGAGGCGGCCTCAAGTCAGAAAGTCTAGTTCTGGCGGGGCCCTCTCGCCTGCCTCTGCAGAGATAAACACAGATTGAGGCAGCAGCCACGGTTGCTTATATGGAGTCACAGATGGGGAGAGCTGGAAAGAAACTGAGAATTAATCTAACCAGCGTCCCTCATTAAGTATCAATTAAAATGTATTAAATGATACATAAATATGTATTCATTGAAAACAAACAAGTACTGAATACGAGGACTTTTCCCCGTATATCCCATGCCCCACAGTAATTGTGTCAGCATTACTAATCATTTTGTATATTTACATGGACATTTTATATAAATGGAATCTTTCCATGCTTATTGTTTTGAGACTTGCTTCTCATTCCTTAAGAATGTGTCTTGGAGGTCTTTCCATTCAGTATACATTACTTTAACAACTGCATGATAGTGCATGGTAGGGATGTACTCTAGTTTATGTAATAATCCACCAGCAATAGTCCCTTTAGTTTCTTTCTAATTTTTTATTACTACAAACAGTGTTGCAATTATCTTTACTTATCATTTTGTGCACCTGTGCAGGTATTTTTTTAAGACTAGATTCTTAAAGTGGAACTACAATGATGGCATAAATACAAAAGTATATAGACGTGGCCAAATTTTGATCCCTCAAAGATAAACAGTTTATCTCCTAGGAACATTGTATGAGAGTGAATATCTTTTTCCGTCAACATTAGGTATTTTCAGTCTTTTTAATTTTTGTCAATCACATAGGTAAAAAAAGAAATTTGTATTTTATATTGAATTTCCATGCATACATTTTCAGGTGTTTATTGGCCATATGAATTTCTTTATGTTAGTTAATTACCTGCTCCTATCTTTTCTAAATTTTTTTATCTTTCTTCTATTTATTGACTTGTAAAAACTCCTTCTATATCTTGTTCATTAAACATTTGTCCATAGCAATATTCTTAATAGTCTGGCTTATTTTTAAACTTTTTATCATTTTTGTCATAAATTGTGATTTTCAGGTAATCAGAATTGCCTGCCTTTTTCTTTGGAACACTTAAGTTCTATTTCTTGTTTAGAAAGGCCTTCTATGTGATGAGATGTTTTGCCTACTTTTAAATACTTGCTGTCCATTTACCTCAGTCCATTTGGAATTTGTTTTTATATATACTGTGAGCATAGTATCTAATTTTATTCCTCTTTCACAGATGATTAGCCAACTTCTTTGTCATAATTTATTCAACTAATTAATGAAATAATTTCATTATTTCACTACTGATTTGGAGTACAAATTTTATCACATATTGAGTTAATGGTATGTTTCTTGCCTCTTTTTTTAATCCATTGATTTCTCATTCTAATTATCTAGTCTGGGCTGTTAATATTCTGGGTTATTTCTTTTTCATATATAATAGTTTTATTGAGATATAATTCACATACCATATAGTTCATCCATTTGAAGTGTACAATTTAATGATTTTTAATGTATTCATAGACTTGTGCAATTGTCAGCACAATTAACTTTAGGGCATTTTCATTACCCCCCTAAATCTCACACCCAGTAGCAATCACTTTCCATTTCCCCTGAGCTCCCCAGACCTAGTCAGTAACTGTTCTGCTTTCTGTCTCCATAGAGACAGAAATTTGCTTATTCTGGGCATTTCATATAAACGGAATCATACAATATGTGGTCTTTTATGTCTGGCTTCTTTCACTTAGAATAACGTTTTCAAGCTTCACCCATACCACACGTAGCATGTATCAGAACTTCATTTCTTTTTCTCTTTTTTAACTTCATCTCTTTTTATCACCAAATAATATTGCATTATATGAATATACCACATTTTATTTATCCATTCATCAGTTGATGGACTGCTGGGGTTATTTCCAGGTTTGGCTATGATGAGTACTGCTGCTATAAGCATTTGTGTAAAAGCGGACATGTATTTTCATTTTTCTTGAGTATATTACTAAGAGTGAAATTGCTAAGTCTTATGGTAACGCTGTGTTTAACCTTTCTGAGGCATTTCCAGACTGTTTTTTCACAGCACTGCACCATTTTACAATTCTACCAGTAGGGTGTGAGGGTCCCAATTCCTCCACACCTGGCCAACATTTGCTGTTGTCTTTTTTATTACAGCCATTCTCATGGCTGTGAAGTGGTATTTCACTGTGGTTTTGACTTGAGCAAGGTTGATGATGCTGGCCATCTTTCCATGTGCTGATTGAGAGGATGGGAGAGGAGGCATTGGATGAAAGAGGACAAACACATCAGATTGGAGATGCACAGCTGAGAAGTGTCATGACTTTCCTATATCTGCCTAACAACAATGGCACTTACATGTAGTTGAAAAGAAAATAGCGGCATCTATTTCCAAGGCGAGGCCAGTTTTTAATCTTCAAGGTCACAAGATATCTGTGTGCCCTTTGTAAATACTCTGTGACCTAAATACTTGAAAACACTGACTTAAATCATTTAATTCATTTTTACTTCCCATTGCCTCCCTCTCGATTTACAGATAAGAACTAGAATCTTGGTTTTGCTAGAGTTACTTGCTTGAGATACTGGATTATCCAGGAAGAAAGACATCATGGGTGTCAGAGGTTTTTTTTTTTTTTTTTTGGCACTTTAATATCTTATGGTCCCACATACTCTCATAAGATCAAAACATTTGTCCAGTCCAGCACACCTCAGATGAGTAGTTTCATTGGCTTGGAGCTATCTTTTTAGGATCAACACTGCAAATAACTTCATAGAGGAGGTGGCATTCTCTGACATTGTTTGGGGTATATTTATAAACCATGCACTTACGTCGTTAAGCTTTTGTTTCTCTTCTTTTCTGTTAAAATACAATTTGTAGCCATCTGAGGACGGCTGCTGAGTGTTACTTCCCCTTCATCTTTTGCAAATTCTCTTAAACAAATGCTCTGTACACAGGGCATGGAGCTTGTACCTCATTCTGAGGGTGCTGAGTGCCAGAGCTTGCTGAGCATGTAGGCGGGTCTCTCCCCAGGACTTTAATGAAGGGTTTTTCTTTTCCTGTCGGTGAAGCGTCCCCATCCTAGTTGGTACAGAGGCACCTCGTGACCACAATGATGGATTTCGACTGCCTCAGATTGCTGAGTTTGGCAAATCTCTTCAACACAGTAACAGTTGCTAAGCATCTTGCCCAGCTGTGGCCTTTTTTTGCTTCTGGAGCAATACAGTGGACATTATTCATCCCTTAGAAAAAGGCTATTAAAACATCCCACAAGACACTCAATTACATGAAGCAGGTGCCTGCAAGAGAAGACTAAACATTCCACAGCCAAATATGATGATCTGGTACTAACTCCTGTTTCCTGAAAGCCTAATTTATTACTTGTCTCTCAATTAAAGTGAGGCTTTAGGCAGAAAATGATATTGTACTGGCTGGGCTTAATGTTCCAACACAGAGGATATTAGTCTCACTTTCTCTGCTGAGTTTGGTTGGGACAATTTTAGTAATTAACCATCAAAGTCTCAGAGTCTCAGAGTCTCAACTATTGTATAGCTTTTTGTATTTTACCTCCAAGATTTAGCACCACAGACTCTAATAGATGCTAGGAGGAATTCTAAGCTCATGTAGCAAAATGGTTTGCTAAACAGAGTAAACTGGAGCCAGGCATCTCTGCCTGGCTGAGCCTGAAATGTTCCCTGTTACCTGTTTATCATATTTTCCTCCCAGACAGGATGATACTCACTGGGAGGCCTGTCTGCCCTTGGCACCCCTGGCAGACATTGCTAATCCATCACAGATTTCTCTCTTGTCATAGACTCCTTCTCTCCGTTAGGACCAGAGAGCCACTATGAATTGGTCAAAGTTGTCATGCTTCATGAAACTAACATGCTTTGAGGGGGCATAAGTGTTTTTTGATGAAAGTATTCTGGGTGTAAAAAAAAGTATAAAACCACCGGTCTACTAAAATTCCCTCATTTTAGAGATAAAATGAAGGCTCGGTCCAAGAACATACCACAGTTTTACGGCAAAAACCAAAATGAGTTATTGTCTCTTATCTCCCAGAAGAATAGGACAGGGTATCTCTCCTCTTGTCGGTAGCCTCACTAATCTTTACAGCTGTCTACAAACAACTGTCTCTTTGGAATGATCCGACCAGGACCTCAAATGCTTTCACCTCCGTGTACAGGTGGGCCTCCATATCCACAGGTTCTGCGTCAGTGGACCCAGTCAACCATGGATCTAAACTATTCTTAAAAAAATTCCAGAAAGTTTCAGAAAGCAAAATTTAAATTTGCAGCAGGCCAGAAACTATTTGCATAGTGTTCACATTGTGTTTACAACTTTTTACGTAGCATTTATGTTGTGGTAGGTATTATAAGTAATCCAGAGATGATTTAAAGAATATGGGAGGATGTCCGTAGGTTACATGCGAATACCGTGCCCTTTTATATAAAGGACTTGAGCATCTGCAGAGTTTGGGATCTGTGGAACCAATCCCCTGCAGATACCAGGGGTCAGTTGTAAATTGTTCATCCTTCGTACTGACAGCAGTAACTGTTGAAGCTAACGATTGTTCTCCTTTTGCAGTCCTACCAGTTCAGGATACACGTTTGTTAGCACAGACCTCGTACCCAGCTGACAAGAGGAAGAGGAAGAGGGAACAACCTCGCTGAACATGGCACGCCAAGTACTCTACACATGCTGTCACATCAAACTCTGGCATAACTCTGACACAAACTCTGAATAACCCCACAAGGGAGACCAATATCCCATTATAATAGAGGAGGGAACAGGCTGGAGATAGAAAGAAACATGCCTAAGATCTGATAACTAGTAAGACCTTTGTCTAATTTGAACCCCAAATGGTATTATCACAAAGCTTGTGCTTTTGCAAATTTAAAGAAGGTACAGATTTACTCTGAGTAAAACAATTTTCCATAACTTCGAATATGAACCCACAAATCTCCTAGTTTCTGTGGAGCCCAGTTTGAGAAACACCACATCAGAAGTGACGTGCTACCAGCGGGAAGGGCAAAATAACAAAGCAATTAAGAGCTACTGGCTCTGAGGCCTGACTGCCAGCTGGGTCCAGCTCCAGCCCTTCCCAGCTGTGTAACATGGGGCAGGTCACTTAACACCTCTGTGCCTGTTTCTCATCTGTAAAATGCAGATGATAATAGCCATCCCGCAGGGTTGCTGTGAGGATAAAATGAGCGCCTACATTAGAAAATATGAAGAATGGTACCTGGTGTACAGTTAGGGAAACAAATGTCTGCAGTGCTAGTGTCTAAGTATGAACCACATGAAACATAGAAACCAAGCTGGAGTTATGAGCTGATGATCTCAGAAAGTACATGCTGATTTTTTTTAATAGTAATAGAAAATGGTTAGGACAAAATTTAAAAAAAAAACCAAGTCATTCTCAAACATTCTGATCTCTGAGAATATATCCTCTCAGCCTAATTTGAGAAATACTGCAAAGAACTGTTATTTGTTAAAATATTCAGCCAACCTTGGCTCCCACCCATTAAACGGGAGGCCTGCACAACTCACATCCTCTTGTTTATGACTGTGAAAGAATTCTAAAGAGACATAGTTCAGCCCCGGAAACGAGGCTAGTAGCAGCAAACAAAAGTGTGGAACTAATTAGATTAGTGAATTGATTGTGAGGTGTGGCCTATTTGCAGACATGAGCTCAAACCCAGCATTGACACCTCTGAATCATCAGAGCCCGAGGGAAGGCTCTGGATCCTGGGACACTTACGCCAGCCATGGAGTGAGACGCAGACCCCAAGTTCCTTGCCCCTCTCGCAGTCCTGGATTCTGGGGTTTTCCCTGTGCAAGCTTTCCAGTTCTTTGTCACCCAAGAGATACGGGAACTTTTAACTCTGCTGCTCTGATCGGAAGCAAAAAGCATTTCACCCCCTTGAAACAATTGATGCTTATACAGCAAAGAAAAAGATGCAAGAGGCAGGGAAGTAGGCACTAAATTACCCAGTAACCAGCATCATTTGCCAGCGCTCAGCTCTCCCGGTTCACACGTCTTGTATCAAAGTGCACTTGTATCTGGAAAACAGCGGGAGAGGATCGGGAATTTTCTCAGGAACAAGCAGCTTATTGATGAAAGAGGGCAGAGTTGGAGAAAAGGCTAGGCAGACAAGAGAGTGCTGAAATCAATGAGGTAGAAATGAACGCTTCCCATCATTTCAATCAGATCAGTCCAATCACTGAGCTGGCTGGTCATGATATAGAAAGGTCCTCAGGAGACCTAACAGTACAATCAGTGTTCGAGAAGATGTGATCCAGACAGCTAATATCTCCCTCCAAGGCTAAGGCCAAATGACTTGCTTTTAACAACCAGGAAGGAAGGGCACTGCTCTTTACATTTTCCTTCACAAGCTGGTCGTTATTTGCCTCCTTTCTCTGCCCTTTAAGGACTCTTGTTAAAAATTCAGGAGTGATGCCAGGTACCAAGGTAGACGGATCTGGAGTATATGACAGATAAAGTAATCTAGCACTATTATTAACAACAGGCATGTTGTTTCTAGGCTATTTTATGGCTCATTTTCAAAGCACCATCCTTACCCAAGAAAGGGAAATGTATTTCTTACGTCTAGGGCAGTTACAATGGTCTGCAGTGAATGCAGTTGCTGTGACAATGTGACCAACTTGTCCATGGTCGGCCGGTGAGTAAACTGGGTTTTACTAGGAGTTATTAAATATGGTTTTTGCCAGATTTACTACCTGCTGGGTTTCCATAGAAGTTGAGCATATAAATGCACTAGGCCCACAGCATTAATCTTTTGTTCTCAATTCATTGTTGTTTCCAACATGCAGACAGATACGAGTGGCTGTGCTGAGGAAATGGAGAAGCAGAAAGCTAGGGCTGCTCCTATAACGGGGATCAGAGCCTATGTGGGTGGCAGGCGTTGCCCACCTCTTGCAGTCTTAGCAGAACTGGTGCAGTCTTCCTCCTGTCGAGATGTACGGTGGTCAGGGACTTCCCTAGACAGGGGCATCCTGGGATCTTCTAGCTGCCCTTGCACATATGGTCCCCACTCTGGGTCTTGGCACTCATTGGCCCCCCCGGCAAGTCTGTGCTGACCCTGGAGCCCCAGTTGTCCTGATAAGATGGCCCTATCCCTGCATCAGGAAGTTTACTCTCCTGCTCTTGGTCAGGCCACCTTGCCCCCATCCTTTCGGCAGCTCTCCCATCTCCAGTTTTCCTTTCTCATCTCTGCAGAAAGACCAGTGCCAGGAAGGAGAATAAAGTTAGAACTGATTTTCCATCCATGCTTCATCTCAACTGGCCTTCAGCTTCCTTGGCCACAGTTGCTGGAAGAAGCTGGGTGTCCCCGCCCCACTGTGGCTGGGTCATCTCCCCACGTGACCCAGGCTTCTGACACGCAAACCCTGCGCTCTGGGAATCATGGCCATTCATCAGCATCCCCACTCCAGCCTCGGCTTCCTATTGAACATTCCCCTTAGCTTCCAGTTAACGCGGACCTGGCCCTCTCCCGAGGACCAAAGATGTGAGCATGTCTCCGTCTTTCCCCCACGAGCACTCCTGTCATCAGCCCTAGAGCTGCCAATGCCACACACACACTTCATCCGACGTTCTTGTCCCTGACAATGACCTTGGCCACCTTCCAGCTCGCCCCAGTCACCCACTCCACTGCCCTTGACCACAGCTTCTCCAGCATCCAGTTCCAAGCATTCGGATTTCTGACACGCCCCCCCCCGCCTCTTTCGAGCTCACTCCCACTCATATCCTGAAGCCAACCACTCTCTGCCCCCTGAAGACTGTCATTCTATAGCTTCTACCATCTTGAAAGTTCTTCATATTCTTTCTTTCTTGTCAGCTTAAAGTCCAGCGCTTTGATCACTCCTGTACATACATCCTCAGCGAGTCTCTGCTGTAGAATCCATAACGAAAGCTAGCTATGTTGAAGTGTAGTCTGTGTCTACATCTGAGCAGTTGACTATGGCCCCGGTGATAGGACGGTATGGGCAGCTGGTATCAACTTAAGTTTATGACCAGAAATCTCAAAGTGTTCCCCAGGGCTGCTCAGCAGCCCTGCTAGAATCCCCTGCCAATTCACTCTCTCTCTGGGGTAACAATTCTGCACTCTCCTCCCTCCTCAAGCCTCCAACCCCTTTCTCCACCTTATTCCCAGCCTATGACCGAGCTTCCTATGTCGCTGAGAAAGTAGGAGCAGTTGTAGGACAATGGTGACACCATACAGCCACACCTGCTCATTCTCCGCCTCTGGCCACACCTCTGCCCTGGGTACCTCTGTCCCAGGTCATGAACCATATGTACCCCTTCTTTTTTTGGTTGTCTTTTGGCCTTTTTTGGCCCCACCACGTGGCATGCAGGATCTCAGTTCCCCGACCAAGAATGGAACCCGTGCCCCCTGCAGTGGAAGTGCGGAGTCCTAACCACTGGACAACCAGGGACGTCCCCGTGTGTGCCTCTCTTGAAAGCCAGACCCTGAACGCATGCCCTGGGCCCTGTCCACTCTCACCTATCACCTGTGTAATCAGCTCTCCTCTCTCCCACATCAGTGAGCTACCATGCCACCAGTTCACTCCCATCAGCATATAAACGCTATCACTTTTGTTTGTTTGTTTCGGGCATTAAATCTAAAATACGACTTTTTAAACATTATGATCACATGAATCTTACAAAGTTTCATCCACAACATCCATCTAACATTTTTATAAATAGCATCTCTTGTACAGACTGCTCTGAAAGAAGAGAAATATGTACAGCCATCTGTTTTCATTAATACATTTATTTATTTATTTTTATCTTTGGCTGCATTGGGTCTTTGTTGCCACATGCGGGCTTTCTCTAGTTGCGGCGAGCAGGAGCTACCCTTCGTTGCGGTGTGCGGGCTTCTCACTGCAGTGGCTTCTCTTGTGGCAGAGCATGGGCTTCAGTAGTTGCAGCACGCAGGCTCAGTAGTTGTGGCTCACGGGCTCTAGAGTGCAGGCTCAGTAGTTGTGGTGTGTGGGCTTAGTTGCTCCGCGGCATGTGGGATCTTCCTGGACCAGGACTCGAACCCGTGTCCCCTGCATTGGCAGGCGGATTCTTAACCACTGTGCCACCAGGGAATTCCTTCATTAATACATTTCTATTCTGTCCTGCAATTTCGATTCTGTTCTACTGAAAAGGCGGAATGTGTCTGGCACAAAATAACCCCTAGGAGTTACAAATTAGAAAACAACACTTTTAAAACGATTCTTACTTTTCTGGTAGAAATATAAAAACTGTGGTTTATGGGGAAGAAGTTAAACAAGATAAACTCTAGCAATTGTGGAGGTGGCTTTAACACTGAGTTTTGTCCCTTAAACCAACTTGTCGACAGCAGTAAGTTCAATGCTATCATTTCTCCTGTTTTAAAAACACACTCCCTTCCAACTACTGTCCCCATTGTAACGCCCTTATTCACTGTCCTGATTTCCTCTCTTCCACTCTCTTTGGAGCCCACTCTTATGGGGTCAGGACCCCACCCGTGCCCTGGAATAACAGTCAACGTTACCTCAAAGCTTTGTGTGGTCTCATCCTGTGGTCACTTCTCCATCCTCATCTCAATCAGTCACATCTGACAAATTTCATCACCTCTCCTTTCTGAAATGTTTTTGTTAGTGGGTTTCTGGAACATTCCACCTTCTCGGTTTTTCTCCCCCATCCCTGACTGTTCCTTCTCAGGATGGTTTTCCCAGATTCCTCTCCCTTTCCTGACCTAAGTGTTGGAGGCCCCGTCTTCTCCACTCACATGCCAACTTTCATCGGGACCACGATTCCCATGTGCGTGACGCCATGTCTTCAACTAGCACACACTGAAGCCACATCCAGGAAGCATCTGAAGCTTTGCATATCCTGGATGGAATTCTTTGATTCCCAGCTTTCCAGCTGCCACAAACCTACTCTTCCTTCATGTTCATCATGGTAAACTGCTGTAGCATCTTTCCAGGTGGGCAAAAGATCCCTGATGAAAGTGCCTGTATATGCCAATTCCCTGAAGGCCTTTAAGCATCCCCCCTCATGCTCAAAAATCCTATCTGATGATATTTTATCTGATGATAAATTAAATAACAAAAATTATTATTTATTTGATAAAATAAATAAATAATTTTATCAAATAAATTTTATCAAAATTTGCTTCCCTTGATTCTTCCTTTCTCTCCACTTCCATCTCTCCACATTTCCTGTTGGCTCCACAGGCTAAATATATTCTGAATTTGACCACTTCTCACCACCTCCTCCGTGACCACTGCCATCCTTGGGCCACCGTCATCTCAAGCTTGGTGGCCACCGGTTGGGACTAACTGGTCTCCTTGCTCTACTCCTGCTTCCGGCGGCTGGCTTCCCAGCCATGGCAACCCAAGTGGCCTTTCAAAGGCAGCTTGTGCCACCCCCTGTTCAAAACCTTCCAGTGGCTTCCCGTTGTCTGGAGAATAGAAGCAGATACGCCCAGCCTCCTGTCCGACTTCATTTCCACTTCCGCCCACGCCTCTCTGCCTTTCCTCAGCCACGCCCCCAGCTCGGAGTCTGGGCCTCCGCCATTCCCTCCGCAGAAGGCTTTTCCCTCAGAGGCCCCCACGGCACCCTTCATTCAGGCCCCTGCTGGCCAGTTATTGAGCAGAGGCTGCCACTATTTCTCCACTGCCTTACCTGCCTTTACTTACACAGCTTATTCTTGTTACCTGTCATTTTAGTGCATTTGTGTCTGTCCCACTGGCTTGTGTGTTCCATGCAGGCTTTGTCTGTGTTGTTCTATTCATCTAACTGATTAGGCTCTGGAACAGTGGCATGCCTGTAGTAGGGCTACAGTGCTAAATATTTTCCGATAAAGTCATTGAAAAACGTGAACGATTGGTTGAAGGGCTAAAGCAGATGCTCCATGGTTGGAATTTGTTTAATTCATTTGAATAATGATAATAACGATAATTTGTGCCAAGCAGTTTTAAACCCCCATATTAAATCCTTCTAGAAACAAGGTGGTTACTGTTATCCTCCCCATTTAACAGACAAATGGGAATGAAAGCACAGAGAGGCTGAAGGCCTTGCCCAGGGTCACGTGACACGTCAATGGCAGAGCTGTTTTGGATCCCAGGCAAGCCAGCTTCAGAGGTCAAGTTCAAAACTGTTATGCTAGAAGGATTGCAAATGTAACATTCCATGGATTTTTCACAAAGGAGACAGCTGTAAGATTCTTGTGGGTGGTGACCTCATTTCTCTAGTTTCTGTCTCTTCTTCATGAACGAAGCATCCTGAGAGCAGGAACTTTGGTGGATGTGTGTTGACTACACAACTCAGTGCCTCAGCCCCTCCCTCCCCGGCCACCAGGATGCTGCTTGAACACCTGCGGATGTAGCTTCTCCCTGACCTTGGGCCAACAAGAGCCCAGGCTGGGGCCCTGAGGGGCATGAGCCATGCCCTCCCCAGGGCCTCAGAGCACCGACCAGCCAGTGGGGAGCCCTGCTTCAGGCCTCTGTGGACTCGTCTGGGCCTTCTGCCTGGGTCACTGGTTTGAGTGTTTATCTTCCATCTGCACCCTCAGTGCCCTCTCACAACCATTCTGGGAACAGAACACCTGCGTCTGCATGCCAGCTGGTCAGCCTAATGGTCTGACTTCCTCACCCAGATCCAGTGTCCTCCTTTTGAGACAGGCTGGGACCTGGGACCCTTGGCTGCAGTGCTTGCACCTGGACAAAAGTCTCCTTGAACAACAAAATACAAAGAAACTATAAGGGACTAAAAATAACTACAGGCATGCACAGGTGGAGCAAATTATGGACAACAAGATACAAAAAGACTAAAAACACCAACTGCCACTTCTGAAGAGCCCGGAGCAAAGGCAGGGCACAGCGCACGCTCCCTGCACGCAACACCACCTAAGGGGTGGGCAAAACACCTAAGCCACGCCTCCGGCCCCACCCCTGGACACACCCCTATGCTCACCCCGTATAAGGAACAAGCTCGCCCCCTCCCTCAGGGAGCAAAAAAGCAAGCAAGGGAACCTGTAACTTGTTCTCGTTCCCTCCTGCTGCAGCAGCAGACCCAATAAAGCCTTGCCTGAATTTCTTGTCTGGCCTCTTATCAATTTCTATTGATTAAGGAGGCCAAGAGCTCTGGTTGGTAACAGTTTTCTGGAAGCCCCAGACGCTCCCCTCCTGGAAAGACCCATCTTTGACCACAGACCTCATCATGAATTGGGCTTGAGTTGTTATTATTGCTGTTAGAACAGCACTTCGTTGTTAATATTATTGCAGCTAATTTTGTTAAGCACTTGGCATATAGTGGTTCAAATAATTTTCACAATTACCCTGTGAGACAGGCTCTATTATCATTCCCATATTATTGAGGAGAAATCTGAGGTTTTGGAGGGGTTAAATAAATTACCCCAGGTCACCCATGCGGCCTGCAGCAGTGCAGGATTCAAATCCAGACATCCTAGCTGCAAAAGCCACTACCCTGCTTCTCGAATACTCTTTATTAGGTGCTAGACCAAGGGCTCCCTGCTAAGAAAGGATCACTCACCCACACTACCCTAAGGGAATCTTCAGAAACCTTGCCCAACACCTCCCCAAACTTAGGCTCTGCTTGTGTCCATCTGTTTGGGGCAGGGGGCCTCCAACCTGCCATGGATCCAGGGCAGATCCATGACCATCTGTCCCTCCAACAACTGTGTGGCCTCCTTGACCTGGGGCCAGTTGATGGCCATAGGACTTGATACAAGGTAGGTGCTGAAGAAATTCTGTTGCATGAGTCTTCATCGGCTCATTAAGAGCACACCATTGGAGGGAAAGTTATTTATTACGAAACAAACTTTGGAAAGATAAAAATAAGCCTAAGTACCAGGAGTGAGAAAAATTCTTTAAGAGAAGTGAGAAAAAGTTGGAAGAATATTGAAAGAAGAGGAAAAGCATAAAGAAACCCCATAAATCACAGAAGTATTATTTTTACCTACATGGTCCTTCTTTATTTTCTGTCCCTGGCACCAAACAATTCATCATTCCTGTTTCAAGCTAAGTGCTCTGAAAATAGCACCTAGCCCAAAATTTGAATGGGAGATAGTTTAGAAAGAATAGCAAAGTGTTGAACCATCTGAATTCCTGATTTTTCTGTAGTGTCCCCCGTCCCACCTCCCCACACACCCGGCGCCGTTGCCCTGCACTGACGCAAACAGAGCAAGAACAACAGAAGTGGGGCAGGGGGACACCTGATATTTAGTGGGAGAGCTGAGCGTGTGTTAGTGTCTGCCTCACATTCCTCTATGTCGGTCCTGCACATGGCACCATAGCCAGAAAGCCCAGGATCAGCATCAGCTTCCCATTGTAGTGTGTGTGTGTGTGTGTGTGTGTGTATGTGAGTGTGTGTGTGTGAGTGTGTGTGACTGTGTGTATGTGTGTGCGTGTGAGAGTGTGTGTGCGTGCACGTGTGAGAGCGTGTGTCCATGAGAGTGTATGTGTGTGTGTGCATGTGAGAGAGTGTGTGTGTGCGCGTGTGTGCGTCTGTGTGCTGGGGAGACACTGAGTAGGTGGCGGGTACGTGGGGTGGGTAAGCAGCCTGGAGCTGAGCTATAACACATCCGTGCCTGGTCTGGGGGAGGGGGCAAGGGGGGTTGGCACAACAGACAAGGCGCTGAAAAGCACAATACTTTGAGAAGACAGCTTTTGTAGCTTTCCATTTGGGAATGAGAACTTGGAAACAATTCTCCAAATTAGATACTTTAAAATCTACCCCCCCAACCCTCTTGATACTATTAATTTGCACTAAATTAAAGAGAGTATTGGTTTTTCCTTGGAAAGGAAACTTCCCCATCAATAAGTAATTAGGGCCAGCACATCCCGAGTGGATGGGACTTGTGGAGCCTAGCGTCACCCCCTGCTGCGTCCAGCCAGGGCTCCACCTATGGACGCCTGCCCTGGCCCTGACCTCTCCACCCCCATCACCAACATGGTCATACGCTTCATCGGTTTTCCAGTACTTCATTTGTCCAGAGGTTGGGCTAAGAGATTTACATTCAGAATCCCACTGAAAGCTCACAGCACGCCTATGTTAATCATTATTTTTCCCTTTTTTTTTTTTTTTTTTTTTTTTTTTTTGCGGTATGCGGGCCTCTCACTGTTGTGGCCTCTCCCGTTGCGGAGCACAGGCTCCGGACACACAGGCTCAGTGGCCATGGCTCACGGGTTTAGTTGCTCCGCGGCATGTGGGATCTTCCCGGACCAGGGCACGAACCCGTGTCTCCTGCATCGGCAGGCGGATTCTCAACCACTGCGCCACCAGGGAAGCCCTATTTTTCCCATTTTTAAGGATGTGGAAATCGACGCTAAGTAGCTGGGCAGGAATTCAAACTCGCGTTGGTTGGATGTTCATCACATCAGCATCATGGGCCTCAGCAGAAGAGCACGCCATCGGGATGGAAGACAACCAGGGCACCAAACAAAGCGAGGAACAGTCCACACAACAGGCCGGTCTGGAGCTTCCCAGGCTGCTCCTGTTGGCTGGGGAGCTGATGGAAGTCCTGGGACAGCCCTTCAACCCCTCTCCTAGTGGCCAGCACGGTGGCTGCCAATGTGATCAGAACCAGAGTGAAAGCACCGGTCCCCTCTATTGGGGGAAAGCTGGGCTCCATCTTCAAGAGGAAGGGCTGCCTCTCTCTTCCAGGGCTCCTGTGCGAATGCCTTTCCTATAACTCAGGGAGAAAAGGATGCTTTGGACAGGGTACAGCTCTTATCTCTTCTCTCCCTAAGTGTTCTGCTCAATAAAAAGTCTGTGATCACTCTTTTTTTTTTTTTTTTTTTTTTTTTTGCGGTATGCGGGCCTCTCACTGTTGTGGCCTCTCCCGTTGCGGGGCACAGGCTCCGGACGCGCAGGCTCAGCGGCCATGGCTCACGGACCCAGCCACTCCGCTGCATGTGGGATCTTCCCAGACTGGGGCACGAACCCGTGTCCCCCGCATCGGCAGGCGGACTCTCAACCACTGCGCCACCAGGGAAGCCCTGTGATCACTCTTGAAGATGGTTGCCACGGCTCCTGCTCCAAAAGCCCGAGTGGTGCTGACGCAAGGCGCCTTGCCTCTAACCCCAATCTCATTTCTTCTATCTCACGCAGGGAAACTGACTGCCTGTCTGGGCTTTTGATCAGATGGTAGGTAGGACCTCTGTGAAAGCCAGAGGAGGGGCTCAGGGGAGCAAGAGGAGCCGTCCCCAGGCAGCCAGGACAGGTTAGGGGCAAGCATCACATTTTTGAATCCTCAGGCTTGCATGCCTCTAACTTCCCACAAAGCTCCAGCCCATGCCTTCAAGTTCTAGGCCTCCACTCTTGCCACCTCCTGGCTGCTACCCTGGACCTGCCCTCCTGGGCCCTTTGCTGCTCCCAGTCTTTTATTTGTAAGGGACTGTGCTTCCTTCCTTCAATTCCTCAGGATGTGCTGAGCTTGGTTCCCAGGGCATCTGTACAGCAGACTCTTCTGGAGAATGGCTGCCTTCCTTGCTCTGTATTTTTTGACAACTATCTGCCACCTTTTCCCTTGCTGCCATGTTATTAACAAAAACACCAATACCTCCCTTCACCCCTGCACTGCCCATTGGACAAAAGGACGTGGGTGATCGCTTAACACACTCTAAAGGGTCTGGAATAAACCCTTCTCCACCTGTGCCCTTTGCACAGGAAAAGGGTCTTCTGGACCAAGAGAACTGCCTACCTGGACCCCATGATCACTCACCACACTCCAGGTACCCAAATACCAGAATCCCCTGCTCCAATGTCACTGAAGCTTATTTTAGGGCCTGCCTGGACTCACATCCAGGGCCATCCTCCTGGGCAGGTTCTGCAGCCAGTGCTCTCACCTCTAGGTCAGTGGGGTGGCTGCTTTGGGGGGTGTGGACAGAACCAGGACGTGGGCAGGGGTGTTCACCTGGGTACACTTGAGGATGCTGGTGATAGAGGAAGAGCCAAGTACGGAAGAGAAGCGAAGATGTGAGGATGGGGGAGGGGAATGGAGATGCAGATTCTAAACTAGAACCCAACTTCCCAGGACATTTCAAAAATTGAGACTTAATTCACATTCTGTAAAATTCACCCTTTCAAATTGTACAATTCAATAGTTTATACTATATTTACAAGGTCTTACAACCATAATCCCTGTCTAATTCCAGAGCATTTTGTCAGCCCCAAAAGAAACCCGATACCCTTTAGTAGTCACCCTCCTGGTCTCCACCAATCTTTCTGTCTCTACAGATTTGCCTGTTCTGGACATTTCATACAAACGGAATTGTACAACATGTGGTTTTTTGTGACTGGCTTCTCTCATTTAGCATAATGTTTTCAAGGTTCATCCATGTTGGAACATGTATCAGTACTTCAATAGTAGCTGAATAACATTTCATTATACCACATTTTGTTCATCCACTCATCAATTGATGGGCATTTGGGCTTTTTCCACCTCTTGGCTAGTATGAATAATGCTACCAGGAGCATTCATTAGTTTTGGAGTAGACTTGGGATTTCACTTCTCTTGGGCATATACCTATGAGTGGAATTGCTGAGTCATATGATAATTCTAAGTTTAACTTTTGAAGAATTTCAAGACTGTTTTTCCAAAGTGGCTGAACCATTTTCCATTCCCACCAGTAATATATGAGGGTTGCAATTTTCCTGCATCCTCACCAACATCTGTTATTATCTGTTATTTTTATTAGAACCAACCTAGTGGCTGTGAAGTGGTACCTCACTGTGGTTTTGTTTGTATTTCCTTAAGGGCTAATGATGTTGAGTCTCTTTTACATACTTTTTGCCCATTTGTATTTGTTCTTTGTACAAATATATATTCCAATTCTTTGTCCATTTAAAAACTGGGTTATTTGTCTTCTTACTGTTGAATTATAAGAGTTTTTAAAAATAAATTCTGGATACTAGATCTTTGTCAAATATGTGACTTGAAAATATATTCTTCCATTCTGTGAGTTGTCTTTTCACTTCTTTGATGGTATCCTTCAAAGCATGAAAGCTTTTAATTTTGATGATGTCCAATTTATCTCTTTTTTCTTTTGTTGCTTGTGCTTTTGGTGCAACATCTAAGACACCATTGCTTTATCTAATGTCATATCTATGTTTTCTTCTAATTCCAAGTCATTTTGAAAGAATAGTGGTCAAGATAGAAGGGGAGAACCTTTTTTATTTAACACTTTTTTAGTTTAATTTAAAACTTGTAAATATTTTGATGTGGCATACGACCCTCCATTTGTTCCAAGCCCTACAATATTAACGGTGGAGCTTGATGTTGAGAAGCAGAATTAACTATGAAGTTCTGAGGTGATGGACACATTAACTTTGCTTTCTGGCTGCCTAGTTCTCATTCTGCCCTTGATTTTCCCATCTAGAAAATTCCTCACTCAGCTCAGGCCTGCTTCTGGTTCTAACCATCAATATGTCTTCTAAATTTCACAATATATATTTGAATTTTTTAAAAAAATGTACTTAAACTCCACTTATAATTTATATTTTAACACAGACGACTCTGATTTTGAGATTAACTCAATGGTTCTTTTTTAGATACATATGCATTCTTTTAGGCATTGTAATGGTCTGAATGTTTGTGTCCTTGCAAAATTCATATGTTGAAATCCTAAAGCCCATTGTGAAGATATTAGAGGTGGAGACTTTGGAGGTGATGAGGTCATGAATGTGGGGCCCTTGTGAATGGGATTAGTGCCCTTTCAAAAGAGGCCCCAGAGAGCTCCCTCACCTCTTCTACCCTGTGAGGACACAGTGAGAAGTCAGCCGTCTATGAACCAGGAAGCAAGGTCTCACCAGACACCGAATTTGCCAGAGCCTTGATCTTAGACTTCCTAGCCTCCAGAACTGTGAGAAACAAATTTCTCTCATTTATAAGATACCTAGTTTATAATATTCTGTTGCTATAGCAGCCCAAACAGACCAAGACAGGCACCACTGAGGGAAACATGCAGATAAGTCCCAGTGAGAGCGTTGTTGGGATGCCTGCCACCTGGAGAACTCTGGAACCTCAGACCAAGGTCCAGAGTCATCAGCAGAGCGAGCTGCAGAGGTCCACTGAGTCACCGAGCAGAAAAGTGGCCCTTTAGGAAGGATGTGGGTAGCAAGAAAGTTCGTTCTGTGGGAAGTCAGAGTCAGCACCACCAGCCCAGTCCACAGACCGTCAAGCCTAGGGCCATGAAGCCTCTTCCCTCCTGGTGCTCTGGTGGCTCCACATCTTGCTCTTAGGCCTTGGTGCCTCCCTCTGTGCCCCAAGCTGTCTCTTATTTTACTCCTCCTTTACTCCCATGCCTGTGTCACTCATATTTTCCAGTGATCACATAAAGTCCAAAAGAGTCCAAACAGTCTCCTAGGGACAGATCTTTGCCTTGGTGGGTGGGATGGGCACAGGCGCCTAAAGTTCTCTATTCCTGCTTCAGTCCACTTCCTACTGAACAGGTGTCAATGTCACAGCACCTCACCCCTCCTTGGCATGAATCCCATTTCCTGTTGTCTGTTGAGGCTGCAGGGCAGGAGTTAGGTGGGCAGAATGCCAGACTTGCTCACTGTAAAGCAATGACCGAGGTTTTATGAAGCCAAGGTCTATCAAATTCCTCCACAGACGGAATCCTCAGACTTGAAGTGTTGAAACCAAGTTCCTCATCCTCAACCAGGCCTTCAAAAGGCAATGTCTGTGCCTGGTGTTTTTCTGCCTAGAAAGAGATACCAGATCAGCACAAACAGAGATTTTAATTCAGCTGCGTTTGGCCTATGGAAACGATTACTCAGTTTTAGTGTACCAGACTCTCCAACCCCGATGAAGACAGGATTAGCATTTTAAGGATTGCCTCCTTTTCCCTCCTATTATTTAATTATGAAGGATTTATTGCTAGGGGACGCCAAGCACACAGCAGAGGAAACAAAGGTAAAAGTTGATGGGGCTGGCTCGCTGCCAACCTAGAAGCCAATTTACACTCTGAAAGCTCAGAGAAACTCGAACCCTGCCAGGTGAGAAGTTAAAACTGGGGAGAAATGCAGAACACTTTGTGCACTGTGGAAGGGGAGCCCTAGCTCCCTGAGCCTTAATTAAAGTTAGAAGGTGTTCTTCCCCCCATCCCATCCCTGCAGAGAATGGCCCCATCATCTGTTTCTCCGCTTGCAAAGCAGACCATTTATTTTATGAGCAGACAAAGCTCTTGGAAGGGGAGCAGCAAGACCAGATAATAAACCACGGCAGTAAAGTTTCCAGAGCTAAATAACTCAGACTCACGACTCTCATAAACTGCCCTGGCCACAGAGTGCAGTCTATTAAGAAGTTCATTTTCTTCCCATTTAAGCACAAACCTCTAGTGTTTTCTGATTGTTGTTCAAGTTCAATGTGTCGGTCCAAATGCTAACTGACCTTCAGACTATAGATTTCTTCCTAGTTCTTTCCCAGGGGTATTCGCATTCAACGGGTGCCAAACTCTAGCTCAGAAAGTATTAAACTACTGCTTCAAGGCAGGAGTCCACAAGTGCAGGGAATAGATATCTTTCTTAGGGCCAGTAAATGGAGACTGATGCTTGTTTGCCTCTGGGCACACAAGACTCTAAAGGGCTTCTCAGCATTGAGGGTATTTGTCCAGTAGCCTTTGCCAAGACTTCACATGTGAAGTGCCCTTTATAATTTACAAAGCCCTGTGTGGACATCTACTGCCTGTCCATCCACCAACCTCTGGCCCCACTTCTCCACCTTCTGGGATGTTTTCCACGCCCATCTCCACCATGCAGGAGGTTCCTGCAGGAGGGCCCATATTTCACAGATCCTGTCCTCCTGGCCACAGTTGATTGGGTGAAGGCTGGTCACCTGACCTAAGATGGGCCAATCAGAGGCCTTCCTTGTAATTTTGGGGAGCAGAGTCAGTTCTCTCTGTTGGTGAAACAGTGGATGTGAAAAGCTGGGTTGTCATTGGCTTTGGGTTCTGACATGTGCAGGAAATTAGTCTCCAGAGAAAGAGATGAAGCCTCCAAGCAGAGAGGTAAGAAATGAAGAGAAAGTTCTGGCAGCGTTTCAGCCTCTGGTTCTAGGAGCTCTTGGGCGTGGCTGTTCTCCCTTTAGTTAGCCTGTATGAGATCCTCCATCAACCTTTTACAAAATTCCCCATTTTGCCTAAAAGTGGGAGTCCCGTTTTTTGAAGCCCAGATAGCTCTGATGATTTCACACACTTTATCTCATTTTAATCTCCCAATAGTCTTGTCTGGAAGGTATTATTACCCCCATTTTGGGAATAATAAACATGAGGTCCAGAGAGGTCAAGTAGCTGTGGGAAAGTCATGTAGCTCTTACAAGGCAAAAGCAGGACCTGACCTGGTCTGGACATTTCAGGCCCAGGGTTTGTCTCCTTCCTTCCAGCTGAGTCCTAAGACGCCCAGCTGCAGCTTGCAGTGCACTGCTCGTGGTTGTCTAACCTCAGGCAGCTTGCAAGCTTGGACAGGCATGCCTCTGAGAGTGCTGCAGTTATAAAAGGAGGGTCTATTCCCTCAGCGTGCTCCCCTTTCAGCTGCATTTGCAGCGTTCTCTCCAGCTCCTGCCACTGTCACTTAGATTTTAATTCATCAGCTCGGCTGCAGCTGGTGTCATCTGCCAGGATTTTGCTGGTTATTAACTATCTCCAGTATTCTCACCCGGGAGCATGCTCCAGCTGACTTAGACTTTGGATGAATTATACACCTCGACCCAGCACTGCCTCCCCGGGTAATATCCTTCCCAAGATCCCCAAGACGCAGGTCTGTTCTGCTTCCCACATACCCTAACCCAGGGTTTCTAACTCAGCCGGAAGTTCTCTGTGTTGTCTGTTCCAAAGACACTGAAGGGTTTGTCAAACAAAGGAGAGCTGATGCCACAGCTACCAGGACTCCAGCTGCGGAGGCACAGCCCCTCTTGCCCCGCGGCCCCTCAAACCTGTCCTGGCCTCTCCTACTGCCCTGGGCCCCTCCCATCTACCCCGTCCCCTCCCACTCTCCAAGGAGCAGCTAATGGCATCAGCAGCCAGGGAACAACACAGCTTTGCCCTCATCACAGCCCATCGGTAACTGAAGAGAAACACCTTGGGACAGGTGGCTTTGAGGGATCAGGTCTGAACCTGCAGGCAACAAACCCATTAGAAAGAGCCTGTCCTGTCCTTGGTTTCTCAGTCTCTTTCCTTTTTCTTTCTGGTTGGGAATCTGGCTGAGACCCAGGCAGGGGCTGGCCAGACTCGCTCTTTCTGGCCCTTCATAGCCAACAATTAGGACTGGTATGGCTCAGCCCAGGAGAATGAAAATCGGGACTTTTTACAGATACTTTTTCTCTTTTACAAAACTCCATGTTGGGGGAAAACAAGGACTAACTCTAAACTTCCAAGCAAAGAAGATGATTTTGTTAAAAAAAAGAAAAAAGAAAAATCCTGTATCGCCACAACTTCTCAGTTCTACTTTCTCCACTGAGCTCCTGGTCCTTCTTGACTGTCTGCTCATCTGCATTGGAGAAGCAGTCTGACCTCAGTTTTCCAGGTGTGTCCTCCAGGGCTTAGGTCCAGAGCAAGTTAGCAGTGAAGGCAGTAGGGGAAGCCAGGCCCCTCAGTCAAGGACTCTTGTCCATCCGAAGACATGCCTGGCAGCCTTCAGATATAAAACACTCTGATGAATGACTCAGACCTGAGACCCCCCAGAGGGGGGCTGATTAGGTCCAGGCCATACATCCAGTCCAACAACAAGATAATTGTCCTCGCTTTGAACCCAATCTCAAATGTTTCCTCATAGGCAGGTGGTTAGACAAATTATAATTGTCCATCAGAGAGCTGAGCCTTACACTCTGGCTCTACCCAAAGGGAACGGAACAACCAGGTAGAACCAAAGTACAGCTTAAAATGACAAAGCCATGCTGCCTCAAGACACGATGTCCAGAAAACAGGACACCATATTTCGTGGTGACATTTGGAGAAAGGAGATCATTCACAGCCCTGTGATCTACAGGAAGTCCAAGAACCAAAGCCCGTGTTCTTAAACCCAGCAAACAAAGAACAGCTGCTGTTCTGAGCAGCCTCAAAGGTCCCACCGGGCTCTCCTTTCACAGCTCTTAGAGCATCAGAGATGTAACCGTACTATTATCATTTACATATTGCAGATGAGGAATTAGATGAGGGGTTTGAAATGGAATTTGTTCCATAGAAAAGGAAATGCTCAAAGTTGAGTTTCAAGTAAGTATGGGACTCAGTGGGTATTAAAAGAAGCACAGTCAAGGGAATTTTGAGTCAAGACTGACCAGATACCCTGGGAGTTTCAAAGAAGGAGCAAACGGGAGCTCTACCCTCAGAACGTACAAGTCTGAGGACTAACTATGCATGCAAACAGTTCTTCTGGAAACATCCTGTAGACGGTTTTCATTAGCTTAAAAAGAATTTGCAGAGATATTATCCAGGCCCTGCTCAGTGCCGCTTCTCAGTTATAGGAGTAAAAATGGACAGAAAATAAGTCAAAGCCTTCAAGGCAGCCCATAATTAAGTGCTGGAATGAGTGAGAGGGAGTACAGATGTGTATGGAGAGAGGCGCAGTGTATGTAGACCAGAGGAGCCTAGGGGGGATGTGGGAGAAGGATGGACCCTGATAGATGGACAGGAGGTGAGGACCACACATGCTAGCAGACAGGAAGCGGGAATGTCATGCAAGGATTCTGGGAGCCGGGAATGGACCCGACCAGAGCACGGAGGGCTGGGGGGCTGAGCTGGAGGTGGGTAGTCAGGGAGGCTGGGACTGAGGAGGGACCAACTGTCACTTCCCAGCAGCCCAGCTTCCACATTCCTCAAGAAATAAATCTGCAGGAGAAAGGCAGCTGGTCAATCTCGACTAGTCCATCAGGCAGGCCCTGCCTCTTGCCCTTGTTCCTTTGGAGCATTTCCTTCAGTGCTGTGACAAGATGAGACCAATCAGCTCCCTCCATCTCTGCAAGAAAGAGCTGACCCCTTAAGGAGATGGGTTGGAAGTCTCTTGGTTCTTGGAAAGAGACTTGGTTGAAAGGTACAGTTGAAAGAGAGAGGAAGAGGGTCTAGAATAGCAAACCAACCCAAACAAGCAACACACACATAATTTCAAACATTAAAATACTCTTAAGGAAAAATGACAAGCTTCCTAGTCGTATTGATTTTTGATGATGCCTTCTCCTGCCCACACCAGCTGCCTCACAGATGGTTTGGCATCCAGTACATCCTTCCTGCTTCGTATCTACTGTGGACTGGATGGCACCATGCAGGCTTTGGTCTGGAACTCAGGAAGGAGGGAACAGCCATACGTGTGAGAGTGGTCAGAATCACACCGGTCATTTCTCTGCTGTGCTCACCACCACCACGTACTGATGGGAGCCACTGAGTGCCCCGGGCCCCTCTCATTCAAGAGCTGCATCTCTTACGGTGAGTCACACCCCAGGAGAGGTGGGGCTGCAGGAGACCTGGGTGTGTCCTGGACAGTCAGGTGGCTGGGCAAGGGACAGGAGGTGGAAGCGGTCAGAAAGCCAAGGGGGATGGCTGTGAACTTTTCACTGGAGAAAGAAAGGTGCCCCTGGGCGTCGGGGAGGCCAGGGGGAGAGGGAGTCAAAGCACACGGATAGCATCTGCAAACCACCAAAGTGGTACCCTGCCCACTCCCCTCAATTCCCGGAACTTGTGGGGCACAGTTATCGGGGGGACAGTGGATGGGTTTGGAGACAGCTTCTTCTTACAATCCCCACAAAGAGACTCGGAAGATTGGAGAGACAGAAACTGGGCACACAGGAAACAAATCACTTTTGGTTTTATGGAGACTTCCGTTTCCTGGGACTATTATCGATAGATACATATATTTGTTTCTGGGGAAATTTGCAGAACTTCACAGACGTTTCATAGGATGATTCACAACCTGTGTCAGAGAAATCTGGACCAAACTGATATTTTTGAGTCAGATTTTGTATTAGAGATGCTGAGGTTTAAAAAAATTCAAGAGGAAATTTGTGACCAAACAAGGAGACAAGCATATACTTTCTGTACCTCTGTATAAAGTGATGGTCTAGATGAGTGTTTTCATATTACATGTTTTAAATTCCATAAACATTCTCTTTCATATAAAAGCATGTGCACATCTACATGCATACACCCAGACCCTTGCGCACACATATACTTCTCGGGTTTTCCTGCGAGTGGCACTTTTTGTTAGAGGCATATCGTTTCCTGTTTGTGTAGCATTTCACGACGGAGAAGGTGGGGAAGAAAGAATAGCGTGTAGAAAGTCCTTGTTTCAAGTATAACTACCTTCTTAAAGCTCATGTGTATGATGTCATCTCATCACATTTTCAACTGACTGGTAGATTTATCTACTTAAAGAGGGTTTGCCTGAAATCCATATCACCTTTTAATCACCAATCGGATAAGCTCTTACTTCTGTGTGATGGAATCATCAGAGTGACGTCATGCCGTCCACGGAGCCGGGAAGAGTCTCATGGCTCTCCTTGCCCCTCCCCCAACTCTTCCCAGCTTCTCAGGTTCCTCCTCCTGGGGACATTCCCGCATCCCTGGGGAAGGCAATAAACAAGCTTGGGCTGCAGAAGGCTGATGCTCAGTGTGAAGTCTCCCTGTTGGCTCTCCAATGAACATCTGTTAAGTGGCTGTAGATTTGGGGGCGAGGGGCCAGTTTTACCAATCTTCCCTCCCCCGCCACCACCCCGTGACACACAAGGTAAAGGGAAGAGGGGGGGCGCTGATCTCACTGGGCAATGGCTGGCCTCACACCCTCGTGTGTGGGGCGTGAACCCCTGGGGCGGGATCCACACAAGGACACCCGCACAGCTGCTGTACACCCAGCCTTCTCTCTGTGTGACGCTGGCTGCAAAGGTTTGTTCCCTTAAAAGCAAAGGAGCCTGGAGATAAATTTCTACTTTAATTCCCAGCTCAACAATATGGGCAGTCATCATAAGATATAACATGACAAGGCTTCTCCGTAACTCTTCCTGGATTTGTTTTAAATTGAAATGTATTTATATCTTGCCGCTTTCCAAACAGGCCTTGAGATGAGCATTCCTAGGCTTAGTATCTTAAAATACATCATGATAAAATATAAATCTTACTTCGGCAGCCTGACACATTACCCAGGTGGCATGCCTTCTCTTCCGGAGCATCTCAGACGCAGAGATGCTTTCAGTGATTTGCTCTAGAGGTTGGATGCATGGGGTATGACGCTCTTGTCTGCAAACCCCTCCTTGGGGACTTAAAACCGACCTGCTGACCTCACCCATCCTAGGGGCACCCCCTTGGTCAATGGGTCAACGGAGGGCACTTCTCTGAGAGGCCCCAGAAGGAAGGACAGAGAAGTAGTGGGTTAAGCATGGGCTGCGCCTCCCCCTGCTTTCCAGCACACCACGTGCTCACCTCAGCAACACCCTGGCAAGAGGAGGGTATAGCCTCACCCAGCACCCACCCGCCAAAGAGGAGCGGCTCCACAGAGGCGAGCGACTTGGCCACGGTCATGGCTGCGGCCGCGATCCCAGAGCTGGAGCCGGCCGGGCACCTTCACTGACCCTCACTGGTCCTCTGGCACAAGGAGGCCTCCCCTACGCTAGGCCGCTGCCTCAGGCCATTCTTCTCTCCACCCAGAGATGCTTTCAGCTGCCAGCTGACAAGACATCCAGCAATGTCATCAGCGGAGGCCGCCGGGTGAGAGCAGGCCTGTGTCTCTTTTCCGAATTCATGAGCAGGTGGGCAGAGCAGAGCAGGGTTTCAGCTGCCCTTTTGTCGGGCAAGTCAGGCACGTTCAAGGAGAAGAGCTTCTCCGCAGTTAAGTTTGGCTCCGACTCAAGGGGAAACACTCACCCTTCCTTACAGCACATCCTCAAAGGCCTTGGGCCTTTGAGTGGATTTGGTTGGATTTCAGAGAAGCTGGCACCGAGCCCATGGGGCCAGGCTGGGAGTGCGGGCTGAAGGCCGGATGGAAGGATGGATGGATGGATGGATGGACAGACATGGGGCCAGGAGGAGGAGGGGGAGGGAACAGGGAGAAGAGGACGGAGGGGAGGAGGAGGGGAGGGAGAGGGGGGATGAGAATAGGATCCAGAACAGGCTGCTGAGGAAAGGCCAGGAAGGAGGGGGCAGGAGCCTGGTAGAAGCCCTGGACATTCAGGGTTGGCGGGGGGACGCTTCCGGGAGAACAAATCTGGAACTGCCTGGCCTCTGTCCCTACATCTTCACTTCCTACCCACTTTGTCACTTTTAATTCTGCTCAGAGGAAACATACAGAACACTGTTAGGAGGATCTGTGGATCACACAGACTCTCCAAGGGGAAGAGAAAGATAAGCCAGTCAAACCTCAGCTGAGCTTCCGGGTAGAAAACAGACCATCTGTTCCCATTTTTGCTTTGCCCTGCTGAGTCAGGGTCTGTGCTAAGAGTGCCTGGCGATCAGTGATTAGGTTGTTAAAAGCTTGTGAAATGTCTGTTTAGGTCTTCTGCCCATTTTTGGATTGGGTTGTTTGTTTTTTTGATATTGAGCTGCATGAGCTACTTGTAAATTGGGGAGATTAATCCTTTGTCAGTTGCTTCAAAGACCGCATGCTAACACATATATATGGAATCTTAAAAAAAAAAAAGGTTCTGAAGAAACTAGGGGCAGGGCAGGAAGAAAGACAATGCAGATGTAGAGAATGGACTTGAGGACACGGGGAAGGGGAAGGGAAAGCTGGGACGAAGTGAGAGAGAGGCATGGACATAGATACACTACCAAATGTAAAATAGATAGCTAGTGGGAAGCAGCCGCATAGCACAGGGAGATCAGCTCGGTGCCTTGTGACCATCTAGAGGGGTGGGATAGGGAGGGTGGGTGGGAGGGAGATGCAAGAGGGAGGAGATAGGGGGACGTGTGTATAGGTATAGCTGATTCACTTTGTTATAAAGCAGAAACTAACACACCATTGTAAAGCAATTATACTCCAATAAAGATGTTAAAAAAAAAAAAAAGCTTGTGATGTTTTTTCTTCCACCCTGACCGGCCAAGAGTGAGTTAAAATAACCTGCCTATAACTCCTCCCTCCTTTTCTCTGCACCCCCCCTTCCCATCTTAACAAGCCCGAGGAGGACTGTGGTTCTTTCCTGGAACTACTTCCCGCCAAAAGCCGGCACATTGAAATGTGCTCCGTTTCCTCTGTCATTTGCATCTTAATGTTCCAAACCTGCAATCATGAAGGCTTGTGTGAAAAAATAAAGAAGGAGTTAGAGAAATTTGGGCTAATTCTAAACCTTGGTCAATTATACCTAACTATAGAAGCTTTGTGAGGAGGCTTTATAAAAGATTCTGAAATCAATTTACCACCGAGAAAGGTGCCAGATGGGAACTGAATCAAACAATGCCGCCGGTTTCCTTAGCCACAGTTTAGAAATTACAGGGAAAACAAATAAACCCTGCCTAATACACAAACCTGTGTTTCGGCTCAGGTTTGGGCTGGATTTTTACACCTGTTGTGTGAACATGAGGAGACCTCACATACATTCACCCGCCCTCTGAGCACCCACTGTGTGTGAGGCCCGGACCCTCCCCAGTGTTTGGCTCCTGTGCACCCAGTCCTGCCAGGTGTCACCTCCGCTCTCAAGGGCACCCGCGGGGCACCCCGGATCTTCTCAGCTGCTGCCACTGTGTCCTGCCAGCACCGCCGCGTGTGAAGGCCAACCCACCCACCCTGGGAGCCGCAGCTCCTCGGCTGGGAGTGGAAAGCTTTACAGGCTTCCCCCTCTGTTGGACCCTTGGTTCCTGCCAGCCCCAGCTGGTGACCCCCAGTCTGCAGCCGTGACAGCCCTGGAGTCCTCAGGATGTCACACCTGCGGGGGGCAGGGGGGCAGTCAATCCTGGTGACATTCGGGAAGACACCTGCCCGCTTTGAGTTGCTCTCTATAAGAAGGGTCCTGAGGGGGTACTTGTGCCCCGGTGTGGGTTTTTTTGTCGGGCATGAGGATGGGTGGATGGCACTTCTGTGTTTGTTCCCACCTTTTACTGTCATTAACTTCCCAGCTCTCAGAGTTTAGGATGACAGCAACTGCAGACGTCTGCTGGCCTCGGAAGTGCCCCTCTTCTCCCCTGGGTTCCCTGTAAGGGTTCCCTGCTGGGCCCAGCTCTTCTTGTCTGCTTTCTTCTCCCCTCAAAGTGACATTTTCCCCTACAAATAGACACTGGCAGGCCTGTCCCCCTGTTCACCAGTTCAGCAATTTCAAGGTTTGCCCGAGGACAAGAACGTCTTTGAGAGACCCTCTCCCCGAGGTGTAGTGGTGGTCTGCTGGCTTTAGAGGCAGCGAGGGCTCCTCAGCCAGAGTCACGTGTGACCAGTCCGTAGCTGGAATCACTGTGGACCCATCTGGGCTGCCCTCCCTCCCCAAATGGGTCTCTCTGGCCTCACACCTTGTATTTAACGGCTGATTTGTTTTGAACGGCTTTGAAAACAAATCCTGGACACGTCTACGTCTGCGCCCCCCTGCATGACTGTTTCTTTGCTCAGACGAGTGGATATGGGAGCACAGCCTTGTTAAATGATGCAGCGAACCGGGGGTAGACACGTGGGGCTGGCACATCTCCCAGGCACTAACTGTACGCTGTTTTCCAAGCAGAGCTGACAGATTTCGCAAAAAGAAAACCAATACGGGACACCCAATTACATTTGAATTGTACTTAGAAGAATAATTTTGGTATAAGTACGTCCCAAATTTCGCGTGGCATATGCTTATACGAACAGTAAAAGCATTATTTGTTGTTTCCCCTGGAATTCGAATTTGACTGGGCATCCCGAGTTCCACGTGGAGATCCTCCTGCCAAGAGCAGCTCTTATTCTGTCCTCTCTTGACAGAATCCCTGTCTTCCATGGAGTTTTCCTTCTGAGTGTTATGAAACCAGTAAAACTGAGGGAAATAATGTTGACCTTTAAAACCAGAGAAAGAAAAGCCATACGGTTTTTACACTGATGTGCTAAATCTTCCCTTTGACCTTTTTGACCCCTGAATGGATGTTTTGGCCTGCTACCCCCCTCCCCCTCCCCCATCTCTCCTGGGTTTAGCAATAGAACCAGTTTCCTGGGGGGAACCAGAGGGGAATTTGATTCTCCTCCACCTGGAGGTATTCAAAGAGATGAAACGTTCACTTTAGCAAGAACTCTTCCTCACTGTCAGAGAGAAGTGAGGTCAATGTGTGGGGCTCCAAGCCCACAGGTTCGACATCTCAGGTCAGTTTCCTCCAGCACGAGAATCTCTGACTTGCGAACACGCTGCACTGTTATTTTCTGGTCGAGCCTCCCTAGAGCCAGACTTGCTAACGAGAGGCTGCCATTGACTGGACCAAGGCTCCTGGGAGTAGAGATGTGACTGAATTAAGAACCCTCCCGCCACCAGCTGGCACAGGCTGTACTGACACACACCCTGGCGTGAGAAGGCGCCCACACCAGGGCAGGCCAAGCCCAGGTCCATCCCCGCAGCATGCCTGGCCCTGGCCCCATGGGAGCTGGCCGTTGATCAGGAAACAGGGACTTCGTGGCAAGACGCGGCCCGAATACCTGCTGAGTGCGCTCCCCAGCCACCCCGGGGAAAGTCAGCTTTCGAGAGCCCCACACAGAAGATGCAAGAAGTCATCTCTTCAGCTTCTTGGAGGAGAGACATGAGCAGGGCCACCAGATGCTCTGGCCACCAGCGTCACCCGACCTACCCTTCTCACCTGGGGTTCCCTGAGAAGGAAGCCCTGGGCCCTAAGTTGTCCACTGTACTAACTTCTCCCCCAGGTGTCTGCAGTGGTCCTAGCTCTGCGACATTCCTGGGGAAACTGAGAAAGTCCTCCCTTAATTTGTTTTCTGTTGGAGCTCCGTTCCCTGCCGGAACCCCTGCGGAGGGAGGACAGCTGAGTGGCTGCTGGCCCTCTGCCCTGATACAGGGGTCCTGCCTGTTCACACGCGGCCCTGAGCCCCCCGGAAGACAGTAGATGGGTGGCAGCTGACAGATTCCCCGACACCAGGCGGAGGCAGTCAGTGCAACGGAGACACTTCACTCAGGCTAGGCTTTCACCCGCACTCAGCCTTCTTCCATGAGATCGTTTCCTCTGTTAGTAACTATTAAGCATGTATTATCCTCTCCTAGTGCTGTTTGGAATGGCCTAGACCTTTGCCACAAATGGCTATAGACAGACCCTTCTAGAAACGCCGTGCAGATATTTGTGGTCCAGCTGATGCTTCAGAAATCTCGGGGCCAAGGTGTCACTTAGGGCATCCATCCCAGGCCAGGTAGTCGCGGGCTTAATAAGGTTCATAGCCTTATGTCTATTTGTGACCACAGGAGGAAGAGGAGGTCGCGTCCCCCAGCACCAGGGAGGAGAGCATTCCCAGGCCCGTGGATGGAATCGGTCTGTGAGAAGCCTGCTCATTGCCGGCCCCAGCCTGGGTCTCTTAGTCTGGAGATATTTTCAGCATTTGATGACTCAGCTGACATTTAGAAGCCCAAAGTGACCCATTCAACCTTATCTCATTTGGAATCTTGTGACTGAAAAAGGCCACCTGTAAGCTCTGGGGCTGTATTTGCAGAAGTGAGTGTAAGGAAGAAAGAAAGGGAGCGGACACCCTCACGTGAGCCCCATTTATTGAGCTGCAGGTCCAGGCTATGGCCTCATATTACCTGCAGGAGGGCTTCCCCCGGGTGATGTTTAGGCTGCCTGAACCGTCTCCCTCAGGTGGCCCAAGAGACACAGCTTACTGCTGAGATTCACACGCCTCTCAGGAGATATGGGACTTGCCTGGAGAACCTGTTAGCCCCTGGCCCTGGCTTGTTAGTGGTGTGGGCAGAGCAAGCAGCTCACTGCCCAGGAGAGCATCTCTCTGGCGTGGCTGTACCTCGTACCTGCAATGTGCTTCTAGGCTGTGGGTTAGTCAGCTCTGGGGCAGGGAGGGGACCCGGGTAGAGGCTCCCTGCTTCTTTAGGTCACTGTAGGTCACTGAGCCCAAAGATGGACCCCATGTGTCCATGGAGGCTGAGCTGGACTGTTTCTGAAGGGTTCAGGGCCACACCCTTAACAATATGCAGAAATCCAGAGGGCGGGTATGATTGGAGCAGCCAATCACAAGCATTTGTATTTTTGTTTTTCTCAGCGCGTTATTACTGAGGCTCCAGGGAGCTTGACCCAGAAAACAGAGTCTGGGCACCTCGAATGGAGCTGGCCACGGCCAGCATCAGAGCTGTGTGCTGAGCAGCTGTTTGGAGAACCACGGGGAGGGAGGAGGTGAGGGGGAAAGCACACATTATCTGGGTCTTACGTTCTTTCTCGATGATAAATTTGTACCTTTTAAATTGTCAGAAAAGCCAAGCCCAAATAGATTTATTGTTTGCAGTTTACACAGTTGAGTTTCTGAGGAGCTCTGTCCTCTTTCTGACAGTTGAAGGTGTTCTCCCTTTGGAAAATTGGGAAGGCAAATGCCCCTCCCGCCCTGGGTGATGTTTGCCTGGCAGTAATTGGAAGCACAGAATATAACTGGGTGGTAAAAGCATCTCTCCCCAGAAGCAAAAGCCTACTTTGAATGACGGATGGAGTGGGAGCCTTCTGTGGCCTGGCAGACTACATTTCCAGAGAGCTGGGAAGATGGCCCCCCAAAGGTCTCCTGTAGTATTTATTTAATGGAACCCCAAATTCCATCATTCCTATGTGCTCCCCATCATCCCCTGTGTGTGTGGAAGGGTCCTGTATGTTAAACATACAGATACATCTGGGAGGCACAATGCATTTGTGCATTTGGAGTGAACACTTCTGTCCGCATTACCATCTTCAGATGCTTCTTTCTTAGAGGCTATTTGCAGAAAACACTAGAAAAATGTGGATTGCCACTGGCGTTCTTTAACCTCACCATCAAGTGTGAGTTTGGCAGGTCATTCCGCCTTGTTGCCCTGGTGACCTGTTCCTGCTTTCTCTGTATGTGCAGGTACCTGTGCACACGCTCACGCAGAAACACATACACCAAACAAGCGGTTGACATGAATTCTTGTTTTGTGCGTAAATGTATTAGGTTAAGGCCAAAAAGGTGGTGGCACCAGCTCAGACTCATTCGTGTCCATTTTATAGTGATTTCCAGGATAACTTCCATTATGGGTTGAATTGTGTCATTCCGAAAAGATATGCTGAAGCCCTAACTCCCCACCCCCACCCCCACCCCGCAACGCCTAGCATAAGAAGGTCACCTTTCTTGGAAATAGGATTGTTGAAGACGTAATTAGTTAAGGTGAGTCATACGGGAGTAGGGTGGGCCCCTAATCTAATCTGACTGGTGTCCTTATAAAAAGGAGAAATTTGGACAGGGAGACAGACACACGGTGAAAGCGCCCTGTGAATGTGAAGATGGCCACAGACGAGGCAAGGAGAGAGGTCCTGACAGATTCCTCCCTCACAGCCCTCAGAAGGAACCAGCCCCGCGGACACAGCCCCAGCAAACGCACGTGACTTCTAAGCCTTAGTTGCTCTGTGGCTTCACAGGACATGGTTCTTCTATGGAAACTGAGCGCTGTTGAAATCCAGTTGATGATTTTCAGGAGGAACATGAATAAAAAGGTGAATAATACAAAGAAAAAAGGACAGGCAGGAGCACAGAAATAAGTGATTGTTACAGAGCACAGGTTCGCGAGAGCCGAGGGATGCCTGGCCTCGGACTAGAGTCCGCAGGCTCGAGTCTTGATTCTGCCAAGAGCTACTGAGGTGACTTTGTGAGAGCCAGCCGGAGTCTTAAATTTCAATTTCTCTCTCTCTCTATTTTTTTAGTTAAGTATAGTTGATTTACAATGTTGTGATATTTTCAGGTGTACAGTAAAGTGATTCAGTTATACATGTACACGCACACGCACACACATATATCTATTCGTTTTCAGATTCTTTTCCCTTATAGGTTATTACAGAATATTGAGTAGCGTTCCCTGTGCTCTACAGTAGGCCCTTGTTGTTTATCTATTTTATATATAGTAGCATGTATATGTTAATCTCAAACTCCTAGTTTATCCCTCCCCCCTTCCCCTCCGATCACCGTAAGCTTGTTTTCTATGTCTGTGAGTCTGTTTCTGTTTCTTAAATAAGTTCATTTGTGTCATATTTTAGATTCCACATATAAGTGATGTCATATGGTATTTATCTTTCTCTGTCTGACTTCACTTAGTATGATAATCTAATCCCTAGGTCCATCCATGTTGCTGCAAATGGCATTATTTCATTCTTTTTTATGGCTAAGTAGTACCCCATTGTATATCTATACCACATCTTTTTATCCATTCATCTGTTGATGGACATTTAGGTCAATTTTTAAAATTTTGCAAAATAAACTTAAAATATTCCAAACTTACATGTTTTATAAACTGTCAAGAACTAATACCATACAAAGTGTTCTCCTCATCCTCTTAGCACAACTGGAGGGTAGAGTTTGGTCTGACCGCTCAGGACCCACGTGGTTCTTCCCCGAGAATTGTCGGAGCGCACGTCTGAGTGAGTTCCTCAGGCCCCTGACCTCAGGGAGCTTCGCATGGACAAGGCTCTGGATGTCCTGCATCCTAAGTTCCTTCTCCAGACTACCCTCTGTCTTCTCTGTGACAGTTACCCTTTGACCCCGTGTGGTGTTACATTCAGGCTCTCCACACCACTCTTACCTGGACCCTCTCGACTCTTTCCCAGTCCCCAAATCCTTGAATGGAAGGGTCATTACCTAATTTGCCCTAAATTTAGTCACTTGAACTGAAAGTCATCTTATACCAGTGGATCTTAACCCTGACCGTGTGTCAGAATTCCCTGGAGGGCTTGTTAAATCCACAGAAAGCTGGGTCCATCCTCGGAGTTTTGGATTCATGAGGTGTGGATATGACCCCAGAATTCGCATTTGGGACAGGTCCCCAAAAACGCTCAGGCCGCCAGACTGGGGACCGCAGTTTAAGAATCATTGTCTTAGTCTTACACTACCAGATTTTGGGGTCTTTTTTGCAAAGTTTTCGTATTTTTATTATAATCATTATTATCATTTTGGCATTTTCCAAACCTGTGACATAATCTAAAACAATCTTCACCCACCCTCATAAAACCAGAGAGTAGGAATTTGCACAAAATGGATTAATACTGGAAAGCTTTTCATTGTTTTAAAATGAAACCTCTTCAACACCCGAGAACAGACACTTAGAAGAGCTGGGCTTCTCCTTACTGGTCCTACAGTTCCCTGGAAGGCCAAGAAGGCGGGCCTCCAACTCCTGGCTCTGGGCTGAGAATGCTGCTGAGTTTTGTCGTCTTGGGAACGGCCAGTGTCTGAGGTCCTTCTGGCCCAAGAGTTTCCTGATATTTTTTCATCCTTTAGGAAGACATGGGAGATAGGGATAGGGATATGTCCCAGTATGCATGAACTTAAAATGAAAAGTTATTTAGAAGTTCTAAGTGTTATCAATGATCCCATTTTGTACAGTAAAATTATCCTCTCCTCCCATCCCCAAAGGGGCTCTGGCCCAGCCAAGTGTTGGGTGTAGGGGGCAGTGCTACATATATATATATACTCAAGGTCAGTGTAAGACAATTTTATAAATATATATAAAATACAGTTATGTATATACATCAATATAATGCAATTATATATGTATATATGTTTTGTTTTTTTTTTTGCATTTTTGGAGAACTCATTGTAAGTATTAGGTCCCTGGAGATCCTATTATTCCTTATGCCTGGCTTCTCTGGAGTCTACTTGCTGGGTGGTTATTAAACCCTGGGATGCAGTTCTTTATCATCCTCATCTTCATCTATTGTTCCTGGTTAACCTCCTGACCAGACTTCAGCATGAACGAGACATCATCTCTGACAAAACCGTGCCTTGTCCCATTTCAAATGCCCATCTTCCCAGGGGAGCTGGTCTTGAGTCCTGGCTCCCAGGATGGCTCAGGTTATTTTCCAGGAAGAGGGAATTAATTTAACCTCAGACTCCGTCGCGATCCACTTATGAGGGACTCCTCTTTCTCTGAGTGTTACCTGCTATACTGATTCCAGAGGCATTGTAGGATAAAAGTGTAATTATTTCAAGGCTACGTTTCAAAGTCCTGTAAACGGAGTAAAATAAAGTGTACAGGATAAGAGGAGGCATTTTCTCTTAAGGAGGGTCATGGACTGAGTGGGTGCTGACAGCCATGTGCCCCTGTCTTTATCCCCGGGTGATGGCTGGGGGCCTCCCACTCCTACCAGCCTTTCATGGACCACTGGGAGGAGGGGAGATGAATTAAAGCTGTAACTGAAAGAATGACCTTACTAGATGAGTGTCGTACAAGACCAGGGCATGAGGGATACACTCTCTAAGTGGCTGCTTACTTTTCTGAACTTCGTTTCACCTCGCACAAAACCCAGTTGAGTGTGCCCCTCCGATGTCTAGTTAGCTCTGTACCTGTGCTCATTTCCCAACTGAGGGTCCACTTGGCAAAGCAGCTTGATGCCCAGGACACAGGAAAGGACTCTGACTCACAAGGAGTCTTCCCCTTCCCTTCAGGTGTAGTTATTGAACCCATTCTCAGTAGAGGAAGGAGTACAAACTGCACCTTCCTTTGCCTATACTTTCCTACTCTCTCCTTAAAGACTCCTGCACATGGGGGACTTTCTGCTTTATGAGTTTTATTAAATATTTAGGCTTTTTATGTTGTTGTTAGAAAATCTGTGTTTATATGGGAAAGAAATCTGCACCTAATTTTGCCCTTCAGAGCCATGAGCGTAAGACTCCCAGCTCACTGATGGCCTTCCATCTGTTGACGTGGCTTCTGCACCCCATCCAGACTCATCTTCTCCAGGGAAAACATCTCTGATATTTTCAATCTTTCCTTCCTTGTCAGGATCACGAGTGTTTTTCACCATCCTGAGCACTATTTGCTACACAGGGCATTTACGAGGGACATTTTCCAAAGTCCATAACGTCCTATGACCCTAAACCCAGAGTTGAACGTCATGCTCCTGATGTGGACACACCAGCCCAGAGTGAGCCCAGGTGGGTGTCAGTGCCTCGGTGCAGGCTGAAATCTCGCTGGCTTTGCCCTTGGGAAGGCAAGGACAAGTACACCACGGGTCATACCGAGCTTCTTGCCCCCTCTCACTGTTTTGTATTCTTTCATGTTGCGGCCACAAGAGGGGACATGGTGGAAGGGATGCAGGACAACAACATTTGTTATACTCGCAGATCCATGCCATGAGGGGGCCACCTGAAGTCAGGGTCGGGGCATGGAAACGGGCTGACTCAAGCAAGCAGGGAGCCGGGAGAGAGTGAGGACTCCTGGGCATGGGTCTTTACTTGGGGTCAGGGTGGAGAGTACAAGCAAAAGGTGCCAGGTATTTCACTGTTGTGTTTGAATGTCACGAGGTCACTGTCGGGGGAAGGCAAGAAGGGGAACTTGTGGCAGGGACCAGCCTTGTCACCCGAGTGCCCCTGGCCATCTGGGTGGGATTCTCCCAGCCTGTTTGGGGGGATGTTGAGGCATCAGGAAAATATGAAGTTTTAGAATTTGCAAGACACTAACCTAAGATTACAGCATGAGCCTGCTGGAGCATCTCTTCCAACTCGAAGTGCATGGTGTCAGGATTTTCTAGATGAAATGGGGATTTTTAGGGTGGGGTGTGAGACATGCATGTCAGGTTTACTAGGTCTTGTTGCCTTGAGGGGGATCTGGACCTGGCTGATTTTCCAGCCCTGGGATGCAAGCAAAGGCTTGGTTTATCTGGGCCAGAACACTTTATAGAGATTTTGTACCGAATTCCTCTGGAGCTTATGGTTATAGTGTCGGCCTGAGTAGCCAAGAGCCATGCTATAGTAATAAGGAGAGTTGCCATCAAAACAAGACCATGCCGATGGCCATCCAGAGAAGGAAAGAAACATCAGGTTTCCAAGGGTAATTGAGGTGATGAAGATTCAGTGTCTGGAATTCATTTCTCTTTAAATATCACACTGTCAAGGGCTCACCAACTTCAGGTAGGATGAACAAACTCATTGCATTTTTTCCAGGGGTCTCTTTATCTCTGCCCCTTGCCCCTTTCCTATCTCCATTCAACCAAGATTTGAGGAAGTATTTTATGAAAGGGAAGTATTTTATTTACAACAGAGATGCTTGTATATCTGGCTCCTTTGGGTGAAGATACAATTCAACAGCTAATCTCCACCAGTTGTGTTACTAATTATATAGTCCACTTTGTACAAGTCACTTCAATTTTGTGGGCCAGTTTCTCATGTGTAAAATAAAACCATTAAACTAAAACATTGCTTAGTTTCCTTTTAGCTCTTACATTTTATGCATGTACTCAGGCCCCATGGTTTGAGTTTCTGTGGGCCAGTGTCACAGACGTCAAAAGTGGTACCTGCTTCAATGTGGGGAGGGCTCCATACTCTACCTCTTCTCCCTGTCACCAGCCACAGTGACTTTGACTGGAGGAGCTAATGACACAGCATGACCCTCCAGTTATGCTGGTCACAGTGACCTATTGATGGTCATTGGTCACTCCTGGGATTTGCTGTGGGGCAGGACATGAAAACCTGCCCTACCTATGGCTCACTGTTCTTCCTCCTTCAGTGCATGGAGGTCCTAAAACAGGCCTGCTGTGTCAGATAATCAGGCAGAAATTGGAACTTGTGTGTGTTTTCTCTTTGGCCTGGCTGGGCCAAGATTTTCACAGACGTGACAAACTTACACTGCTCAGTTCCACTCCTGTATCTCCCGCCTCCCACTGGCGTCAACCAAGATTCCGCAAATGCTCTTTCTGTGATCCACCTGCCTGATCACTTCAGAGGTTTCTCGGAGAGCCAAGGACTGTGTGCCCAGCAATGGCAGGGGAAGGGAGGAAGGCCCTGGGGCGGGGGTGGCTGAGGTGTGGGCCCTGCAGCTGGCACGGCACCTGGGGTGGTGTCAGGACCGTCACTGGGGCCTTCCTATGAACACCACATACGTATGTGTGGAGGCCATGGCGCATGAGACCATCCCACGATACTTCTGTGGAAATCATGAAGATTTCATTTCATTTCATTTCATTTTATTTTAATTTATTTTATTTCATTTCATTTCATTTCATTTTCAGAAGAAGCATGGTAAAGCAGAATGCTTAGATGGTTGCCCTCAAAGCCATTTTCAATTACGCTTCAATTAGGTTTCCGGACGTGGATCCATTTTTATTTATTTTTATTTTATTTTATTTTATTTATTTATTTTTTTAAAGAAGATGTTGGGGGTAGGAGTTTATTAATTAATTAATTAATTTTTGCTGTGTTGGGTCTTCATTTCTGTGCGAGGGCTTTCTCTAGTTGTGGCAAGCGGGGGCCACTCTTCATAGCGGTGCACGGGCCTCTCGCTATCGCGGCCTCTCTTGTTACGGAGCACAAGCTCCAGACGTGCAGGCTCAGTAGTTGTGGCTCACGGGCCTAGTTGCTTCGCGGCATGTGGGATCCTCCCAGACCAGGGCTCAAACCCATGTCCCCTGCATTAGCAGGCAGATTCTCGACCACTGTGCCACCAGGGAAGCCCGTGGATCCATCTTAAAAACATAATTCTGTGAATACGGATTATCTGCAAATGGTACACTATGAATTAAAGCAGTGTTCCATTGCCCACCTACACCAGAATCTCCTGGGTGTTCATTAAAAAGCAGGTTTCAGTGCCCAATCTTAGCCCTTCCGAAGTGAAATGTTTAAGATTCCAGCACAGAAATCTGCATTAGAGAAGCTCCCCTGTGATTCTTTTTTTTTTTACATAAACTTATTTATCTATTTATCGATTTAGTTTTGGCTGCGTTGGGTCTTCGCTGCTGTGCATGGGCTTTCTCTAGTTGCGGCGAGCGGGGGCCACTCTTCGTTGTGGTCAGGTGTGGGATGAGGGGCTTGGAGGTGTGTACCTGTGTGTAAAGAGGGCAGCCGGCAGCTGGGGTGTGGCCCGCAGAACCGCATGGAAAGATGGGGACAGAGGACCACGGTGGGAGGGGATGCGTCCTGCTGGGGAGCCTCAGTCATTCCCGGCCCCAGTATCTCACTGTTATTCTGTTGCCAAACCCAAGGGTGATCAAGTGAGGAAATTGATAGAAACTTGAGCTTTTTGAGGTCCAAGATGATTTCCGTCAGATGGTTGTCTCAGGGAAAAAAAGACCCCCAAGAACAACTGCTGAATTTCATGCCTTATCCATCTGGCCAATCACAATGGGAATCTGAAGTTTGTCTGAGGCCAGAGTCAGCATTTTGGCTTTTTACGGTTGACAGACAGCGACCCTTGCTGAGGCTCCCGGCACGTGAACGTAATTCAACAACCCATTCAATTTATTATGGGACTGGGGGTCGGGGGGCTGACAAAATGATCCCTAGGGTCAAAGTCTCATAAAGAAGAACAGAGCTCTGTTTTAGGTCTGAAATCACAGTGTCAGCACATCGTTGGAGGCTGGGAGGTTAAGAGGTTTGCTTTGAAATCCAGAACTGTGAAGTAAATCAACCTGTTCCTGTCTTTCTATGCTCTTTCTTGCTTCGGAGCCGGGTTCTGAACAATTCACAGCGTAGGTCAGCATTAGCTGTGCTTGTGTGCCTGTGTGTTTACATACGTGTCCCTTCCAGCAGATACTTTAGTGCTCAGTTTGTAAGCAAAGAGTCAGAAACTGTCCCTAGCTGGGCTGAGAGAGGTCTTTGAAATAACAGTGAGAAGCTAGAAGAGCTGGGAGAAGAATGTTTGGTGTAATCAGTTTAGGGACCCGTCCCAGTACCTCCAGGTTTCTAAGCCAGTATGTCCTCAGCGTCTGCTCCAAGACCCAGCCTCTCTCTGCATCATTTTTTTGGGGCAGACACAGGAGGGAGGGAGCAGACAGAGCTGTCCCCTTGCAGGACACTCCTGATGCCCTGCAGGGCCAACGTCCTGAGCTGTAAACAAGCCCCCCCTCAAAACCCTATTGTCCTGTAATCCTTGGCATGGAGAACGTCATCAAACCAGGGCCGCCATCAGGTTTGTTGGTGCCAGCAGGGCAAAAAAAAGCTTCCTTTCAGACAGGGGATTAATCTCAACTCTTCATTCCAGGATGAAAAACAAGAAGAAAGGGAAGAATTTATTGCACTATCCAAGATCTTTTTCTTAAAGAGCAAAAACCCCTGTCCACCTTCCTCTCCCGGACCCTCGGTGCGTCAGAGCTGCACCAGGAGTCGGGCCTTCTGCCAGCTGCCTTGCCCGTGGTCCAGCCTGGCAGACTCCCTGACCTACCCTCTGTCTCTCACTTGTCACTGGGTGAGTCCGACCACTGTCAGACTCACCCGGCTGCTGTGAAACAGGTGCTCATGACTCCTCAGCCTGTCAAAAGTCTGAAGTGCTTGAAGCAAAACTTGCTTTGTTCTGACTCCTACTTAGAGGGTGTGATGGAGCCTTCTCAGCAGAGTGTGTGTCCAGAGAGAGCTGAGCCCTGAGAGAGGGCTGTTCTCTGTACCCGCACGAGCTGTTAGCAGACGTCTGCCCCTCGTGTGAGTTAAAATGGAAGGATGGCTGGGGTTTAATGCTGGGTTTGGAGTAGGGCAAGTTTGTGTTTTTCTCTGCACAAGACTCCTGAGTTCATTTCCTCAAACCTTCTCCTTTCATGAATCTAGAAAAGATTCCAGGAAAGAGCCGCTATTGCACTGAAATGAGGATGGAATCGGATCAGCATGCTGTTTCCCTAATAGGTCTGCGCGAGCCTCGGTCCTTATTTGCTAGTAAATTGCCACGATGAATATTTTACCAAATGCAAATGAGAAGCCCGTGTCTCCTGATTCATTTAATATCTGTAGCCCACAGACCAGAAGAAACCTCTGCTCCTTCCCAATCAAATCATTTGGCATAAAACAAGGGGAACGGCTGGGTTTTAGGTGATATTTTTTTCTTTTGCACTCAGACGTCGTATGCTTTGCCGGTGAGACAGAGAAAGCCTCACAAAGCCTTTGGAATTTGATTGATAAGACATGATTTTGCATCCATCTAGAGTGCCAAGTTGCACCAAAATCTACTTAGCCGCTAGCAGCCCCGGACCCGCACACACTCAACTACGATGTGCAAGTCCCGAGCCCTCCAGCCATTCAGATTCCCACGCTGTCTCTGATCCATCCCGCTTCGGTGCCCTTGAGGCCGCCCTTGTCTCAGCTCTTCCACACCTGGCTCGCTCCCTTCCCCCAGGTCATCACCTTCCAGAAATGACTCCATCTCCCATTTATTCTCCTTCCGTCCTCTGACCTCAGTCCTCTTCTGTGTAAATCTCTCTTTCCATTTCCCTTTGAGTCTCAAAGGCTGCAAAGTACTCCCCCTTTATGGAGGCCATGGCTTTATGCAAAGGTTTTTCAGTAAATGGAATCCTCTTTTTTTTTTTTTAAACAGAATGTTCCACAGAGTCCAATTTGTGAAGCAGATAAAAGGAGACCTTCCTTGGCTTGGCCTCACCTTACGTGGGCCCCTCTTCTTTTTCCAAAATCTTAGGTCTCTTCCATGCCATTGCCTCTTTTGCATTATTTTTCAGCTTTTTTTTTTAACCTAAGTAAGAAAAAAATAGGCTCATCTTTGGCCCTACTGATCATTGTAACTGCCATTCAATGTCTACCAATACATTTCTCAGGGAGGTCATTTGCACAGCCGGCCACCCTTTCCTCATGTGTACACTACAGTGGCACAACTCAATGGCCTGTGGGTGGGGAAATATGGCCACAAGTTCCTCCCATCCTTATCTAAATGTCTCTTTGCAGTGTGACTTAGCCATTCTTCCCATCAAGAGATGATCCCTTTTTTCACCCTTAAATCTAGGTGTAGCAATGTGGCTTTAGCCAATGGAATGCAAACAAATGCGACGTGTACAAGCAGAGGCTTGCAAAGTGCTTGTGCACTGGGGCTTTTCCTCTCTTTTTGATAGAAACCCTCTCCCTCTACATGAAGAAGGTCAAGGAAACCTGAAGAATGATGAAAGGCATGGAGCCCAGTAACCCCAGTGACCTCAACTTGTACCTATGGACAGCTAGCCACAATGGCCAGACATTCAAATCTTGGACGAAGCAGCCAGTCAACCCCAGGGCTGACTGCAGACCTGCTCAGGGAACCCACAGACTTGGGAGTAATAGTAACAATGTTAAGTCCTTTCATTTGGGAGTGGCATGTTACACAGCAAAAACTAATTGATATAACATCCAATGACAGTTTATATCAATCTAGGGACATTTAGCAGTCCTTATTTGCCTCAATGTCTCTGTCCCATTTGAGGTCACCTGGTTTGCTGAAAGTCTTTGAAATGGATGCATGTGGGGTGTTCAGGTATCATCTTGCTTCAAGCAAGAGTTATGGTAAGGGCTTCCCTGGTGGTGCAGTGGTTGAGAATCTGCCTGCCAATGCAGGGGACATTGGTTCGAGCCCTGGTCTGAGAAGATCCCACATACCACGGAGCAAGTAGACCCATGAGCCACAACTATTGAACCTGTGCGTCTGGAGCCTGTGCTCTGCAACAGGAGAGGCCACGATAGTGAGAGGCCCACGTACTGCGATGAAGAGTGGCCCCCGCTCACCGCAACTAGAGAAAGCCCTCGCACAGAAACGAAGACCCAACACAGCCAAAAATAAAATAAATAAATTAATTAATTTTTTAAAAAAGTTATGGTAAGTCTCTCCTGGGAGATATTAATTTACCTAGGCATCTCTGTCGATATGGCAGTAAAGGAACTGTGTCTGTAATTCAGGAAAATGGTCTTAGAATAGGATTTCAGTTATCTAGCCAAACCTTGATATCAGCAGTGACCCACTAGTGGTCAATAAGCCCAGCCAATTAACGGTTTATAAATGTGAAGTACACCCTATGTATGTGTATTAGTCAGGGTTCTACAGAGAAACAGAACCAATAGGGAGTGTGTGTGTGTGTGTGTGTGTGTGTGTGTGTGTGTGTGTAGAAAGAGCATTGTTTATTTTAAGGGAATGTCTCATACAATTGTGAGGACTGATGTGTCCAAACTCTGCAGGGCAGGTGGGCAGGCTAGAGATCCAGGGAAGAGATGACGTTGCAGTTCATGTCCAAAGGCCATCTGGAGGCACAATTCCTTGTTCCTCACGGCAACTCAGTCCTTTTTCTCTTAAAGCTTCAACTGATTGGGTGAGGCTCACCACCTTGCGGAGGGCAATCTGCTCTACTCAGAGTCTACTGATTGAAATGTTAATCTCATCTAAAAAAGATACTTCACAGAGACTTCTTCAATAGTGTTTGACCAAATATCCAGTTACTGTGGTGCAGCCAAGTTCACACATAAAATCAGCCATCACGTTACCCCAGACAAAGTCATTATTCCTGAGAAAGTCACTGTTGTTCTTCACCACATAGAATTGTCTAGACAAACAGGCTGGATATAGAAGATTTCCACATGGTTATGTGTACATTGCTTATGGCTAATAGATTACATGCTAAAAAGTTCCTCCGTTTGCTTCCCTCCTTAATTCTCACTGATGAACCCTGGGGGTGGGAGGAGTTTGTCTCTCAGAGAAGTCATCTAAATCAATAGAAATTTAGAGAAATCAAAATATATAGAATTCCATTTTGATAGAATAGCGTTATGATTGGCAGGGATGGAGACTCCAGTTTCTTTTACTAAATATGGTTGGAATTAGAGTGATGTGACAAAGCAGGAGTAAATGTGTCAGAGATAGAAAGTGTGATTTCACAGCCCTTTGTTTACAGGCTTTAAAAGTCTTTGTCAGCTTTGCAAAAAGCTTCTAAAAGTAGAAGGATTAAAGACATGGGATATAAAGGCTGGAGCAAAACAAACGGATGTGGTGAATAACAGATATGTGGATATTAACATAATTAAAAATTCATCATGAGAAATAATTACATCCCCCATTGTGGCTCACCCTCTAATTCTCTTGGGCAGTGAAAAATAATGGGAAGGCTAACGGATTCCTCACATTTCTAAGCATGTTATTATTTCTTGCTTACACAAAAATTACATAAAAGCAATCGCTTGGAATCTGAGAGTAGATGACATATACTAGACTCGGATAAAAGCTTAACCAAAATAGAAAAGCAATCTGGTATTGCTGACAGTATTGTCACAAAAATATTACATTTTATGAAGGGAATTTCTCAGAATTCAATAACAACATGTTTAGCAGCTAAATTGAGGCATTTGCATATAGTGGCAAAGCAAAAATACAATAATCTCATTTTTGCTGCCTAATAGGATTTCCAATGTGGGGGCTGCATTGATGGGGACAGACTCATCTCCTTGTTTTCTGTCCATCATTTCCTTCCCTTGATGTTTTTTTCTTTTCCATCAAGGCTTTTCTCCCCTTTTGCTCTATCTTTATTTTCATTATGCTTTCCCACCCCACTTTCTCTTTGTTTCTCCTTTTTCTATCAGTTTCTTATTCTAAAAGTGACTCCCACTGACCGCTGTTAACCCATTCCTGGGTATGAGCAGAGAAAATGAACCATCATTTCTCATCTTTTTTCTTATTGGACCTTCTTTTCCCTCCAAGTCTGGCATTATTATTATTATTGTTGGTATTGTTATTGTTTCTATCCTGGCTACTTTTTTTTTTTTGCTATGCAGGCCTCTCCCGTTGTGTGCTCTGGACGTGCAGGCTCAGCAGCTATAGATCACGGGCCCAGCCGCTCCGCGGCATGTGGGATCTTCCCAGACCAGGGCATGAACGCGTTGTCCCCTGCATCGGCAGGCGGACTCTCAACCACTGCGCCACCAGGGAAGCCCAATCCTGGCTATTTTTTCTAGGTCAGGTCAAAGGAATTGTTGGACTTGGCTGGTCACTAGGAGGTACAGATAAAAGCCCACCAAATCCAGAAAAAGAGGATTATACTGAAGGTGTACCTGTGTTCATGTGTGTGTGTGCATATACACACATTCACATGTGTCTTGGTTATTTCTTTCTGTTCTGTCTAAATTATTTGGATAATGACTTTAAATCATCAGTACCAGAAAGGCCTGGTGATTAAGAGGGAAGGCTCTGACATTAAATTCAGACTCACATATGTGGGGTTTTTCACTTCAGGGGACCCCTGGTCATTGTCATCTGCTCACCCAAGTTCCTGCTGGGGTGACCTTTGTCCCTCCCATCATAGGCTCTTCCAGTCAAGTGCATCTTTGGACATGGAACTTAGGGAGAACCTTGGGAGCTACTGTGCCTGTGACCTCATGTTTGCCCCTTCCTTCAGCGAGCTTGTCATGCCCCTCCCACACCACTGGGAGGCAGTGTGACCGCCTATTGCTCCATCATGCACCCACTTCTCTCCGAGTCCTGGGAAATGTCTCTCTCTCTCTCTTTTCTTTTACATCAAGTGCCTCTTTGCCTCTGACTTCTTCCAAGCCCCTCTGCTTCTTTCAACCAAGCCCTGGCTCTCTTCTACTGCCTCTGTTAATCCTCTTTCTCCTCTGAGCCCAGACTATTGGAAACAAACCCAAGACATCTTTCAGGCACATCTCCCCTGAAGCAATGAAGAACGGGGCTTTCTACTGCTTGAATGGCTTGGGGAGGGGAGCAGTCACATGGGGCGTTAGGATTTTTTTTTATTGCAGTGTAGTTGTTTTACAATGTTGTGTTAATTTCTGCTGTACAGCAAAGGTATTCAGTTATACATATAAATATATATATACATTATTTTTTTATATTCTTTTCCATTGTGATTTATCATAGGGTATCGAATATAGTTCCCTGGGGGTTAGGATTTAATATATGAATTTTGAGGGGTCCAAATGTTTCAGCTAAGAGCATCACTTTTTATCTCTTTGGTTACTTTTTTTTTTTTTTTTTTTTTTTTTTTTTTGCGGTATGCGGGCCTCTCACTGTTGTGGCCTCTCCCATTGCGGAGCACAGGGTCCAGACGCGCAGGCTCAGCGACCATGGCTCACGGGCCCAGCCGCTCTGTGGCTTGTGGGATCTTCCCGGACCGGGGCATGAACCCGTGTCCCCTGCATCGGCAGGCGGACTCTCCACCACTGTGCCACCAGGGAAGCCCCTTTAGTTGCTTTTTATGTAATAAATGTTGATTGCGTGATTACCATGTGTCAGCACTGGGTCTACAGTGGTAAAATGAAGCTACCCCTATAGCCTCCTGGATCACCCTCCCTCTCTAAATGTCGTTCACCACAGACTGCCCTGTGTTATAATAATTTCTACAGCCAATAATTGTAGATTCAAATTACAAGCTTAGCAAACTCTCCCCGTACACTGGGTCTGAAGCTCATCTTTGTATTTCCCAGAGCACACAGTAGGTATACAATAAATATTTGATGAATTAATAAATAGTAATAGTAATGCTAGAAAACATTCAAATAGATTTGTAGTGATAGAATTTTATTACAGTGATTACTAAAAACACTATTTTCGCTGTGAACACTTAGGGATAAAATAGAACTCAAGGTCTCTACAGTTAGTTAGCAAGTGAACTAGTCTAAATTTCATTAGAGGAAGGAGATAGGTATGGATGACACACAGCACACACCTTGCCCTTATTTTCCTCCTGAAAATTCTTTTTTTTTTTTTTTTTCATAGTGATTTGTTTTGGTGGAAGTTTTAACCCTCCCGTCCCAAAGTTATATGTGGTGTGGTTTGAAGGGTGCACACTGATGTCGGTCAACTCTTTATCTACCCACGGACTGATGTTTGAAATTTCATTGTCAGAAAGGACTTCATCCTCTAAGGCTTTGATCTCTGTTAAATGACCATACACATGGGTTGGGTACAAGGTGAGAATGAGGGCTTAGGCGGGAGAAGGCTTTGAAGAGAACGTTCAAGTTTATAGTTAAATACTTTCTTGGGGAGTTTAAGTGACTCTTCCTTAGATGTCTGAGATGTTTGGAGGAGAGATAGTTTACCAAAAAATCCATTCTAACTGAACTTAACTGGACTTTAAATTGCTCATTTTTCAATTTGTGTCTGTGGATATCATTCTAAAAAAATTGTTCTAAAAATTGGAGAGCTCGAAAAAGTTACAATAGCCAGCTTCTATTTTTAGAATTGAATTTTACTGCAGATTTCCTTTTTCTGGCATATGTTTTGGCTTATTAAACTCAAGTTGCTCTACATGTCCCTCCAGGAGATTTTCCCTTCCTGGCATTCTGTGTGATTAGGAGACTTTCAGTGTTGCCGTTCCTTTGACATTTATGGGTATGAGGGCAATTAAAAGAAAATTGACTGGCTTTTCTTCCACCTCACCTTTGACTTGTTTGCTCCTATTTTCCATCCCATTAATTATTGATAAGAGTGCTTATTTTCAGAGCTTCTGTGCATTTTATAAAGCCAATCCACAGCTCTTGTTCCTGGAAGGGAGGAGGGTGGCAGTTGATATTAAACCAGTGGCCACTGACTTTTCAGCTGGTGCCACAGCCCGCCTGCCCTTGGTATGTTTGGGGTACGGGGTGGGGGTGGTCTCCTGGGGGAGCAGGTTAGCGGGTGGTCTCCAGTCATTCAAGGTGACACACCAAGCACAAGCATAGTGCTATTTCCAGAGTCACAACTCTCCCTGGTTGACTTGGGGGGGATTCAGTCATATCTCCTGGGAACCCTCGCTTTGCAAGCTTTTTTGTTTCCTAGAAGAAAGGTCTGGCAGCTCGCCCTCTCCAGGCACAGGAAAACTGGAAATAAGTTTCTATTTTCCTCTAAGTGGGTAATGAATAAAGAGGAACAAAGTCACTCACCAGGAACAGCCAGACGTCCCAAACCATCCACGTCTACACACTTTCAGTCAAGCCTGCTGTCTCCACCCGCATGGCTGCCTTCCCAACAATTAGTGAGGGTGACAGCCCGAGAGGCCGAAGGCACAAAGGTGCCACGTTGCCCCTGGCTCTGTGTCCCCAGCTGTCTGGACCGACCACGGGCTCGGGCCCACTTCCTCATGGACGGGAGATCCGGGAGCCTCAGGGGCCAGGAACCTCCCACCTCCCTCTGGTCAGAGGTTAAAGCCGCTCACACCCCATTCCCCCAGCTGCCTCGCCCTCGGGACCCCGATGTCCGCACAGATAGTCCTCTCTCTGGCAGGCTCTCCCAGCTGTAGGAGACTGCTTCCCTCGGCCCGGCCGCCAAATGGGAGCAAACACAGGATGTTGTTTTTGTTCTCAGAAGACCAAGTTCACAGCCACAGCCAAGAGTGTGGGAGGGGAAGGAGGGGACCCTTCTCTGGGCATCAAACGTCTGCCCCGTAGGAGTACCATTTCCCTAGTAGGAGTCAGTGAGTTGGGCCCGGGCCCTGGGGTCCTACTGGGTCTTGTAAAGGAAAGAACGTGCCTGGGAGGGAGGCAGACGTTAGGCAAGTGCGTGTTTGGTTCAGGGAGATGCTGAGGCGCTACAGCTCAGGCCTGTGCCCCTCAGTGTGAGGTGGGTGACACCCCAGTGCCCCAAGGCTGGAAAATCCCCAGCAACATACACATGCACACCGTAAATGAAGTTCTCGTCGGCAGCCAGCTCAATCAGAGACAAAACGCTCCTGGGGATGATTTTTCAAGGCAACTGCTGAAAGAGAAGGTCAAGGAAGCTTCTAGAATAAGGGGTCGGAGGGAGAATCAGTCAGGCCCTGGCTTCAGATCCAGCTGAAGAGTTTTACTCAATATTCTAGGATTTATTTTTGACCCTGTTTGACTTCTTCTGGAAGCAGCAAGCAAGTTGGGGTGGTGGGTACAGGGCTTGGGGGGTGCCAGCCTGCCCGCCCTCTCCAGCTGTGGGACTGTGAGAAAGTCAGTTTCAACCTTCATTCAACAAGTATGTGTTGAACACCTCTGGGTGCTGGGCTCACAGAGGGAATGAAAAGATGAAAGGGTGTAGGATCCCAGGTCCACAGGGCTTACACTCTGGGGGAGGGCAGGCAATAAATAGGTAATAAATGAACGAGAAAAGCAAGGAGCGTCCTGAGGAGCTTAAAGAGAGCAGGTCGTGGGGCAGAGCCATCTGGAGGCGGCCTTTGAGCACACCCAGGCGATGATGTGAAGTTGCCAGGTGCGCAGGGCCCCGAGGAAGAACGTCAGGAAAAGGGAGTAACAAGTTCACAGGCCCAGGGGGGCACGAAGGGGTCTCAGACCAAGCCCCCTCTCCTCGCCTGCATGGTGACCTCACAGAGCATCAGAGAAAGACCCATGCACATTGTGAGCTGTCAGGACCGAGTCCACGAACTTGGCCGACAGCACAGCCCCTGCATGGACCTAAACTCTGGTGGCCCTCGATCTCCATCACCCCCTGGACCCCCATTTCAGTTCAGCTTCCCAGGAGCCACTCCTGCACAGGTCCTCCTGTGCCCTTTTCTCACGCCCTCATTAGCTTAAGAGACCCATCAGGACCTGCCTTCATGAAGCTCCCTGAACACAGCAAGCGAAGGGAAGGGGTGTGTGTGTGTGTGTGTGTGTGTGTGTGTGTGTGTGTTCACCCAGGTTTACTTTCTGTTCTGAGCATATATTAATGCACAGAACATCTTTGGGATTCTGACTTCTACGAAGCCATGGAATCATGAACTGAAGAAGTCTTCAGACGTCCTTTGGCCCCGGCCCCTGTTTTGTAGCAGATCACCCCCTAAGCTGTCCCCATTGTGACGACAAGGAAACCAAGGATCCTGCTGGTTAAGTAACTTGCCAAATTGAAGGGTTGCCATGCCAACTCTGGAGGGTCTGCCTTCCAGGCTCTTCGTCCTGACATGTACTGACTCTGAAGGTCGATTCAGGTGGAAGTGTGGAATCCGGTCCCATTTTGTCATCACAGACCAAATGTCACACGGCCAGTTGATGAAGGCTTGCTCACCACGTATCATATACATAAAGGGGGAAAAGATCAGGAACTGACAGAGCTAGCTACAAAGAAAAGGAACAAGAGTGCCCATCTTCTTCAAGCCCCACCTCCTCCTTGCTAGTTAAGATACAAGATTTGTAGTCAAGCCAGGAAACTTGTTATCTGACCTTGGCGTCATGCACTGCAGCAAAACCTACCAGACGGGGAGCCGAAGACCTGGCTTGAATCCTGGTTCTGACATTGACCGTGTGAACAAGGGCAAGTCGTGTCACTTCACTGAACCCTGGTTTCCTCTTGGATAAGACTGACGTCATATCAATGTTTCGCCACCCTATTAAGTGTGTCATATTGTTGCATAAAGATAATATATAAAGGTATCTGCCTTGGCTGTTACACAGGTTATTATGTAGATCGGGTGAAGTCATGTATGTGAAAACATGTTAAGAGCAGAAGTAAGAGGTGTGACTACACAGATGCTGATGACTGCCGTGTGGAGACTTGTCACAGCTGCTGTCCCAACGTTGTTAACTCCCAGCTGACGGCTCTGAGAGCCAGTGAAATTGAGGCAGCTTTCCCTGGAAGAAAGCCCCAGACAGCAACCGTCTTCAAGAGCAGGGCCTCTGGGACTTCCCTGGTGGCTCAGTGGTTAAGAATCCGCCTGCCAATGCAGGGGACACGGGTTCGAGCCCTGGTGTGGGAAGATCCCACATGCTGCGGAGCAACGAAGCCCGCGAGCCACAACTACTGAGCCCATGCGCCACAACTACTGAAGCCCGCGCTCCTAGAGCCCTTGCTCCGCAACAAGGGAAGCCACCGCAATGAGAAGCCTGCGCACCGTAACGCAGAGTAGCCCCCCACTCGCCGCAGCTATAGAAAGCCCATGCGTAGCAACAAAGACCCAATGCAGCCAAAAATTTTAAAAATAAAATAAGATTAAAAAAAAAAAAAAGAGCAGGGCCTCAAACAGGCCCCACGGGTTTGCATGGCACGGAGCAGTTCTAAATTGACTGCCCTTTGAAGTTAAATGCATCTTCTTGTCGTATATTTACTGTGTGGGCATTTTGGATGGTGTCTAATGCATCTGCCCTCAGTCAAAATCAAAAGCTAATAAAATAATTTACCTCACTGTGGCGTGGCCTTCTTTTTGCTTCTCCTATTCCCGCCTTCCCACCTCCACCGCACTTTTCCTTCCACATGTTGGTCCATATGTTTAGGTAGGATGTGCCTGGCCGTCAGGGAGTGTGTTTATTTCAGCTTTCTGGCACACTCTCATGTCTGGAGCCATGAGAGAAGGTGAAAACAGTTGGGCCCAGGATATACTGCAGGAATCGCCAGTGACACCGTAGCCATAACTTATATCCTTAGCCAGTCTTATGTGATGTCGTGCTTTGCAGACTGGGCATAGATGGGCGTCTGAGTGTGGACACGCACATTCCTGCTACCGGGAGCATTCACAGTCTTTCTTAGAGCTGCAGAGACCGGGTTACAGTCCTGTCCCATTACAAACCAGATGTGTGGGTTACTTATTTGACTCCCTTCTCTCTGGATGAGGAAACCAGGCTCGTTCCACTGAGCAGGGAATGGAGTGAGATCTGAAATGCAAAGAGCCTGGTAGCTGTTGGTTCTCAATGGACACTTGTCACCTCTAAACCCATCAAGGAACACTGTCCTTGGACTGTCTGGGTGGACAGTCTGCTGTTCTATTTTTCTGAGGAGGTCAGTCGTGACTGGTCCCGCTCCTGGGTCTCAGCGTATCTGCCGCCGTGAGGACACGTGGCAGGGACTGAAGGGAGGCATCAGCAGAGACGTGCATGGCAGAGGCGTTAGTTTGGAAGGAGATCTGAAGAGGTTTTGCCGTTTTCCCACAAACCTCCTCCGTGACTAATGTGGAGCAGCACACCTCCATGGCCAGGCCTTGGCAGCCGTGGAAGGACAGCTCTCGGAGGGCGGGTGAGGCTGGCTGGGAACCAGGGTGTGGGTGGAACGTGAACAGTGGTGTGCCTGGCAGAGGCCACCACGTCAAACGCGGGAGGAGGGGTGGGTCCCGTGCTCCCAGCTCTACAGTTACTAGCAAGGGCTTTGCAGAATGTGTGGGTCAGATCATCATCGCTGCTATTTTTTGCTTAATCCTTGCTTACTGATGCTATAACTCAAGCTTGTTGGGAGGGCAGTTTGAGGTTTTCTTTTTCTTTTTAAGAAGAGGACTTTTGCTTTGATCCCTCTTAAGCACATTCCTTCCTTACTCCCTGGATGCCCCAGCCCCAGGGGAGTAATTTAATCCCAAGCATTAGCCACAGCCGATCTGGGTGGTGGGCGCCTTCCCTGCCTGACGCTTTGATCTGGGGATTGCAGGAGGGCAACCTGCTGCAGCTTCATTTTATTTTTCTTCCTTGATTCTTTGCCACTGCAAGGTTTTCTGTCCACCCCCGGGTTAATCTTGCCCCGTGGTGCCTCATGGCAACCCAGCCCTGCATTCAGGGCCCCCTCCCTGGGGGAAGCACAGAGCCAGGAAGTGGACAGTGCTGGAAGGGCTCGGTTCCCGCTCCTTGATCGCCAGTGTCTTCTTTCTGAGACTCAGCCGCAGCCAACACTGTGTGACCATCCTACAAGCTGCTGTTCTGCTCTGTTTTGACCCTTGAGGATGTCACCACCGCTGCAAAGGATGGCAGAAGAAAAACGTTCATGAAAGTACAGAGATCACTCAATCGTCTCTAATATGATCATTTTCCCTCATAACTGAGTCAGCCAAATTATCCTTTTGGCTAAATGAAACAAAGTGCCGGTGTGTTTTGTTGACTCTGCTTTACACTGACCTAAGGGACTAGTCCGAGGAAGAGGCAGACAGTGTTTTGCGGTCTCTTTGGGAAAACCGTGGCCGAACTTTCATCTTAGAACGGTAATTCTGGCTGCACAGCAGAGAGTGAGATGGAAAGGGACAAAACAAGGGACATCAAGACCCTTTAGAGACGGTTGCAGTAACTTAGGCTAGAAATCACGGTGCCTGAACTAAAGAACCCAGAGTGAGGAAGGGGATAAATGGATGGATCAGAGAGATATTTAGGAGGTAGGATCACATAGTTCTGTGGCTGAAAGACAGTGAGAGGTGAAAGCTATGGAGGTAAGGGCAGTGATGCTTTTGTGAGATATGGAACATTTCAGAGAGATGGTTCATTGGGGGATCTGTTTCGTTTGTGATGACCACGGGACACCTAAGTGAAGATGTAAAGTACATGGTTGATAAACAGTCTTGAAAGCCCCAGAGAAGTTTGAGCTAAAGATTTGGGAGACTTTCCCACAAAGACAGTGGGTAAGTGGTAGTAGTTAAAAGCACCCGGAGGAATGTGCAGTCTGTGAACTGGGAGGAGAGGAGAGGGAGATGAGATGAAGAAAGGGGAGCACTGAGACCAGAAATAGAAGCAACGAGTGATGAAATAACTATTGATAGATATACAGCAGAAAAAGGTGGAAATACATTCAGAGTTTTGGTAAGTAATAATTTGTGCCTAGGAAGAGTTTGCTAAGTAAACATAGTTTCTCTATAACCAGTTTTACGATGATCTCTTATATTCATATCGGTAACAATCATCGGAGTTTTCTTTATTTTGTGTGGATATTTTAATAGAGTGACATTTGAGAAATTCACATGGTGCTGGGTGAATGGCTTCCACCTCAGATATGCAGACTCTAAGTCTGCACCAATGCATATGCTCTCACCCTCCCTGGAGGCCACAGGTATCCCAGGAAGAGCCTAGGTAGGCTTGGGAAACGTGTCTAGAAAAATCTGCCTTCTCTCAGTGACTCCCCACCCTCCCTGCCTCTCTCACTACCTCCACTCCTGTGTCTCTGGGTCTGTAAATGCTTGACCTCTGTGGACGACACCTGACACATACAGGTGTACTGGAAGAGCTTACAAGTGATCAGGCTTGGCAGGAACACAGGGTGTGTGTGGGAAAGCGACTCAGTGAGGATGAAATGGTATCGGAAGCCGGGACTTAACAGGTTGCCAACAAAGTGCTTTATGTACTAGAGAGACGTGACTTAGATTTGTGCTTAGAAGGATCCCTCAGGTCGTAGAGTGGAGGATGAATTGATGGGATGTGAGATGGAGGGAGGGACGCTAATCAGAAAGATGTTTAGCAATCCAGTCCGGGATCATGGCAGCCCAGGTGAGAGCAGGGACAGCAGTAAGGGTAGGGGAATATGGATTCCAGACACAAAGGAGGTTGAGTGACAGAATTGGTGCCTGATTGACTTGAGCAATGAGGAGAACAGAATTGATGGAGATTGTTCCTGCTCAAGCCATTTATTGAATGTAACACCCTTCCCTAAAAAATGGAAGAGTAATAACTATAATTTCTAATATTCATACACACTCTTAGAAAGGATTCTCCTCTGTTATGTGGCCTTGTTTTACTCTGACCCTCTATGGAAGTTGCCATCGCCGTAGGTTACTTCTGCAGCTGCAGCCCAGCCACGGCACAACTCCCATTCCATCCCAGGTGCTGGGGACTATAGCCCTACGGTTATAACAGTACAGAAACAGAATACAGAGTCCCGGAAAAAGTAACTTCAGTATCAGGAATGCTGCCAAAGCAAACACATGGTGAAAGGACATGTGATGTAGTGGTAAGACCCCCTCCCCCCCGCCAGGAAGTCCCCTTAGAAGAATTTATGCTTAATTTAAAGGTGAGTAAAATGTTAGCTAAATATAAACAGATCTCCTTAAAAGGGACCAAAGATTTGACAAGGTAATAGGACATATCAAGCCTAACTTTGAGAGAAAGCAAGATAAACAGGGCACTAAACCACTTTTGCTCTGAGGTAATTTACCAACCCAGGGGAGCTTGATTTGATGCCCTCATAGGGCAGAGTAGATAGAATTTAAAACCCAGAACTTCACAGTATAGGAGGTTGTCTCAGACAGGCTTCTCTAGAAGGCAGAGCCAGAGGCAGTACTAAGGTGGTTTGAGAGATGCAGGCCCAGGGCAGTGAAAGTGAAGGAAGTGCAGAAAGAAAAAATGTTCGTCCATGTAATGCCGTACATTCCGTGCTGGCTACTGCCTCATGACCAGCTAGAACTAGACATAGCTGGTTACTCAGAGGATGTACTTAGGTAGCATGTGGGACTCCCAGGAAAGGGATATAAAAATGGCCCACACCTTGGCATTGTCCAAGTAAGAGAGGAACTTACCTCTGTGGCTTCCTCCCATCCTCCATTTCCCACGGGTCAGGTTTCATCGCACCAGGAGTCAACATCCTACATGTCTGTGTTGCATCATCTGGGTCCTCAGAGGCCAGCCAGGAAACAGATCCTACACCTTTCCATGTGGTGGTCATCTAAATTCAATAGAGAGGACAGCCCAGCTTGGACACAGTGCCCACCAAGGGAGAAGGGAAAGGAGGTGAGATTATAAGACAGTGCATTAAGTTGCTATCCAGTGCTGGAGTCTAATAGAAGATCCTCTTCCCATAAAACCAAGAATACAAAATGCTACATAATTAAGATCAGAGTGAGCCAACATTTCCCATACTACTCCAGCCTGCCCATCCCCAAAGGCTGAAGGAAAGTATCCTTGGCACTGAGCAAAGCAGGGCTCAAAAAAATAAGTCCCTGAGAAGTTGTAGCTATAAGCAGTCCTTCTCATGTATTCTCAAGCCCAAATCTTATAATATGTGTTATCTCCAAACCCTTGGGCTGTGATTTTAATTTAAAATATTTTTAGACTAATAAAGCCTCTTGGTATCTGGCAAAGAAAATGCAAATCCCTCTTGAAGAAGGTGCCTTTATTCTAAGTCACCAAGGACTTCCAACATAATTTTCCATAAAACCAAGCAGCTTACAATAACGAGTGACCATTATCTTGAGAGAGAATCAGCAGAAACAGATGCATGAAGATTTCATATATTGGAATTATTATATGCAAACTATAGAAACTCTAAAACAAGCACATTTAACACAATGAAATATACGCTTTAAAATATATGTAAGGGGGGCTTCCCTGATGGTGCAGTGGTTAAGAATCCGCCTACCAATGTAGGGGACACGGGTTCGAACCCTGGTCCGGGAAGACCCCACATGCCGTGGAGCAACTAAGCTCGTGAGCCACAATTACTGAGCCTGCTCTCTAGAGCCCAGAAGCCACAACTACTGAAGCCTGTGCGCCTAGATCCCATGCTCCACAACAGAGAAGCCACTGAAATGAGAAGCCTGCACACAGCAACAAAGAGTAGCGCCTGCTCTCTGCAACTAGAGAAAGCTTGCACAGCAATGAAGAACCAACACAGCCAAAAATAAATAAATAAAATAAATAAATTAAAATATATGTAGGGAATAGGGAAAATTTTTTAAAGACTTAGCAGGACTAAAAAGATAGAACTTTCAGAAAAATTTTAATGCTTGAAAGTTTAAAAATAATGGATGTGTATAAAAACATTTAAAACCTAGATAAAGAGATGATTGGTATACTGAAAGACAGCTAGAATAAATTAACCAGAATGCAGCACACATACAAAAAACATAAGATATTTTCAAAATGAGAAGCTAAGAGATAAGGAGAAAAGAATGAAAACGTCTAATATACATCAAATCAGACTACCAGAAGGAGAGGTGAGAGAAAATGGGACAAAAAGCAATATTTATGAAAATGATGTCTGAGGATTTCCCAGAACTGATTAAAGACACTAGTCCATAGATTCAAGTACCCCAATTAATTCCCAGAATGACAAATAAAAAGAAAGACAATCTTAGACACATTTTCATGAAAGTGCAGAATCCCCAAATATAGAGGATCTTAAAATCAGCCAGAAAAATGTATTTTCAAAGGAATGATAATATTTATACCTGATTCATTAATGACTTCTCAACAATTATAATGAAATGCAGAAAACTATGGAATTAGATCTTCAATGTGCTGAAAGAAGCCCCTTGTAATTCTATACGATAATATATTTTGTTAAAAACAAGAGCAAAGTACAGACAGATAAGCAGAAATTGAGTTTGCCACCTATGGACACTCACTAAAGAAAATTCTAAAAGATGCATCCCATTTAGAAGGTCTGAAATCTAAGAGAGAATGTTAAGCAAATAAAATGGTAAATATGTAGGTAACCAAAAAAGATTGAGAAGGCAGGAAGGGAAAGAGTCACTGGGGAACCAATGGTGGTTCTTAGAATAGGAAGATGGCAGAGTCTTTTTATTTCGTTATAGGTCATGGAGGTGGGCTTTACAGGTGGCAATTGGTAAACTGACCTAAGCAAACCCTAAGGAAGAAGGAAGGTAACCAATCAACTGAAAAGAGGAAGTTACCTTTCGAGTGAGGTTTTTTTTTTTTTTTGGCACGCGGGCCTCTCACTGTTGTGGCTTCTCCTGTTGCGGAGCACAGGCTCCGGACGCGCAGGCTCAGCGGCCATGGCTCACGGGCCCAGCCGCTCCGCGGCATGTGGGATCCTCCCGGACCGGGGCACGAACCCGTGTCCCCTGCATCGGCAGGCGGACTCTCAACCACTGCGCCACCAGGGAAGCCCTCAAGTGAGGTTTTTTGTTTTTGTTTTAGGTAGATTCCTGCCCACATTTGTTTTTTCAATAATTTTGTCGCACTTTATAGACTCTGTCTAGCCATTCTACTTTGGAGAAGATGGGTCAACATCTTGGATGTGGGATGTGAGTGGAAAATTTGGCTGAAATATCTGCAAAATTGGCTTAGGTTCCTCCCTCCTTTTACCAGAAAAAAAAAAAAATCATGTGTTTCTTAGGTGCCACAGCCCACAGCTGGAGGCCTGCTGACTGAGGACTGGCCGAAGCTTACAAGCAGTCTGTATCCCAATGAGGAGCGCTGGCCTTATGTTGCAGTGGTTTTTTGGGCAGCATCCCAGCGCTGTACCCAAATTTTATGTGTTTCAGCTCATACTTGGGAGGTCACTGAAGAGCAAAAGGAAGGTGAAGGATTTGTATCTAGTGAACAAACCTTCAGCTTGTGTTTGGATCAACTGCCAGCTATTTCTCTCTGGGTGAAGTTGAATTATTAGAAGACATTCAGCTCTGATCCAGTGGGTCCTCAAGAAACCCTGAGAGGGGATGGATCTATTCCAGACTTCTGTGGCGCTTTGGTTTTAATGATGCTGTCTCCAATTCACGGATCTCTTAAATATGCTAGAAAAAGTGGCTCCTTGTAAATGTTGGGTTTTTGTTTTTGTTTTTGTTTTTGTTTTTCAGTGACAGGGAAGATAGAGTCAAGAAGCACAGAAGGGAGGGGTTAGGGAGTAGACATGTGAATAACTACAGGAGAACAGAGCTGAGGCTGCCTTCAAGAGAAGCTTAGTAATTAGGAAAGCCAGAGGGGAGCATTTGAGGGTGCAGGAAATAACTCTGTTTGGGAAGGGAGAAGAAGAAAGGGCAGCAAGCTTGGGGAAGTAAAGGAGTTAGTTCCTCCCAAACTGGGTATTTGCCAGTAGCCTTAAGTCAACTGTCAGAAGGAGGCACCTTTGGGTAGGGGATGGGCAAAATGGGTGAATGGGGACAAAAGGCATAAACCTCCAGTTATAAAATGAGTAGGTCCTGGCAATGTAATGTACAGCACAGCAACTGTAGTTAATAATTCTATATTGTACATTTGAGAGCTACTAAGAGAAAAGATCTTAAAAGTCATCATCATAAGAAAAAATGTTTTGAAACTATTGTGTGGTGATGGCTGTTAACCAGACACTACATGAAAATTTCACAATATATACAAATATAAATCATTCTGTTGTACATCTGAAACTAATACAATGTCACATGTCAACTATATCTCAATAAGAAAAGATAAAAAGAATATAAGAATATAGTTCTTTTAAAAATTAACATGCATGGGCAAAATTTATCAAAATAATTTTGTCTATAACCATTTTGCCCACCGAAGGGATTATCTCTTAACACACACACATGGAACAATAAACATTTGTGTTACATATTCTACATACTCGGGCTGCAATGTAAATTTTGTGTGTAAATTTACAAAAACCGTGATGAAGTTCAATTTTGGGGGCAGAAAGTATCCCCAAAGTGCGTGAAGAAGGTATCGCAGTGATTCAGTATGATTTCATACAACATACCATTTCTTAATTAGATGATCAAAAATTAAGTGACTCACAAAGATGCAAATGCAAACCAAAATTATTTGTGCACATAAACTGCAACTGTAACCAAAGTTTTGAAATAAACTTAAAAAAAGAGACAACCTCTCACCTTCCCCTTAGAGCCGAAGAGTGTTTTGCTTTAGTGGCAGCTGCACTTGTAAGTTCATTTAATTTGTCTTCTTCCACCAGCTGCCTCAGCTCACATATTGCAGCTTCCATAAAGTCTTCCAGAAGCTCTTAAAATACTTGAGCTCTTGACCATGGGACGTGCTCATATATTCAAATTTGTTTTAAGACACTTTCCTAAGGCATCCTGAAGGAAGGGCCTTAAGGTAAGAGAAAGCAATGAACCAAAATCTGTTTTTATTTATTTATTTATTTAGTTAGTTAGTATTGTTGAGGAGGATTTATTTGTTTTAGAAGCAAAAGCATTTGGGTACCTTAAAGAAAAACGGTGGATAGGATAAGATTGACCTTTCTCTGAAATCCTGGTTGATGGAATTTGAGCTAACAAATTTACCCTAAAACCAAACTTCTTCGAATTTTGAAGGCTACCTGTGAGCTTGACTATCGGGACCATAATGTAAGTTAAAAGAAAATGAGCTCATATTTCTTTGGCTTTTCTCCAATAAAAGTACCCTCAGTTTGAAGGAGAAGGCTATAAAGGGAAAAGGTGTTGGTTGAGTTGGCAGTGCACCAGGATACATGGCCAGGGTGCCCTGAACATTGATGTTAAGACACAAAGAACAGCAGAAAGACAATGGGCTGAATTTAAACTGAGAGTAAACCATTCTCTAATTTTCTTCTCTTGGAACAATGTTAGATGTTGTTATGCCTGTTCACCTTGTGGTTAGGTCAAATGAGTTCCAAACTCAATAAAAAGGACAAGACTCTGAGTTTCCTTGAGATATTTCTTGAGTCTTTTTTTCTTTCAGTTTTATCGAGATAGAATCCACATACAGCATTACGTAAGTTTAAGGTGTACAGCAGAATGACCTGACTTGCCTATATAGTGAAATGATTGCACAATAAATTTAGTTAACATCCATTTCTCATGTACATACAAAAAAAAAGAGAGAGAAAAGAATAAAGACTTTATAGTGTATCTTAAAATCAGGAAGTGTGATGTCTCCTGCTTTTTCCTTCTTCCTCAGGACTGCTTTGACTTTTCAAAGCTTTTTTTTTTGATTCAGTACAAATTTTAAGATTATTTTTCTACTTCTGTAAAAAATGTCATTGGAATCTTGATGGGGATTGTATTGAATCTATAGATGGCTTTGGGTAGTATGGACATTCTAACAGTATTAACCCTTCCAATCCATAAACATGGTAGGTATATCTTTCCATTTATTTGTGTCTTCTATTCTTTTCATTAATGTCTTGTAGTTTTCAGTATGGAGATCTTTCCCCTCCTTGTTTAAGTTTGTTCCTAAGTATTTTATTGTTTCTGATGCTCTTGTAAATGGGATCATTTATTTCTACTTCAGATAATTCATTATTGGTGTACAGAAATGCTACTAAGTTTTATATGTTAATTTTGTATCATGCAACTTTACTGAATTTGTTGATTAGATCTGACAGTTAGTTAATGGAGTCTTTTAGGATTTTCTATATATATAAAATTGTGTCATTGGCAAATAGAGACAATTTTATTTCTTCCTTTCTAATTTTGATGCCTTTTATTTCTTTTTCTTGACTGATTGCTCTGGCTAGGACTTCCAGTACTATGTTGAATAATAGTGGTGAGCCTGCGCAGCCTTGTCTTATTCCTGATCTTAGAGGAAATGCTTCAGCCTTTCACCTTTGAGTATGATGTTAGCTGTGGTCTTGTCATATATGGCCTTTATTATTTTGACATACATTCTTTCTATACCTAATTTGCTGTAAGTTTTGTTTGTTTGTTTTGTTTTTTTGGTTTTTTTGGTGGTACGCGGGCCTCTCACTGCTGTGGCTTCTCCCCTTGCAGAGCACAGGCTCCAGATGCGCAGGCCCAGCGGCCATGGCTCACGGGCCCAGCCGCTCCACGGCATGTGGGATCTTCCCGGACCGGGGCATGAACCCGTGCCCCCTGCATCCGCAGGCGGACTCTCAACCACTGCACCACCAGGGAAGCCCTGCTATAAGTTTTTATGATGAATGGATGTGAAATTTTGTCAAATGCATTTTCTTCATCTATTGAGATCATCCTATGATTTTTACTTTCATTCTATTAATGTTATATATCACATTTATTGACTTGTTTATGTTGAACCATCCTTGCATCCCAGGGATAAATTCCACTTGATCATGGTAAATGATCCTTTTAATGTGCTGTTGAATTTGGTTTGCTAGTATTTTATTGATATTTTTTACATCTGTGTTCTTCAGGAATATTGGTCTGTAGGTTTCTTTTCTTTTAGTGTCCTTACTTGGCTTTGGTATCAGGGTAATGCTGGCTTTGTAAAATGAGTTTGGGAGTGTTTCTTGAGTCATTTTGAAGTCCATATGTGAGACAGGAGTGAGTTTTTCATCCTCAGATCTCAGATCTCTGAACTTAGTGGCAGTGGTGGTGCATGATTCCTGCCTAAGTGTGTAAACTTCTCTGAGCTCCCAGCCCTTCTCCATCTGCTTTCTTCTCTGCTCTGCATTGCCCCAGAAGAGCCCATGGCCCACAAATGCCACTGGAAACATTAGAATGCTGAATGACACTGACCAGTGACAACTTTGCTATCTTTGTTGGAAGGTGACGTGTGCCCAGGCTTTGTTTCACTCCGACACAGCTTTGGTTACTGGCTTCCGACTTTGTTACTGACAACTAAATAGCCATTGAAAATGAGAACAAATTGGACAAGCTCTTATATACCATCAATTATATCAGATAGGAAATAGAATTCATATTTCAAGTCATATCTATTTAAAAATTTTTAATAAATGTTTGTTTTTATTTCTTACTAGGCACTGTATTGGGTACTGGAACTCCTATCTAGACTATTGTTTACTTATTAATTCAATCAACATTTATTAAACACCTACTATGTGCAGATATTATTTTAGACACTGGAGATAAAGAATAAATGTTTAAAAACCTCATCAGATGTCCTTGTTCTCAAGGAGCATATATTTGAGAGGATAAGATAAACAACAAATGAATATATAATACGCCAGGTGGAAATGAATGATATGAAGAAAAATACAGATATTTCCCATCTTATGATGAGGTTATGTCCTGATAAACCCATCATAAGTTGAGAACACTGAAATTTGAAAATGCATTTAATACACCTAACCCACCAAACATCATAGCTTAGTCTCACCTACCTTAAATGTGCTCATAACACTGACATTAGCTTGGGCAAAATCATTAACACAAAGTCAACTTTGTAATAAAGTGTTGAATATCTTATGTAATTGAATAGTGTACTGAACATGAAAAACAGTGGTTGCCTGGATAGAGAGTGGTCATCATTGTATCAGTTGTTTCCGCTTGTGATGGCGGGGCTGACTGGGAGCTGCAGCTCACTGCCCAGCATAACGAGACAGGATAGGAACACATATTGCTCCCTGGGAAAGATCTGAGTTCAAAATATAACTTCCAGTTTCTACTGAATGTGGATGGCTTTTGCACCATCGTAAAGTCAAAATATCGTTAAGTTGAACCCTTGTAAGTTGGGGATGAGGAGACAGAGAGTCATGACAGTTTAAGGGAGGCCTCTCGGAGAGAGAAAATCTTGAGAAAGGACAGCTGAGCAGAGACCTGAAGGAGGTGAAGGGATAGGTGGCACAGACATTTGTGGGAGGAACATTTGAGGCAGCAGCAGGAAGTGAAAATAGCGGAAGGTGGGGTCTGGGTTGCTGCATCTGATGATGCCCAGGGCAGTGGGCATGGCTGGGACTGAAGCTAAAACCAGGGAGGGGCCTGTGTCGGGTTTGGGAGGCCTGGCAGGGCCCAGTGGGGATGCTGGCTGTGTGCAGAGGGTCAGAGGGGCTGCTGTGTTCAGGATGGAGCCCAGATGGCATTGCTTGACTGTTGCAAGGCCACTGCCTCATCTGCTTGTCCCATATGAAAAAGGTGACAGCAATCAGGTAGGAAGTGTGGGACTAACAGAGTAGCACAAGGTGGGACGCCTGAGTCTGCCTTCTGCTTTCTCCCACTTACCTGGGGACTGACCGACACTTCTCTGAACCTAGTTTTCACACAGAGACAGAACAACCTAGTGATTAGGGATACAGGCTTTGGGTGTAACGGAGCTGGTTTCAGTTCCAGTTACAATATACCCAGTAGCTAAGTGACCTGGGATGATTTTTTAGTCTCAGTTTCCAGTTCTGTAAAATGGGGGTTAGGGTAGTGTGTAGGGACTGTTGTTGGGGATCAAATGCCGTCATACGTGAGCAGAGCTTACCAGAATGGCTGGCACGCAGAGTAGAGAATAACGAAAAACAGAACACAGGAACTCACTCTGCAAAATGGAGTCAAAGTGCAAAGGTTAGTGTTTGTTCTACAGAATTTGCACATGTGTGTGCTAAACTTGACAACACGTGCTATGAGAGGTGTGGGAGTTCACTCTAAAGAGGGGGGTTGGGAGAAAGATTCGTGCCTATCGTGGAGCCAGGGCTCACGTGGCACAGTCCTTTTCAACTAGACAACTGGCCAGGGGCCAATCAATTGGGTGGGACGTTTGGCCTTGACCTTTAAAGGATGGACCTGGTCCCTGACCTTGCCCAGAGCTTGGGTGGGTCCGGGGTCTGTGCACACCTTCCACCCTCCTTTGGAAGAAGAGGGCTTGTTTTCCCAACAGAAGGTGTGCACTCCCTGCACCCACTTGTGTGACCTTCCAGTCTGGATGGGGCCAGCCTTATGCGATTGGAATTCCAAAGACTGAAGCCTTTAAAGATTGCATCTTATGATTTAAAAGCCTGTGGCACTGAGGACATTGTCTCGCTCAATCATTCTCACACCACAGAGATGCCGAATAAGATGATTATAGAAGTGTTTTCCCCGTTGAATTGAATTTGAGGCTCTATGGGACTCTTTCACCAAGTGCGGACCGTCCTCTTTTTCAATGCCCACAGTCTCTAGCCATTCTCAGCAATTTAAGTAATCACCAAAGTGTCATCCTAAAGAGATTTGCTTAAAAAGTTTTATTAGTTTGGATGAATTCTTCCTTTCTTACTTTTTTTGGTTTGGGTTTAGTTGTTAAAAATGTAACACATATTTTCTGTCCTCGTTTCTTCTTTTTATTTTCCACTGGGCAATAACAGAGAACAGCTTGCAATGTATACTTCGTTTGAAAGATCTGGTTTCCCATGATTTAAACACTAGATTGTCAGAAGTCTGAGGTCCATTGACTCTGGAGTTGGTTTATCAGGCCAGCTGGATAAGTCACCTTGGGTCTCTGGGCCTCAGTTTCCAGATCTATAAGATAGAATCAGAATTATATTCTCCTGCTTTCACTTCTACAGCAAGTGTAAAACAGGGATTTAAAAATTCTCTTTCATGAGGTGTTTGGATGCCTTGGAGACTGGGACTGCAGAAATGAAGTCAATTGCTATTATTTCTTCTGAGGAATTCAGGTTTGAAGATCTTCTTGACCAATGTCTATAAGGCATATAAACAAGAGTTTTGCCCAGGGACAGAACACCAGCTTGATGTTTATTTTGCAATATAGAAAGATGCTCATGCCACACGAAAAAGAGGTGGGCATTTGTGACTGCAGTGTCTTGTAGTTCCTCCTGAAACTTGAGAAATGCTGGAGGCAGTGTTGCACTAATGCTGGAATGACCCTGAAGGTTCCATGACTGTTTATACTGGGGACTCAGTTTTCTTTCTTATCAATCACCTGTCGGTTCTCTTCTTGCTCCATGGACTAGCTTTTCAGTCTCCTTCCTGGGATTCCCTTCCTTACAGGTCTGACTCTTTAGATATTCACTTAGCTGGTACCTCGAGGGTTAATGAAACCTTGTCTTGTACAAAGATAAAGGGAAATTGAATATGGTGTTAAAACATGCAATTGAGATAGATTCATGGACTGTTAGAGATGGAGGGGCCAGCAGACCAATTTCAAAGATGCTGGGTCACACAAATAGTTAGAGGTAGCTCTCAGGCCAGACCGTGGTTTGGGGGCCCAACTTGCTTCTCTTGCTGCCCTCTGCTTTGATCAAAAGAGACATCCAGGGCTTCCCTGGTGCAGTGGTTGAGAGTCCGCCTGCCGATGCAGGGGACGCGGGTTCATGCCCCGGTCCGGGAAGATCCCACATGCCACGGAGCACTGGGCCCGTGAGCCATGGCCGCTGAGCCTGCGCGTCCAGAGCCTGTGCTCTGCAATAGGAGAGGCCACAACAGTGAGAGGCCTGCATACCAAAAAAAAAAAAAAGAAGAGACATCCAGGTTGCTGATTATGTGGTCCCAAATCTGACATCCGGAGGGGTACTGGGATGGAGTTACTCATTGGGTGTTGAGAACTGAAAGAGTGACAAGAGAAGAGCAGGGCACATTCCAGCACAAGTGACAGTGAGACCGGAAACAGACAGGTCGTGAGTGCCTGACAGGGGTCCATACCACCTTAACCCCAGCAAAGTGCAGACACTTCAGAATGATGTCCAAGGGGCATTCACTAATCGGTGGTCATATCCTTCAACCGTGTTAGCAAGAGGAAACTCCTGCAAAGTTGAAGACAGATGGAACACACCCTCACTTTTGTCCTTCACACACAGAGATCCTCTCCCTCCTGACTTTCATCTCCATTAATTACACTACAGGCACACTTCAGAGCTCGCTCAATTCTATCCCCTTTACGCAGCTCTGCCATTTACCTGGTCCAATTCCTTGCCTTGTCATCTGTACTTGGATTTGTATCGTTTTTTTTTTGTTTGTTTTTCGGTATGCGGGCCTCTCACTGTTGTGGCCTCTCCCGTTGCGGAGCACAGGCTCCGGATGCGCAGGCCTAGTGGCCATGGCTCACGGGCTTAGTTGCTCCGCGGCATGTGGAATCTTCCCGGACCGGGGCACGAACCCGTGTCCCCTGCATCGGCAGGCGGATTCTCAACCACTGCGCCACCAGGGAAGCCCTGTATCTTTTTTTAAAAAGAATAATTTATTTGTTTTTTGCTGTGTTGGGTCTTCGTTTCTGTGCGAGGGCTTTCTCTAGTTGCGGCGAGCGGGGGCCACTCTTCATCGCAGTGCACGGGCCTCTCACTGTCGCAGCCTCTCTTGTTGTGGAGCACAGGCTCCGGACGCGCAGGCTCAGTAGTTGTGGCTCACGGGCCCAGTTGCTCCGCGGCATGTGGGATCTTCCCAGACCAGGGCTCGATCCCGTGTCCCCTGCATTAGCAGGCAGATTCTCAACCACTGCGCCACCAGGGAAGCCCATCTCTGAATTTTTTAATGTGGGTCTTCATTATTTTTTACACTGTAAGCCAAATAGAACACGTTATTAGCCACCACCTTGACCTCTTTTTGAGAGAGTCAATCTAATTTGAGGTAAGAGATAAATTCTCTATTCCAATCACAGTATTGGCTTGGGAAGATGGAACGGATAATGTAGCTGAGTACCAGCCAGGCTGTCCTGCTCTTTGGAGTCTAGGTGTAGAGACACAGACTCTATGATTCAGTGTACTGGAGAATTCCAGCACCTCCCTAAGTTGTCTGCATATTCCTGGGGTAGGAAGGAGGAGGTGTTTTCTCTGCATGATCAATAAACAGTGGACAAATGAATGAACACATCAACCCCAAAGGGACGCCCAGTCTCCACAGCAACAACAGCAAATGTGTCACGTACTCCAGGGATTCAAACTCACTAGAATTCCTAGAATGTTTTGAGGGAATAGGAACATCATTCTTATTCACGCCAAGTCCTCCACTGTTCTTTCTCCCCCATCCTCACGGTCTTTAGCACCTCTCCCACCTGTGTAGTCGGGGGACTCTAAAATCTTCACCATCTTTCATGCAAAACAACTCAACTCTCCTGACAGCAGCCTTGGTACCAACCTGGTACCAATCTCCCTCCCTTTATAAGGACACTAGCCATTGGATTTAGAGCCTACCTTAATCCAGAATGACCTCTTCTTAGCTAATTACATCTGCAAAGACTGTGTTCCCAAACAAGGTCACCTTCTGAGGTTCCCTGGTGGACAGTTATTTTGAGGACACTGTTCAACCCAGTAGAGTGGGTATTTATGTGCTTAGGTGTATCTGCTAACAATATCAAAAGCAAATTTAGAAGTCTCTGGATTCTGAGGTTTAGTGAGGAACTCTTGTCTTGGGACTGGTTTTCCTAAATAGCATTTAAGGACACAAGTCTACTGACTCTCTGGGCATCAAGCCAGACTTATCTTGTTAGGGCTTGATTTTGGCTTGAATTATTAGCTCCAAACATTTACATTTGGCTTAGGAAAGAAATATTTCTTACTCAGCAATACTGAGACAAGGTTATTAACCTCAACATTAGATTTACATTTTACCCGGGCTTCCAAAGTAGTTCTGGAAGGCAACCCTCCATCTTTCTCCTGTCAAATACCCACAAGGACTCTGCTTACATTTAATTTTTATTATAAAGGCAGAAACAGTGAAACAATATATGCTAACCACATGTTACTAGCCACAGTCAATAAAAAGCTTTTATTCCATGAGACCTAAGCTCTATGAATATATGTCACGGCATGAAGTGATCACGAGAAAACTGTTTACAAATAAGCACTTGCCAAACCTCCTTCCTCCGAGTGTATAAACCAAAATCATGATTGAAATCTGAAAGATAGAGAGACTTGACCTGAGAATTTACCATCCTCAGTGGCTCCCACGCACTGCCTCTTCTTGGCCCTCTGTGGGTGACTCTGCTTTCCCTTGTCCTTCTCTTTACTCTTGCATTTTTTCTCCCTCCATTGCTACCTCTGTGAGAGTTTAAAGAGATGAGGAGAGCCTGTCTTTACTGAACCTCGAGTGTTTCGTCCTCTCCTGAGAAACTTGTAGCCAGATAGAAGGTTCCAGATGTTGGGCTAAGCACAGGCTGTAACTTCCATTCCTCCCCAACACATATAAAAAATATTTTAAAATATATTTATGAGCACATGCACAGAAACAAGAAAAGACAAGAAACAGAGCAGTCACCCCAAAAGACAGAGGCAGAAGGAAGCCCACAGCTGTAAGTGTGGGCTGCCCCATATTCCTACAAGGGACTAGGTCTAGAGAAAGGCAAACAATCAGGGAAGGGGATGGGGTCTCCGTCCCAGCAGGAGTTGGCGGGGGGTGGGGCCTGGGGACAAGAACTACACTGCCCGCTCCCCGCTGGGCCTGGCAGCAAAACACTCCCATGTGTCTGGGCCGGAGCCCGGTTGCCACATGGTATGGGAGCCCAAACTCCCATCCCTGCCAGAGCCCAGGCTGAAGCCACGATGAGATCATCTCTCCAGAAACCCTCAGACCCCGCATAAGTAAGGGAGAGGCCCCCAGTGAAAGTCCAGCGGCATTAAGGACAGGTGGCCAGCACCGACGAGGACCGGCTTACATCTGAGGGAAGTACACATCCTCAGGGAATAGAGGAGGAAACAGCTCCATCAGGAATGGGTGATTGTAGAAAAAATGAGTTCGAAAGTCTAGAAATGAGGAACAGAGTTACTGAAACAAAAACTCAAGAGGTGAGTAGAATCTGAGTACAGTTTGAGAGTGAATTCATGAAATAAAGATGAAACTGAAGGAATCTTCCAGAATGGATCACACAGAAACAAAGAACAAAAAAATATGGAAGAAAAGCTAAGGAATGTGGAGGGTTAATCTAGAAGTTCCAAAATTTATCTGCTGCATTCTAGGATCCTTGAGGGACGGTGTTTGAAAAGTGACGCCTGAGAGTTTTCCAGAAGAAAAGACAGAGGCCTGAGGCCTTAGAGAAAATGCCCCACAGCGTGCCAAGCAGAATACATGTTTTTCAAAATCCACACTTGGATACATTTTGATAAAAGTTTGGGACATAAAAGGGTAAAGAGAAAAATCTTAAAATCTACGAGAGCAAGATGGAGACAGACAGACACACACACACACACACACACACACACACACACACAGACCTCATAAAATTTCCTTTAGACGTGCAAATCTAGAGAGTAAAAATTCCTTTGTCTCAAAGTCGGATCTTCCAGGGAAACACTTTGCAGTGTTAACTACCATCTCTCTTAGTTTCTGGGTCTCAGTGGGAACAAGGGGCCAGCAGCCATTCTAGGACTTAGCTTCTCTGTGAATCGCCCGCTTGTGTGTTAAAACTCCTCTGCCCTTTTCCCACCAACCTCAGGAGACAGCACATTGCTCTCCTCATTAAGTCCTAGAAGACACCTTTTGAAACTGGGCAAATAAATAAATAAATATTCCTTGAGTTGTTACTTTATTAAAAACAACTTTTTCCTCCCCAAATTCCCAAGACATTTCTCTTCACTTTTCTACCTTCTGCAGACCCTTGAGCATATTTCTGAAGAAAACCCTTCCCCCAAATAATATTTTTAGAAAGGTTTCCTCTTATTTTCTCTTGCTGTTTTTTTTTCTATAGCAGAGTGTAGCACAGGTTCTGTAAACAGCTCAAGTAAATGTAAATTTAAGTAGAGATTTAAAATAGTTTTCTTCTTTGATTCTATGAACTTTTATCCTAATCGTTTATATCTAAAATGATGTATCATTAGTGAAATAAAGAACGTTTTCAAAGAGTGAAACAGACCTTAGATTTTACGTACAATACTGAGGGGTGTTGTACAATATTCAGAGAAATTTTCAAGGAGATGAGCTTTGTAATGAGGCCGCTGGGTATATTTGTTTTCTCTTCCAACGATGGAGTAGGCAAAAAGAAGGTTCAGGAAGGCGGTATTATAGTGAGTCAGCAAAAGCAATGACTTCCTAAGTTCAGCTGTCCAGAGACACCCCTCCTTATCTGTATCACCGTTTTGAGGATCCACTGGATGACATCGTGGATGAGTGATCGTGGTCTTGGGGACGTCACTCTGGGTGGAACCAGGACCCAGCAACCACAAAATCCACCCCCAACCTCCATGCACTCCTCCTGGCTGATGTCCAGGTGACACTTGTCCCCAGAGCTTGCAGGCATGTCTGGCAGACTTGCTGGGCAGCCCTGCAGAACATTTGCATGGTGGCTGGAGGGACTCATTCATGCCCAGAGGGGGGGTCCTTCAGCGGGAAGAGAGCAACCAGACACAAACTTGACAAGGTGACAATTGTCATTTGTCAGAATAAACAGATGGTTTTAGGTGTAGCCTCGCGCCCGCCCTACATTAGGTGCCTTACATATACTTGTGGAATTGGTTCTTTAATTAGTGAATTTTCAGTTGTCAACTGAAAAAAAATGCACAACTTGAGAGTTGTGAGTTAAGTTTTATTTGGGGCAAAATGGGGACCATAGCCCAGGAAACAGCATCTCAGATAGCTCTGAGGAACTGCTCCAAAGAGACAGGGGGAAGGTCAGTATTGTATACGATTTTAGTGAAGGGGAGTGCGTGCAGTCAAGCACACATTTTGGCAGAAGCTGGCTGCTAGTCAGGAGGAGCGGATGTCATTGTTAATGATTTTGGTGCTTTTCTAGATACGAGGAGTTGCAAAAATTGGGCTCATAAAATCTTCTCCTGAAAGTATCTAACTATCTAAGGACTTGTTCTGCCAGTTTTCGCCAGAGCACAGAGTGCCTCACTCCTGACCTCCACCTTGAACTCCTTTCAAGGGGTGTTGAAGGTCAGCAGCTTTAACAGCTCATGATTTAATTCTTGTAGAGGTAGGTGGCAAGTGCCAATTTGTAGCTGGCAAAGTCAAACTGAAGAGCATATTTGTGCAATTGTCTCTGAGTCATTGGAGGAATACAACAGGTATGGCAAAGCAATACTGGGGTGGGGAAGAGATTCTCCCTCGTTTACCAGAAGTTACCACCGTGCTGCCATATTGAAGTACCAAAGGATGGACGGTCCCTGCAGAGGAGTTTCAGCCAAGCATCCGTTGGTGGTGAACCTTCGGTGGCCTTCAGCTTCCAACAGCAGTGGAAGCAGCAAAGGGTCTTCATGGGCATCACATGTCTTACCAGTAGGGGTCATTACAAGGATCAGGAGGAGAAGAAAGTTTGGCAGCTATGACCATTGTCACCTGGGAGGTGGGATGGCTGTGTCTACAGGCAGACATGACACACTGATAGGGACTCCCGTATCTGGATGGCACTGGGGGGAAGGGTGTATATCAGTTGGTGTTCAGGTGCCTGAAACTGAAAATATCCTAGCTGTTTTCAACGAAAAGAGGACTCAGTACCAGGAATTAGGAGTGTATAGAATCCTTGGGAGATCTGGAAAGCAGGATAGAGCCCAGAACAGCACCATATTGGCCCACTGGAAAGAATCACTACCTCTGGACCACCACCAAAGTGGCAGAGTTCAAAAACACACCACCAAGTGCTGTCCAGCAGTCGGGAAACACAGTGGCTTCTCGGCACCCCTGAAAATGGTGGCCGGACCCTGATGCTGAGTCAGGCAGCCTAGCATCACCAGGATTGTAGCTCCCAGGAGCTGCAGCTGAGACCACAGCCTCAGCTTTGTTGTTGTTTTGGGGTTTTTTTTTTTTTTTTTTTGCTCTAGATGGTGTGGGCTATGAAATGTGGAGACTGTACCTGCCTTACAAGATTATTTTGAAGATTTATCAAAATAAATTAAGATGAAATAAGTGAAAAATTCAGCTGTTATGCAAGAAGAGTCATTTTAGGTGAAAAAAACCTTCTTTCCTCCAATGAGTCAGAAATAAATCCCATTGAGCAAACTTTAGACAGGACCCTCTTAGAGAAAGTTTAGTAGCAGTTAGTACTTGGCGTTTATGATGATAAACATACCTAGTAAAATGTGAGTCCTTTCCTCCAATGGCCACCATCCCGGGGAGATTTAATGAACTTTTAGCAATACCTCTGACTTACATCCCCAGTGCGCTCTTTCGTCTGAAAGCTGGCACCCTCCCCTGCCATGACCTGGAGAAAGGAATCATGTACCCCTAGATCACCCCCCAGGGGAGAGTCTGCCCCGGGCGTCCCCTGAGAACCAGCCCTCCTCCAAATCCACCCCCATCCAAACAAATGCCACTTCTGAGGGTGCACAGTGCTGTCTGTGCCACCCGCATCCTCAACCCAAAGCAGCTTCCAGGTGTTGAATTAGTCTCACAGTTTCTGCTGAAAGAAGTGCTTAATTATGTTAATGTATTAACATAATGACTTGCTCTCTCGGTTTTAGGAAACCTATTAGAACAGACCTGAAAACTGACCTTAGAATTCATCTCTAACAGGATGTTATATATTAGCCGGTGAGGTTAAAGAAAGGGAGAAAGGGAGGAAGAGGGGAGAGAAGGAGAGAGGGAGGAAGACAGAAGAGGAAAAGAGCTCTATGCAGATCTTGTGCTTTCTATTTAAAGACATGTCAGCCCGGAGTGGGAAACAGAGCAAGCCTGTCTGGACAGATTTAGTCTAGATTTACCACAGGGAGCTGGCTCTCCCTGACACGCCTTGACTCAAAGCCAGCTTCTCCGCCATCAGTCACAGCTCGGGTTCCCCTCCGCTTCCTCGGATGAACCTGGAGAACCGTCCCCCGCTCTGGTCACACGGGATCAGTAAGGACAACAGAGTGAAGATACATCCCCGCTGAGCCCAGGACTGGGGCTGCTGGGGTCTCCACCCGGAGCAGTTCTCATTAGACAGCGCAGTCCCCCGCTTCTTAAGCTATCCCAGGGGGTTTACACAAACAATCTGATTGGCTAGTGGGGGAGAACATCCCAGAGGCTGATCTGCGTGTGGAAGGGGCTCCGGAGGGATGTGACGGCCACCCCCTCCCACAAACACTGGAAATTCGACTGGGTTCAGCGCTTTGTGCAGTGGGGGCGGAGGCTCTGGCCTGGGTAAGTTTGAAGGCACTTTCCCGCGTGTGGAACAGCTTGGCTGACCTGACCACGTCCCTAACGACAGCATCAGGCGCTTCAGCGGCACTTTGTGGTGCAGTGTTTTTCCCTACTTCCCTTTTACTCTCCAGCACGCTGATCTGGAGAGACGGTTATAGCCATTTGACAGGAGTCCCGCCACCAAGCGGCGGCTGAGGGCAGCTCTTCCGTCCCGTGACGCAGTCACGCAGCAAAGCAGGAACAGCGGAATGCTCTGAGAGCGCGAGGCCGGGGAGAGAGACAAACCAAAGGCAGCTGCTGCGCAGGAGGAAGAACGCTTTCTCATCTGTTCTGCCAGACGTGGCAGACTTTAGCACTTTTGAATGCTTTCCGTTATCCTCCACTGAAGGCTTTCCACGTCTTTACTATAAGAGAGACGAAACTGTGCTTAATCCCATCACAAAACCGAGGCTGGCGTGATGGTCTCGAGGGTCAGCATCATTTAGGACCTCACAGGGGCTGGTCAGAGGCAAACGCCATCTTGCAAACGCTGCAAATCAAGGTTGCAAACGCTGCAACCCATCTTTTTGCTGCAAGATGTGGAGAGGTAGTTTCCCCTCCCTGAGCCCCGGTTTCCTCATCTGCAAAGTTAAGAAAGTTAGCAATACACTCACACAGGGTTATAAAGCAGTGGAATAACGTTTAGGAAATATCTTAAACAGTAAAGCTCTATACATAGTTATTATTCTTAAACTGGTTCCGAAAAAGAGAAGTCCCCCAAATAGACATTTCAGTGACTGCAAAAAGCCAAGACCAACTCATTAACTTTTCTCCTAACTGTACCACTGAACTTTAAGGAAATTGTAAAGGTAACATCATGGCATTAAAAGGAGCATGTTATAGATTCAGACAACCGGCCCTTCCCCCCACTTCACTGTTTAACTCTGAGCAAATCCTGTCTGTGAAATGGCCATAGTTGTCACACGGTTTTATTCTGCAGGGATCTGCACTTTTGTGTTGTAGTAGTGTTCAAGAAACCTAGTTCTAAAGGTCAAACGTGTCATTTGGGAAGCTCCACTTTCTTGTTTCTTGGTTCCTCTTTGCTTTGACACCTAAGCCCTGCATTCAATTTCCTTGGTGTTTCCCTCCCTGGGGACTGGCTGGTGTGTTCAGTTGCTTCCAGGTTGAGGCTCTCATCACCTGGGTCCCATCTGCCAGGATCAAAGCGACCCTAGTTATCTTGATAAAAGCATCCAGGGGCTCTTCCTCTGCAGCCTGCAAACTCAACGCCTGGCTTTGCCAACATCGCGGCCACGGAGACTCTTCTCCTAGTCCTTTGCAACTTCTCTCCAAGCAGAGCAAAGGACTATCAGATAAGAAGCAGGGAAGACAGGCCTCTGATGGATGAGGCTGGAAAACTTGCACTCACGTGCACGCTGCCCAGCCCACCCGAGTGCCCCGACCACAGCTTTCCTGGAGGTGGGGAGTGTTACCCGAGCTCAGAGGTCAACGCCTGGCCAGGTAAGCGAATACGATTTATAACATGAGCATTTCCTGCCTCAGCTCTGCTGGAGACTTGCCTGTTTTATTTTATTTTCTTCTGGAGATAAAACAGGAAGTGAAAGTGAAAAACATACAAGTCGTTCAAGCAAATAAAGGACCCAGTTTCAGCCTCCATCGTGCTAAATTCTTTCCCTAATTCCTATAGTCAGATCAAATGTTAGGGACCACTTCAATTTCTATGGGAGGGATTCTGTCTCCCTGCATCCTGAGCCATGCTCAGTCTGGAACAGTGCCCCTTCCAGGAGCCCATGCATTTCATTGACAGGTACTTACTGGACAGTCCTTCTAGCCTCTGCTTCTAAGATGGAGAAAGACTACTTACCCTAAAGGATACCAAATTAGCTGAGAGCTGTGAACGTCGCTGAGAATTTGTCTGAATTGCACCAAATCTAGCTTTTAAACCAGAGAATCAGAAGATTCTCGACCAGACTGTATGGTCATCATTACTTATGAAATGTCTATTATAGTCTAGGTCCTGCAGGGGCTGTCAAGAAGATGAAATAGTGTCCTTCAAGGATCTACCAGCTTGTTAAAGAATCAGCACGATCATGTTCATCAAATCCTCTCAGTATCCTCTTGTATTAATCAGGGTTGCAAGAATGGAACCCATTCTAGGTAGGTTAAGCAAAAAAGGAACTTATGAACAGGTATCAAAGCACTCACAGAACCTCCCAAGGTTCGACCTTGGAGTTTTCACAGCCAGGAAGAACACATATGCACTCTTTCCAGCAGATTACTCCAGCAGAGACCCTGGGTGGCCTCCTCTGGACATAGGTCATGATCATCCCGTGGACCCACTAGGACCTCTGCCCTACAGCCTCTGAAATCATGGGACCACTCGGCTACACTCTACACCCTTGCCAGCAAATGACATGCTTCTTCTCTTTTAAATGGGTGCACGATTAGCTGAGTGTAAGTCAGGTCGCTGGACCTCAGGTGCCAGGGAGACCAGAAAGATTTCACTATCATTAAAGATTTGGGGATTTCCCTGGTGACGCCGTGGTTGAGAGTCCGCCTGCCGATGCAGGGGACGCGGGTTCGTGCCCCAGTCCGGGAGGATCCCACGTGCCGCGGAGCGGCTGGGCCCGTGAGCCACGGCCGCTGAGCCTGCGCGTCCGGAGCCTGTGCTCCAGAACGGGAGAGGCCACAGCAGTGAGAGGCCCGCGTACCGCAAAAAAAAAAAAAAAAAAAAAAAAAAAGATTTGGGAGTTTGGGGTTAGCAGATTTCAAATATTATATATAGGATGGATAATCAACAAGGTCCTACTGTACAGCACAGGGAACTATATTCAGTATCCTGTGATAAACCATAATGGAAAAGAATATGAAAAAGAATATATATACGTATAACTGAGTCACTTTGCTGTATGGCGCAAATTAACACAACATTGTAAATGAACTATACTTCAACAACAACTAAAAGATTTGGCTTCTACCAAGGGAAGGCTGGATTCATTCCTATGTTCCCCAAATATGGGAAACCCATAAAGATTCTGACATCCACAAAGAGACAAGTCTTCACCAGTAGAATCATGCTAGCTGGTACCTCATCATTTCATGGCTAGTTTGTGTGTACCCTTCTAGCGTGCTTCCCTTCCTTCCTGGTTCTTCTTTCCCCACTCCTGACTCTACGCAATTTCTAGGTTCATTTTTCTAAAATGGAGCTCCAGTTCGTCAATGACCCCCCACTAAAACGCGAGTATTATTGGCAGGGGCTCAGCGTTAAGCAATTAATACCAGTTTAGTCTATGTGATTAATCAGGAGAACAGGCACCAACCCGAGAAGATGGAACACAGCATCAGTAAATTTCACGAGGGATGGAAAAAGACCCAGAGGATGGTGGAAGCCCTGAAGCAGGGGACCAAGGTGATGGAGAGGGTGGAGTGGGAGAGGACAGCTCTAAGCTAGCAGGTATTTGTCATTCGGCATTTCCTGAGGGCTCAGATGAACGAGACACAGTCTAGCCAGGAACCAAGAGCCTGGAGGGGTCAATCCCAGTGCAGGGCAAGCCTCCATCACTGAGTGGTTGACCTAGAACTTAGCCACGTGCTTATGCCACTGTCCCTCGGCCCCCAGACCATAGCTGTGCTTGAATTGAACTGGTCCATTCTCAGCACAGCAGAGTCCAGGAAGGAAAATCCTGCTTACCATCCAGAAGAAGAAGGGCCTGGGTATAAAGAGGGAGCTTCGTCTTGCGGGGGGGCTGTGCACTGTTACCTTCTTAGTCCAATTTTGACCCATTTAGGTCAAACACATTTTTTTCAAAGATGGAGAGAAAATGGGCAGAGAGACACAGCACTGGCTGTCCCTGAGTGAGGCAGTTCTGTGTTTCCTTTGAATGACCACTCAGGAGCTCAGGAATAATCTGAAAGACTCTTCAATTGATTTCATTCATCTTTTTTTTCTGACATTTGCCAGCACAGGAGCGGCAGCTTATAATCACTCAGCCTTTAGGTGGCTTCATTTCTTCTGTCTGACATTGAGGCCAAAGTATGTGTTTTACTTCCCATCTACTTTCTTGGCCCTTCCAGTTCTGGTCTCTGAGGCCGGAAAGCCCAACTCTCTCAGGGGCACAAGAATATTCATGCTGTGCTGCTCTTGTAAGACCAGGAAGAGCAAACCCGGTGATTCTACGTGCACACAAGAAGCAGAGCTGGACTGGTGGCCAGGCCCTGAGCCTCTAGGGCACTTCTTGGCCTTGGCAGTCAGCGCAGCTGCTTTCCTGCAAAGGCAAATGAGAAGATGTCTCTTCAGCCTGGGCCGGTCAGCCATGCCCTGCTCGGCTGCCTCTACGCTAGGCGCAGGGTGGGTTGCAAAGGATGCTCCAGAAGCTCATCCTCTCATCTTCATTTGGGTGTTCATCCGTTCATCTATTCCCCACATGCCAGGTGCTGCAATAAATAAGGGAGATGCCAAGATACTGAAGGTCATGGAAGGAGGAGAGGAGGTTGACCCGTGGGCATGGTGCTTGGTGGTGATCACGGGACAAAGTTATCCCAGACTTCCAGGAAAAAAAATAAAATAGAAAAGAACAGAAGAACCCCAGACAGAAACCTCTTCCCTTCCTCCAAACAATTCTCATCATTCTCCTTCCGTATGCCTACCCCTCACTAATACACACACTCTCCCAGGCTCTTGCACGTACCTCCTGTCTGCCGTCGGGCTCAGGATTTGACAGGGGCATGGATGAGGGAAGGGAAGGGGAAGAAGAAGAGAAGAGAAGGAGACAAAGGCCCTCCTCAGCTTAGTTTGGGCTCAGAATACAGGAGGAGGGGAAACACCACTGCACGCATTTCACCCCACCCCCCTTCTGGTTTCTCCCTTCTCACGCTCAGAAGTTGCTTCCGACCTGGACAGAGCCACAGACCTCCCGCCTTCTCCTCGTGCTGCGTGAGACCCTGTCACACACCCCACTGCAGGCTGCTGGCAGGTAAGTATGTGTCGATCTTCTCCTGCTGCCCTAAAGCTGGAGCTTCCTTGGCGTGTGTGAGTGGCTATAGGAGAGTGACTCATATATTTGACGTGCTGTCCTTGCCTCTTCATAACTCCCCTTTGGGGACATGCTAGCCCATCTGAGATTAAATTACAAGAACAAGCCAGGAAAGAACATGGACAGGGAAGTCTTTAGTCACACTGGAATGCTCGCCAGTGTCCCCTCAAATTGTCCTCAGTTCAGCGCACATGAATTCAGGGATCTCCGCTGAGGTTTGTAATGCAGGCCTGCCCCAAACACTGGAATCCACAGGGACGCTCCTGAGGGAACCCGAGCTGCCGTCTGCCTGGTTCTCACGGGTGCACAGCCTGGCCATGAGGGAGAAATGAAGATTGGGAACGTCTAGTTAGTATAATGTGCCCCCATTTCCTGATTCTAGACCTTGCCCACTCTTGCGCCTTTTACAGTCAAGGAATCAACTGCTTTCCTGTCTCATCCTGGCTGCTAGAGATCATCTACCTGCTGGGTCTTTTCTCCCAGACCTTGGTCTCTGGGCAGGTGAAGCTGGTGCCCTCTGTCTCAGCTCTAAGCCCCTTTCGAGCAGACAAGAGGCATAGGTTCTTTGGGGTAGACAAGAGGTATGGGTAGTTGTTTGGGGTAGACAAGAAGTACAGGTGTTTGGGGAAGCAGGCTGGGAGAAGGAAGGGAGAAGAGGTGCACTCCGCATTGGGCTACAGTCCAATCCAAGAAAGAAGCCCCTTGCCTTATATTCCAGGGTGAAACTGCAACAAAATTACTGTGAATCTAATGTCCTCAGTTCTCCTTCCCCCCTCTCCTGGACACATTTCCCTGTGACTTCCAATATGTGATTTCGTGGATTTGAAAGAGACATTCTTTAGAGTTCAAAATCCTAATTACGCATAGATTTCATCTTATATTTTCCCTCCCAGGCTTGAAGTAAAATTTCATCGCATTCATTTCTGTATTATGTAGAAAAAAATCTGTCCCATAGAAGCAACATCAGGCTACCATTTTAAAAATAAACATGTATCTCTCACTCCCTTCCTCCAAAATCAATACACATTTTTTGAAAGTGCTGAAATGTAGGCGATATCTTTAGCTTTCCTTCACTGTCTTAAACATCCGTTTGGCTGTCTCCCTGCAGACATCCGCTAAATAATATGATTTATTTTGAGTAACCGATTTTAGGAAACTTTTTCGTATATCCACCCAAAGGCATTTGTAATCACATCTTCTTTTCAACTTTGAAAAACCGAGTGATTTCCTTATCTTGACATGATTTATCATTTGAGCATGAACCAGAGATCTTGGAGGATATTATCTACGGCTCCTTCACATGAAGGGCTCTTATCAAGCAAGCAATGTTTGCAATCACAGCAAGAGCATAGAAGGAAAACAAATGGTATGGTCAATAGTTCTCCATGTGGGACTTGTTCAAAGGATCTTATCTCCCCATAAAGCTCACAGAGGATGTGATTTCTCATTAACTGCACAGCTATGGTAAGTGTGGTAAGTGAGGGGTGTAATGTTTTGAATGTTTTTCTCTTTTCACTGGCTATCAGCTAAGTCTCCTATTTTATTTCTTTTTGGACATTAGTTGAATTTTTCTCCCATGACCTCAAAGTCTTTGTTGCTAAAGATTTTCTCTCATTACTGATGGTTTTGATCAGAAACATAAAATCTATCATGCAAAGGTGACCTCTCTATCTTTTTTGTCTGCTTCCCTGGAATTTGGTGACCAGCCAAAGGGGTATCCCAGGGCACCTACCATCCCACCCTCACTTCACTCCCAAATCCCCAGCACCTCCTGCCCCAATCTAATTGTCAGTTGACTTGTTTCTTACTTCCCTTACGGTGAAAACTGTCTTGGTTTGCCCAGGACTAAGTGTTTCCTGGGACACAGGACTTGTATTGCTGGGAAAGTCCCAGGTATACCAAGATGGTGAGTCACTCTAAAATTCCATGCCTTCTTAACCGTTCTAGGACATGATTCTAGCAAAACTCCTCCCTCTGTGCTAAATCATCCATCTTCCCCTTGGTAGCACATCCTTATTTTTAGCATATACCTCATATTTCTCAACTCCAAAAGCAATAATGAAACAACTAATCTCAGTTCTCTGTTCAGCTGCACCCCAGTCCTATACTCCGCTTTGAGTAGAACAGCCTGACAGAGCTGAGTGTTTTCACTGTCCACAGTTCCTCTCTTGTTACTGTATCTTTTTTTTAAATTTGAATTTCTTTTTAAAAATTTATTTATTTATTTACTTTTGGCTGCCTTGGGTTTTCGCTGCTGTGCATGGGCTTCCTCTAGTTGTGGCGAGCAGGGGCTACTCTTTGTTTCAGTGCGCAGGCTTCTCATTGTGGTGGCTTTTCTTGTTGTGGACTGCGGGCTCAATGCATGGGCTTCAGTAGTTGTGGCACACGGGCTCGGTAGTTGTGGTGCACGGGCTTAGTTGCTCCGCAGCATGTGGGATCTTCCCAGACCAGGGCTTGAACCCGTGTCCCCTGCATTGGCAGGTGGATTCTTAACCATTGCACCACCAGGGAAGTCCCTGTTACTGTGTCTTAAACCCCCTCCAATCAGCCCTCACCCTGACCGTGTCCCCTGGCCGTCAAAAAACACATGCAACTAAATCCAGTGTTCTCAGTCTTCCTCCTGCTTGGCCATCAGCAGTTTTGATCAGGCTGGCCACCTGATCCTTGGTATGCTACCTCAGTTGGCTTTCAAGGCACCACGCTCTTGTTCCTTGGCCGTGCCTCTGTCATACCTTCTCAGTGTGCTTCCTTATCCCTCTTCATCCTTGATGCGTAATATTGGAGGGTCTCAGGGCTCCACCCTGGGTCTCTACCAACAATATCAACACTGTGGCCCGTGCCACCATCGTGTCTGAATATCATAATAATGATCCTCTCTGGTCTCCCTGCTCTCAGCCTTCCCCCTGCTTACACAGCAGGCGCTCTGCTCGGGTCAGCTCATGTTGGTGGCTCAGGTAAGATCCCTGAGAACAGAAACAGTCACAGCCTCTGGTTTAAATGAGCTCACAGTTTAGACGAGTGATGAGCAATGCTTTTATGAAAACGGTAAATAACAATTCAAGGCAATATATGATTAAATGCCGAAGTGTGTGGTAAGAACAATTTGTGCTATGTTCTTCACAGCTTATACCTGTGTCACATGTGGGTTTTCTACCTGTCGGTGTACAAGTCACTCTAGAGTGATAAAGGATAGCTCATGGATAGGCCAAGGCTGAATTACAGAATATTTTCAAAGGAATGTCATTGCTTTATTTTCAACGTATGCATTCTGACACTGCAGAAAGCTAAGCAGTGGGCTCCATGGAAGAAACATGCCCCCCGTCTGCAATAGCTCTGATAGAGGTCGTTATAAATCGCCTCAGGTGGGTTCATTTAACTAAGCCAAGGCAGAGGTGGGCTTGAAGTAGGCAATTGTGACATATTTGTGACTTCTCAGGCTGCTAGGAAAAGAGTGAAGCCTCCTCTCTTGCCATTTCCCAAGCTTCTTCTCACAGTGGTGTATGCTTTATAACAAGAGAGTTGTCAAAGAACCTGTCTTCACACTGTTGATATTTCCCCAGTTTGAGCCATTTCCCTACCTCTCCACATTGATGTTGGAGCCCAGGTCTACCTATATACGTACTTCAAATGGCAGTTTTGTTTTTTCAAAAATTTATTTACTCATTCAACAAATGTTTGCTGAGCACCTTATTTGTTCTAGAAATTGGTATAAGTACTAGATACACAATAATGAACCAAGCAGACACAATCTTTTCCCCATGGAACTGACATGGGAGCATTATGTAAAGATTCTCTTTAGTGGAGGCATATCATTGCCCAGAAGAAAGGCTGGCAGTACATAGCTCACTGAAAGTAGATGGATTTTCTTTGCATTAGAAAGTGAATTTCACATGATTTAATGTCTTCCATATATGGCTTCCCTGTCAAGAAACCCAGGAAAGCATTTAAATTTAGTTGTATTCAAAATGTTAAGAACTTTTATTAATTTTAAAATTGTGCTACAATCTAGATTGAGAAAAGTGTGAAAATTACAAATTCAGAGCTTGATGGAGTACTACAAAGTAAAGACACCCATGTGACCACGTTCCAACTTAATAAATTGAATGTTATTGAACCCCAGAAAGTCCCTTACTCTCCTTCCCAAAATTACCCTATACCTCTACCGCTACCCTGACCTCTAATACAATAGATTGTCTGTTTTTGAACTTCATATAAATGGATTGTATGATATGTATTTTCTTGTGTCTGACTTCTTTTGCTCAACACGTTCACACTATTTATCCAAACTGTTGCATGAAACAGTTCAATCATTTTAGTTGCTGTATAGTATTCCACTCTATTAATATACCCAAGTTTATCCATTCTAACACTGATAAATATTTGGATTGTTTGCAGTTTTAGGTGAATATGAATAATGCTGCTATGAATATTCTTGTATATATATATATATTTTTGCTGTCCATGTGCACATATTTCTTACAAGTATATAGGAGTGAAACTGCCAGAATGCAGGATGTGTATATGGTGAAATGTAGAGTATAATGTCAAAGTTTACTAAAAGAATTGTACCAATATACACCAATATGTACCAATAGACCCTTGGATTATATGAGAGGTTCTATTGGTCCACATCGTTGCCAATTCTTAACATTCTTAGATTTAAATTTTGGCCTGTCTAGTAAGTATAATAGTTACTCACTCTGGTTTAAACTTCCCTGAGTACTAATGAGACTGAGCACCTTTTCATATATTTAGTGGCTGTTTAGATACTATTTTTTGAAGTGCCTGTCCAAATGTCTTGCCCACTTTGCCATGGAGTATCTGACATTTTCTTAGTGATTTATATATTCTTTACGTACTCTGGGATATGCCTTTTTTCAGATACATGTGTTGCATGTGTCTTTTCCCACTTAGTCTTAATTTTTTAAATTGCCTTAATAGGCATAAAAACTTGATGAACAGTTTTAAATTTTCATCTAGCCTAATTTATCAGACATGTAACTATTAGAGCAAAAATCATTTCTAGAGATAGAAATAATTCATAATGAAAAATGTTCAACTAACAAATAAAACATATTTCTTAATTTGTTGCAGCTAATAATATAGTTTCAAAAGGTAAAAAGCAAACAAACAAACAAAACAGAATTAAAGGGAGCTTTAGAAAATCTACAGCCTCTTCCCAGTAACTGTAGTCAAACACAAAAACCCACTCTGCACTGTTTGTAAGAGACACAATTTAAATATAAAGATATTGAAAGTTTAAAAATAAAAGGACAAAAAAAGGTATATAATTCAAACACTGATCCAAAGAAAGCTGGGTTTTGAATATTGAATTAGTCTGGAAACCCAGAGGTAAAATCCAATTTGTCATGATGCATTTTCTTTTTACAAACTGATGTATTCAATTCACTAAAATTTTGTTACAGTTTTTTTGCATCTGTGTTTATGAGGGATATTTGTCTCTAGTTTTCTTTTCTAGTAATTATTTTGTTAGGTTTTAGTATCAGGACAACACTGATCTTATAAAATAACATAGAAAGTGTTTTTTCCTCTTTAATTTTCTAGAAGATTTTGTGATAAATTGGTATGATTACTTCCTTAAATATTTGGTAAAAGACATGAAAGCAACCTAAATGTTCATGGGTGGATGAATGGATAAAGACAATGTGGTATATATACACAATGGAATACTACTCAGCCATAACAAAGAATGAAATCTTGCCATTTGTGATATGGATGGACTTTGAGGTCTTTATGCTAAGTGAAATAAGTCAGACAGAGAAACACCGTATGATCTCATGTATATGTGGAATCTTAAAACAAAACAAAACAGAACAGAAAAGCTGAGCTCACAGATACAGAGAACAGATTGGTGGTTGCCACAGGTGGGGACTAAGGGGTGGGTGAAATGGGTGAAGGTGGTCAAAAGATACAAACTTCTAGTTATAAAATAAATATCTTGAAGATGTAATGGACAGGATGGTGACTATAGCTAATAATACTGTGTTGTATATTTGAAAGTTGCTAAGAGGGTACCGGCATATCTTGTTTTATTACAGTTTCCTTTATCATACTTCACAGATATTGCGTTTTTTACAAATTAAAATTTTGTGGCAACCTTGTGTCAAGTAAGTCTATCAGTGCCATTTTCCCACCAGTATTTGCTCACTGTGTGTCTCTGTGTCACATTTTGGTGATAACTCTTTAAAAGATAACATTCTTTCATGATCTTGTAAGGGGTCACATGACTCACCACTTTGTACTTGCAGATCTGGATGGTGTAAACTGTCAATAATACATCATTTCGGGCTTCCCTGGTGGCGCAGTGGTTGAGAGTCCACCTGCCGATGCAGAGGACACGGGTTCGTGCCCTGGTCCGGGAAGATCCCACATGCCGCGGAGCGGCTGCTCCCGTGAGCCATGGCCACTGAGCCTGCGTGTACAGAGCCTGTGCTCCGCAACAGGAGAGGCCATAACAGTGAGAGGCCCGCGTACCGCAAAAATAAATAAATAAATAAATAAATAAATAAAATAATAATAATACATCATTTGATGTGCAGCCCTCTGTCTTGAAAACTTATATAACTGTGCTTTGACCCCTAACTGGCAGAACAGTTCTCGGAGCTTTCTGAGAGGCTGTTCCCAGGTTATACTACTCAATTTGGCTTGAACAAGATTTTTCCATTTCTCTCTTAGATTGACTGGTTAATTTTCCGTCAACAATAGCTAGAGAGGAGATGTCAACACTTGGCTTCAAAGCTTCAAAGACAGGCGGACTCTCTTGCTAGGGATTAATGCAGCTGGTTCCTTTAAGTAGAAGCCAGTGCTCATTTACCAATCTAAAAATTCTAGGGCCCTTAAGAATTATGCTGAATCTACTCTGCCTGTCTCTATACATGGAACAACAAAGCCTGGATGACAGCACATCTGTTTACAACATGGTTTACTGAATATTTTAAGCCCAGTGTTGAGACCTACTGCTCAGATAAAAAGATTCCTTTCAAAATATTACTGCTCATTGACAATGCACCTGGTCACCCAAGAGCTTTAATGGAGGTGTACAATGAGATTCATGCTGTTTTCATGCCTGCTGACACAACATCTATGCTGCAACCCATGGATCAAGGACTAATTTCAACTTTCAAATCTTTTATTTAAGAAATACATTTCATAAGGCTAAAGCTGCCATAGGTAGTGATTCTTCTGATGGATCTGGACAAAGTAAATTGAAAATCTTCTGGAAAGCATTTACCATTCTGTATGTCATTGAGAACATTCTCAATTCATAGGAAGAGGTCCAAATGTCAGCTCTAACTGGAGTCTGGAAGAAGTTGATTCCACCCGTCATGGATGACTTTGAGGAGTTCAAGACCTCAGTGGAGGAAGTAACCGCAAATGTGGTGGAAACAGCAAGAAAACTAGAAGAGGAGCCTGAAGATGGGACTGAAGTGTTGCAATCTCAGGATACAACTCGAATGGACGAGGACTTACTTCTTCTGCGTGAGCCAAGAAAGAGGTTTCTTGAGATGGAACCTACTCCTGGTGACGATGCTATGAAGATTGTTGACATGACAACAAAGGGTTTAGAATATGATATAAACTTTGTTGATAAAGCAGTGGCAGGATTTGAGAGGATTGACTCCAGTTTTGAAAGAAGTTCTGTGGGTAAAATGCTATCAGAAAGCATTGCCTGCTACAGAGAAATTGTTTGTGAAAAGAAGGTCAATAGATGTAGCAAGCTTTATTGTTGTCTTATTATAAGAAATTGTCACGGCCACCCCAGCCTTCAGCAAACACCACCCTGATTAGTCAGCAGCCGTCAACACTGAGGCAAGACCTTCCATCAGCAAAAAAACTACAACTCACTGAAGGCTCAGTTGATGGTTACCTTTTGTGTTGTTAGCAATAGAGTATTTTTTAAATTAAGGTATGTACATTTTTTGGACATAATGCCATCACACACTTAATAGACTACCATATAGTGTAAGCACAACTTTTTTTTTTTTTTTTTTTTTTTTTTTTTGGTGGTACGCGGGCCTCTCACTGCTGTGGCCTCTCCCATTGCGGAGCACAGGCTGCGGACGCGCAGGGTCAGCGGCCATGGCTCACGGGCCCAGCTGCTCCGCGGCATGTGGGATCCTCCCGGACCGGGGCATGAACCCGTGTCCCCTGCATTGGCAGGTGGACTCTCAACCACTGCGCCACCAGGGAAGCCCCAAGCACAACTTTTATATGCACTGGGAAAACCAAAAAATTCGTGTGACTCATTTTATAACAATGTTCGCTTTATTTCCATGGTCTGGGACCAAACACTCAACATCTCCAAGAGATGCTTGCAGACCTTAAAAGTTTCATCCCAAGAAAAAAAATTGTAACTGTGTGTGGAGATGGGTGTTAACTAGACTTGCGGTGATCACTTCCCAGTATAATATGCAAATATCGAATCACGATGTACACCTGCAACTAATATTATGTTGTATGACAACGATACCTCAATTTAGAAAATAGCCCTTCTTCTCTCTTCTATAAACATATCAGTCTATCCCCTTTTCTCAGAGATATAACTACTTTCTCTTTTTTATTCTTCACCTGGTAACCACCAGAAGCTATTTCTGGATAAAATATCTTGGCACGTCTTCTCTTTCACACTGTGTAAAAATAATCCTCAATTCAATTTTAACAAATTGTTGAAAATCTGTAAATATAAACCTACTGATAAAATAGTACATTTTCTATTCTCCAACTTTCTCCATGGGCTGTAATATAGATATTATATATATAGTATTATATGTAATATAATATGTATTATCTTGTATGTATGTATATATATAATCAACTTTGGAATATGTATTTTTGGTAACTAAGAATATAGCTACAGTCTTTAATTTGTTTGTTTTTCAGTTTCCGAGTATTAGTGGTTCCAGGACAGAAGATGGAAGATATCTTAGTTATTTATTGTCATTTTACCTACTGTTCGTTACCTTATATTCTCTTTATACCTGGACGAATATGTGGCCTGAAAATCTTTAAGTTGAAGAGGATAATCTGATTTCTATGCATTGGGGGGATTTAAAATGTCTATCCCCACGTGAACATTTGGAATAGTCCCCTTGATTATTTTTCTTTGTTGAATATTTATGATAGATGGTCTTTCCCTGTACCAAGACTTGCCTGGGGAAATGGGACATAGAAGGAGGAAGGGGAGGAGGGTCTCCTAGGAATGTAGAAGCAGCATGAAATCCAGGGATTTAATCTCTTAAGCTACCAAATACAATCTCAGCTCCTAAGAGAATTCCGTAAGCCTTTTAGCTCTCAACACAGCCTGATGTTGCCTTGTCTGGGCTCCGGTTTATACTGACCCCTGTCATCACGGCTCTCCCATAGGCAATTCTGTTAAGGGCCCTGGGCCATCTTCGCACCTTGGCCACAAGGAGGACACTGTCCTAAGCCTCTGAGTCTGGCTGGTCAAACCCGAGAACCACGGAGATTCAGTCACTCCTCCAGGGAAGAGGTTTCTCATTATGTCAGGCGCAATTTCCTCCCAGAAGCCCTTGTAAACAGTCAAACCATTTTGTAATATCAGTTCTGCCACAGTGCTTAAGATGTGTCATGGGGACAATCACATCTGACAGAATATAGCTGCTAGAACTCTTGGTCTGACAGTTTTAAGAGGGGACTTTCCTGTTAACACATTCCTTCTCCAGACAGCATCCGAGGTGCCACCTACATGCTTTGCCTGAGGGAGCCCCTGAGGGTCTAACTGTCCTCCTTTTCCCTTCCTTTGTTAACTCTGTGAAGAAAGAGCTAAGAGGAGTGAGTCAGACATAGAGAGAAATTACCACATATATCAGTACGTGTTCCCTTCTGAGAATAAAAGTAAGAAAAATTAACCTGTTGTTTGGCTATGCAAGTTATATTATTAATCATCTCCCTACAATGTGTTTTTGCTAAAAAGTAATAACTCATCATCAGGGCACTACCCGAGGGTATTAAGCTACCATGGAAACAGCCTGTAATAAGAGACAATCTTTCATTTTCCCTCTGAGGTAGCACTACATCCGAGGTCTTAGCAGAACATTCAACATTTGGACACAAAAAGAAATATGTCTTTGCATCTATACTTACATGTATGGGTGTGTATATATACTCTCGGGGGCGATACCTATACCCATATATCTATATGTCTATATATCTATATCTGTATCTATATCTGTATGGCATAGTTAACAAGCTGTCTCTAATAAAGCATTTGCCCATCAGACGCCGTTCTCCAGACAAACTCTTCTGGCTCTTGTCTCACAGCTGCAAAAGGAACATCCTCAAATGCCTCACCAAACACTCTGGTAAAATGATTAAGACTGGCTCCACACCCAGGAAGCCAACAGATGGAGGTTCTCTCTCACTTAAAATGGAAGTGAACGCAGAAGATGTGGGTCCCTGCGGTCTCCGATGCCCTGGCATCCAGCAGCAGGAATGGGCATCTGGCGAGATACAGCTGCAGATGGGCAGCTGCCGCCTGCGGACGAGGTGCGCGCAGTGCAGGATGAGCCATGCAGCCCCTTGCTAAGAGTCAGAGAAAGGAGAGCAGAACAGGGAGGTGGGGCCCATGCAAGCTCGATGATTCCACACAGGGATTCCTTACATGAATTCGGGCTCTCCTTCAAGATGTAACCTTCTTGATCCTTTCCCGGTCAAGAGAACAAAAATTGGAATTGCTAACCCATTTCGCAAAAGCTAGCCCCAAGAAATTCTAGGCATGGTAACAATGAAACCAAAATTGTCAGACTTCCAATAGCCAGCCGGCAGAGCAGGAAGAAGTTTGCCCTTCTCCCTAACAGTGATTTCGTCTGTCAAGCCTTGAGTTTGAAACAGACGAATTTAAAACCTTCAGTCAAACAATCATAAATGGTTCTTCACGTGTGTGATGACACACTCCGAGGGGTTGCTGTGACCACCCTCATCATAGTAGCTGAAGTGTCCCCATTTGTCAGGTGGGGACCTCAGAACAAAATGTCTGGAGATTTTATTCCAACCCAATTAATTTTCCACGGAAGAAGGACAGATGTGTGTCCATGTCTCAAGGCTTTAGCTTTCATGTAGCCCAGTGAAGGTGTTTTTTAAGCTGTCCAAGCCCAGAGCCCTCTTTCCCTTTCTTTGAAGCCCCTTGGTATTTCTGGTCACTAGTATTCACTGGGCATTTATCAGATGTGCCACCATTGATTACCTTTTCCTCTGTGTGTCCTGTTTGTCCTTCCCAGACAGCAAATTCCTTAAGGGCAGGCATAGTAGATAGCACAGCACTTATTCTGTGTTCTACTCTGTTCTAAGTGCTTACATTCATTCACTTACTCTTTTTTATTTTTAACTTTTTATTTTATATTGGAGTATAATTGATTAACAATGTTGTGTTAGTTTCAGCTGTACAGCAAAGTGATGCAGTTATACATATACATGTATCTATTCTTTTTCAAATTCTTTTCCCATTTAGTTTGTTACATAATGTTGAGCAGAGTTCCCTGTGCTATAACATTCACTTACTCTTTTTTTTTTTAAAACATCTTTATTGGAGTATAATTGCTTTACAATGTTGTGTTAGTTTCTGCTGATTCACAAAGTGAATCAGCTATACATATACATATATGGCCATATCTCCTCCCTCTTGGATCTCCCTCCCTCCCACCCTCCCTATCCCACCCCTCTAGGTGGTCACAAAGCACCGAGCTGATCTCCCTGTGCTACGCAGCCCCTTCCCACTAGCTATCCGTTTTATGTTTGGTAGTGTGTATATGTCCATTCCACTCTCTCACTTTGTCCCAGCTTACCTTTCCCCTTCCCCGTGTCCTCAAGTCCATTCTCTATACCTGTGTCTTTAGTCCTGTCCTGCCCCTAGGTTCATCAGAACCTTTTATTTTATTTTTAGATTCCATATATATGTGTTAGCATAAGGTATTTCTTTCTCTCTTTCTGACTTACTTCACTCTGTATGACAGACTCTAGGTCCATCCACCTCACTACAAATAACTCCATTTCATTTCTTTTTATGGCTGAGTAATATTCCATTGTATATATGTGCCACATCTTCTTTATCCATTCATCTGTTGATGGGCATTTAGGTTGCTTCCATGTCCTGGCTATTGTAAATAGTGCTGCAGTGAACATTGTGGTACATGACTCTTTTTGAATTACGGTTTTCTCAGGGTACACGCCCAGTAGGGAGATTGCTGGGTCATATACAACACCCTTCAGAGGCTAGGTGCTGTTATTAGTTTACCTCTTATAGATGAGGATACTAAGGCAGAGGACCGCTTGGGAGCATGCCCAAAGTCACAGCTTGTGAGTGGAGGAGTCATGACTCAACCCAGGTCATCTGCAACAGGAGACTTTGCTCTTTCCCACGGCACTATCTTGCCTCCCAGGGGTCAAGGAGCACACAGCCATACCATAACTAGTAAGGGTCCCACCTGCCCATCAGTCACTGGCTACTGGTCAGAAGGAGAAATGAGAATGAGGGAACTAGTAAAGATAAACTCAGACTAGTCACCACAGCAGGAAACTATTCAAAGCACATGCTGCGTTGTTGGTGAATAAGTAGCATTATTTAAATATCTGAATATTAAACATTGATTTCTATTATTTTCAGTCACTTTAAGAACCATTCTTAGAATATTTTCTCAGGGACTCTCAAAGGGGAATTTTATTATTATCTAATAATTCTATTATTCTAATATAATTCTAATAATTCTACTATTATCTAAGAATTATCATTTAAAATCACATGGTACTGGGATACAGTTAGCCAGAGGGGTGGACTTAGCAAGGCCTAAGTTTCCAGAGGCTTGGACAGAAAACACTTCGTAAGACCAGCACATTCTTCGGTGGCATCATGAGGGCAAGGCTGGTTTAACCCCATGCTTGTGTTGCTATTTGCAGATGTGCCAGTTCAACAAGTATCTACTGAGTATGTGCTTTGTGTAGGCACTGTTTCAGGTTCTGGGGCTTCAAGGTGAGCAAAACAAATGAAGTCCTTGCCCCCCATGATCTTAAATTTCAGTTGAGAGAAACAGGTATTAAATCAGTAAATGATTGTGTAAAAAGATAATTTTTGAAGGCATTATGTGCAATGAAGGAATGAAAGAGGTAAAGAGAGTGTCGTGACAGAGAGCTGGAGGTGGGGGGTGGGTGGGGTGAGATTGGGTGGTGAGAGAAAATCACTCTAAAGACATGCTTTTTCTGAGCAGAGCCTGAAGGAAGAGAGTCAGCAACTCAAAAATTATATCAGGAAGATGTTTTCAACAGAGGGAATAGAAAGGGCAAAGGTTTTGAGGGGAGAATAATCTCAGTTTCCCAGGAAACAAAGACAGTCAATGTGGCTAAAGGGAGGTAAGTGAGGGAAAGAGAGAAGTCATGGTGTCCGCTTATAGGGCCCTGGCATCTACCATCAATGGCTTGGATTTGCTCTAAATGGAAACAATTGGAGAATATTAAGAAAGAGAAAGACTGATGTGATTTACTTTTCCAAAAGGACTCATTGCATGCCGGAAGTGACCTGTGCTCAGGACTCAGTACTATCCTCTTTGGCATCCTTACACCTTTCCTCCACTCCTTAACGCCTGGCCATGCCAAGTGGTCAGCACATCCTAGAGACAGAAACCAAACTTTTTAATTTTTAGAATTAAAAAGTGCCCCTTCTATCCATGGCTTGTTCGGTTGCCAAAATAATGAAGCAGCAATACATAAATATGTATCTTACAAAAGAATCCTACCTCAGCCTTTCTTTTTAAACTTTGTTTTCTTTATTTTACACTTAAGAAACATTTATGTTACAATTACCCACGCTTTTTTTTAAATCATTGTGCACTTTTTAATTAAGAAAGTATATCAAACATAAAAAGACATTGGGTCAAAACATGTAAGCCATCTGAGCTTACTTGGAATGGAAACAATTTTAATAGATGCTATTTGCAGCCATTTAAATATTTCATATTTGGTTATTAACACTGCAGGGAGAGAGCAGGTCTTCACTCTAATAGATCAACAGAAAGAGAAATGCTAGTTTTGTAATTTTCACTTGCTCAAGTCTAATTGGCTTGGAGTTCATTGGGGGTTGTGTAGGTCAGTGAACACTGCATCTTCCAAGGACAGAGGAAACAAAAGTGATATTTCATATTTAAGCCCAGCTGTTAACATCAGGAAGGAGGTAGAGCTTTGTTAAGCTAAGGCTGCTTCTCCCTTAATACTGTGTGAAAAATATTTCCAATAGAGTCCTGAAGTTTAGTGCTTGGCTTTCATGATGCCACTGTAGGAGATGCGTGTGAACACACTCAATCAGCTGTTTAATTAGAGGACCCCAGCCAGCAAAGAGAGGGCTTGTTGAGCCAAGCATTTTCTGATTTCATTTTCTTGTTTCCAGTTCACAGTGGACTCTGTGGTGCCTTCCGATTTGCCTCTATCTAAATTCTGTCTTTGGGGGATGAAAGAGAAAGGCAGAAGAGGAATAAAGGAGGAAGGATAAAAATGAATTTCTTTTTCACCTGTTGACATCCACCATGGATGATTTTTTTTTTTAATATTTCAGACAAGAAGAGGATAGATTCTGGTTCAATATTGGGAAGAACTTCCCGAGAGCTAAGGTTATCTGTCTGCCACAAACAGTCCAGAGGGATGTGGGGTTTTCCTGGGTAATCCTGGCAATACCTCTGTCCTCCTCTCTCTGCATGGAAAAGTTAAAGATCAGGAAAGTGGACAAGAAGACCATTCACACTCTTTCTATAGGAATTAAAAAAAAAAAACAAAAAAAACCACCTCGTAGAAAAAAAATCTGCCAGGCTTGCAAAAGTTGCTTGAGCCCCGTGTCCATTTACCTTTTCTAACAGCCCCTTTCTCACTAGGAGAAAACATATGCAGGCGCCTGGAACAGAAGCAGACAGGACTTCCCTATAAACACAGGTCCTCATCAAAGCAGGAATGAAACGAGGACAGAGAGGGTGATGCTGCATTTTTCATTAGAACCAGTGAAGGTAAGTGCTTTTGTTTCATGGTTGTCCTGGTTGTTGGATCCTCAAAGATCTAACATCTAGCTAGTTCTAGCCCCATCTGGTCAGGACAGAGAGAAGCTCCCAGCACAACGAGGCCACTGCTCCGGGCTTCTGCCTAAAATCCCAGTGAACGTGGAGTCCAGGGCCTTATGCAGAAATGATATTCTCAGTGCCTTTCTTCTAAATCCAACAGCTGAAGGTTTCAGGGGAGAAATCAGGAGAAATACTTTGGGTTTTCACCAGTTTCTAGTAGAAGACAATAGCTGTACCTTGAACAAAAATGAAGAGGTGGCCTGTGGAAGATAAGTTCCCTCACCTTCCCAGGGAATCTCCGAGGAGCAAGCAGACACCCCGACCCCATATCCTACATTAATGTTTTCTAGTTTGCTCATAATCCAAGGACATAGTTGCATCCAGTTGCGGCCACTTGCCTGGTGTTCTCTCCAGTTTACCCAGTTAAGCAATGATTAGAACTTTGGGAGACAAGCCACCTGTATAACCCATCACTGGTGCCAGAGATAATGCAGGCCGTCTCCCAGCATAGGAATTTTGTCAGAACCTGTGCCTGGGAGGAGGTCTGTCCATTTCTGTTCCTACCTCTGGATTTCTTTGGATGAACACTTGGAGGTTGTAATTTACTGAAGGTTTTTTGCTCAGTATCTTGTTTAATTAAATCCCCGAGGGCACTATTTTTGCTTTTTAATATTAGATTCTTTCCCACTTGTTTCACACACACAATTTCCTGTATGTTATTTTTCCATCTCAATTTAGGGACTAATATATGAGAAGTCTCATTTTTTCTTAGAGTTAAAATTTGCTCAGTTGGGGTCATTTCTGGGTCTACCTAGATTCACTCCGAAAACTGTGAGATGCTTTGAGAGGGGAAGTGTCTAGATGCCTCAGGTGTGACTTTTAGGGAACATCTGTTGTCATGAACACCCCGCTACACACACACACACACACACACACACACACACACACACATCTTGGGGGATAAGAGTCTGGGCTTCAGTCTCTATAATTTTATAGGATCGCTTCTAGAGTACAAATGAAAGAAGAATCAGAATTATTGGGTGATGCCCCATTATTTAATCCCAGGGAGTAAACATTGGATTAAAAACCCTCCCTCAGGCTGTAGGCACTCTTCAAACTCTTCCTGACCTGTGTCTACACCAGTATGTTGCTCTAAAGCCACAGTGAGGAAGCAAGTAAGTGCTGCGTCTTCCTGGAGCATCTGTCGCTCCTGGGCACTGGAGGACCAAAGTGTGGCCACATTGGTTCATGTCTGGCATTTGTTGAGATTGGCCATTGTCAGAGACACTCACAGATCACACTCACGTTCCAATGTAATTCAGTTCCCTTTAACTTGACCCATCAAGGTAGTAGCAGGTACACGGCACTTCCTTGGTTAGAGGGTCAGGGAAGAGCCCTGCATCAGGTGACTTTATGAGAGTTTGGGACATGGTAGGTATAGGAGGGGACAGGAGGGGATATGAAATAATAGAAGGCATGCTGAGTATGTATTTTCTTATTTTATCCTCATGCACTGCCTGCGACATTCCCTCAACCCCTTCCTACAGATGAGGAAAAGGAGGAGCAGAGAGTTTAACCCTCCCAAGGTCATATGGCTATGATGTATCAGAGGTGATTCAAATCTGGGTCTACCTGATCATCACTCAAGTTCATCACCACTGCTACCTTTGAGTCATTGAGCTACACACCTGATGGGTCTGAATAGAGGAAGGTGACCTCTGAGGGAATCCACGGTCAGGCCAGAGCTATGGCTGGAGGGTTCTGCAAGCTTGCATTAGTCAGGATAGGTTATGATATTCCTTGGTAACGAAGTCTCAAGAGCTTAATACAATTAGGGTTTATTTTTGGTTTGTGCAAATTTAGATGCAAGCCAGGTGACTCTCCAGGGGATCCGTCCGTGGTGATCTATCTGGTAGCTGTGCCCTCAGCCTGCAGCCTCCTATGTCACTGAGATGGGAAAGAGAAGGACATAGAAAACTCACACCCACTCTCAACTCTCTCCAACTGGAAGTGACTTGCTTCACTTCGGCTCCAAGTCCACGGGCCTGACTACTCACGACGTGCCCAGGAAGGTGAGGAGAGCAGGGTAGCGTGAGCACTAGCGAGGCTGCTCCCTTCCTGCTCAGCCCGGACGGACCTGTGGGCTGGGAGACACTGGGGCTGCTTCCTTTCTTCTCTTTTCTGGGTCACGGCTACACTCAGTTACTGTTGCCAGAAAGTACGCTTGCTCTCCGCGTCTGATGGATACCAGCCAAGTGAAATTGGGAGTTGACTTAATAATCTAAATAATAAAGACCAAGGATTTTATTTATTTTGTTTGTTTTTTATAAATTTATTTATTTTATTTTTGGCTGTGTTTGGTCTTCGTTGCTGCGCGCGGGCTTTCTCTAGTTGCGGCGAGTGTGGCTACTCTGCGTTGCTGTGCTTGGGCTTCTCACTGCAGTGGCTTCTCTTGTTGCAGAGCACGGGCTCTAGGCACACGGCCTTCAGCAGTTGTGGCTCACGGGCTCAGTAGTTGTGGCTCGTGGGCTCTAGAGCGCAGGCTCAGTAGTTGTGGCGCACGGGCATAGTTGCTCCACGGCATGTGTGATCTTCCCGGACCAGGGCTCGAACCCGTGTCCCCTGCATTGGCAGGTGGATTCTTAACCACTGCGCCACCAGGGAAGTCCCAAGACCAACGATTTTATGCTTTCTGAAACAGTCAGAGAATCGAGGCAAAGTAGTAAGCATTCAGTTCCCTGGATTACTATTTAAATTAGACACTTCTCTTTACTAGTGTAGTCTGACCTCCCCATCAGCCAAACGATAATTCACCTCTTTGGTCAGCCCTCCTGGACCACCGGCTCCTGCACTAGATGCTGGGACAAAAAGCTGGATCAGATGTGGATGCTGTGCTCCTGGCCCCTGCTGTCCAGGGGAGAAGATACAAGGAATACACAAAGAGCTACCAACAGAGGAGACCGTGAGAGGTGCCAGGAGGTCAAATTGTAACAAGACTAGTGTACTGGACATGCTGGTCTAGACTGCAGGAGTGGAGTGGAGTGGATTGGAGGCGGGACCCAAAGATTCCAAGTGCCGTGAGTTACAGCCTGGCTAGAAAAGAGGAGCAGGGCCAGGGAGAAGGTGACCTTGGCAGCTTGGAACTCGAAAACTCAGGGATGAGCTAACAGGAGGGTGTGCCTGGTGGAGCTGGAGTCGCCACTGTGGTCTGCAGGCCAGCGGAAGTTAGAAGCCTGGAGGCTGAGAGAGAAGCAGATACTACAAGAGAGACCTGCTCCCCCCTGCAATCCAGCAAATGCCCGACATGCAAGTCATGAGCCCAGGTCATGACAGATCCAAGTTCATATCGTAGCCTGGCGCAGTGTTGACTGTGATTTTGAACGCACATGACCTGTCTATGCCTCTGGCTTCTCATCTGTAAAATGGAGGCGAGCATTCGCAGGTCATGTGAAGATTAAGCAAAGTAAAATATGGCACATAGGACACCATACTGGGCTGTTACCAGCAGCTCTGTCATTTCCATGAGCTTTCCCATCATCCCACTGGTGTCTTTGTAATAATCTCCCCTATTTCTCTTCCAGAGGGAACTGAATCGTGACCCAGAGATCCCAAAGCAGCCCTTTGGTTTGGGTTTAAAGGGTTTTGGAGGTGGGATTGGAGGCAGATCTGGGTTTCACATTCAGGTCCTTGCTCTTACAGGTTGTGGGAATTTTTTAAGTTCCTTAAACTTTTCATAAGTTAGAGCGTGGGGTGAACAGATGATCTGAAATATTTCTTCCAGGCTTTGCATTCTATGATACTAGACAAACTTTTGTTAGTGTCATCTCTGTTACATACTAAAAAAAGACTTCTTCCAGGGACATTTTGAAGATCCAGCAATGTAAGGAGTGACAAGGCCATTACAGAGCCCTTGAGAGTTTACAAATTCTGTTCTTAGATATGTTTTACTGCATTGAACTGAGGTTCAACAACTCTACAAAGTAAGTGTTACGAAGTCCTAGTTTGCTCTGCTCGCCGCATGACAGGCCAATAGATCGGAGACGAGGCGCTGACGCGGGGAATACGACTTTATTCGGACAGCCGGCAGACCGAGAAGATGGCAGAATAAAGTCTCAAAATAACTATTTTATTGGGGTCTGGATGCCAGTTTCTTTGATAGCACAGAGAGGGGGAGGAGGTGAGGAAGTAAAGTAAAAAGGCCATCAGTTTTGTAAATATCCCCTGGAATGGCCAGCCTCAGGCAGGGGGTGTGTTGATTTCTTCTTTCTTGCAGCGGTCCACAGGTGGACAGGGGCCGGAGGTTGCCCTGAACAAAGGCACTTCGGTTTAACCTTCAGGCAGAGGGGCAAGTTTCCCAGAGGCAGGCCATTATGTACAGACAGGATCCTTTTAGTGAACAAAAGCAGCGGAAAGCAAAGGTTAAATTAAAAGAAACAGATCCTACCTGGAGTCCGATGTGGCTCTTCCCTGTTACATAAGGAACATAAGGAAGGAAGATACTCTTCTCACCCCTATTCTTCTGATGAAAAAAAGAAGGGTCCACACAATGTCTGTGACTTTTCAAGAGCTGCAGGCTAAAAAGTGACAAACGATTGGCTCAAAATCCCGGTTTTCTGATTCTGAGCACAGGTCACACGGCTCACTGCCCAGATGCCACCGACCCAAGGGCAGGGACAACAGCGACATGAGGAAAGGAAGAATTGTGAGCATTTAACTTTACCTTTCAATATATTTGATTAATTGTAAGTTTGCGGGATTCCATCTTTAATCATGGCCGTGTTGGACCGCAGGCTCACAAAATCCCTGAAAATGTAAGGATCACCTCTTGTGGTGGTGAAAGCCATCCCCAGCCCGGCAGCAGGGTGACAGGCACACCGTCAGTCCACGCCTCTTCCTGTCCAGCCACGGGGGTGGGATCAATGAAGTAGCAGTGACAGGAGAGGTGACCACCCCCCGCCCATCCCCCCTCCACCCTCCTGAATTGTCACAGAAAGGGGAGGGCAGTTTTCCACTGAACTTTGCCTTCCCCCCGAGCAGGCTCCAAGACCCCGCGTGGAGTTCAGCTTCCCTAACCACTGATACTGTGTTCATCCGGACACCTGGAATAGAAGGCAGCTACTAATAGGTACTGGATGCTGGGAATACACTTTCAGTCTTGCCTGGTTGGAACCGGGCAGACCTCGTGAATATAGGCTTATAAATTTTACAACCCCCATGAAATATTGTTCTTGGAATAGGAACATTACAGAGATGCTTAAACCAGACCCTTAATTCCCTCGGGCACTATTTGTGCAGCTATGAATCTCAGTATCAGGCACAATTCACAGCCGTAATAGCTATCTCTTTGCCGAAGAGAAGGTATTTAGACACAATTAAAGCAACCAATTCCTATGCACATTTATGATACAAAACATAGATGGCTCACTTCTCTCAAAAATTATTATCTTTTGTATAGTTTTTACTTCACTAAATTTTGGAGAGAGTATTTTGAAAGGAGCAATCACAAATTCCCTGAAGGGAAAAGCATCAGGACACAGGATGAGTATTCCGAGAACCCCCTGTAAATGCCTGAAGGCACAGCCCACCAGAATCGTCTGCGGAGCCTTGGGGAGTTTATGTAGGCTGCTAAATAAAACATAAAATGTTATCGTGTGTATGTTCTACTTTCTACGTTGTTTCCTCCATATAAAAGTTTATTGGTACCTTCAGGGAGTCAGACAAATGTTTCAAAAGCTCACATTCCACTGTCTGTGCTGGAAATCAACTATATTTGAAAGTTCCTCATGTTTGCAGTGTTTGTTTATTGGGTCATAGGTTCTTCTATTTCTATTCGGGGACGTATGAATAATTTCGCAAGCTTATATACGAGTCAGGTTATAGTGACACCATCATTTTAAAAAACTGAGGTGCAGCGGTGCCTAGCACTGGCCTTACAAATAATAAATTCCAATATGTGTTTGCAGGAGGGGACGGGGGAGGGAGGGGGAGGGGCAGAGAGACCCACAGCAGCCCTAGAGAAGACTGGTTCTTTGGGGCTCTTGGCTTCCCCTCTACGTATCACTCAGAGTCTGAGCCCCAAGATCTTTTGCTGTCCAATCTGATTTCCAATGTGACAGTCAAGGCCATAGCCCACAGAAGC